>NC_067480.1:113250706-113588622 GCF_947179515.1 Apodemus sylvaticus
AATAGCTTAGGCTCTAAGATCAAGAATTGACAAATGGGACCTCATAAAATTACAAAACTTCTGTAAGGCAAAGGACACTGTCAATAGGACAAAACAGTAACCAACAGATTGGGAAGAGATCCTTACCAATCCTACATCTGATAGAGGGCTAATATCCAATATATACAAAGAACTCAAGAAGTTAGACTCTAGAGAACCAAATAACCCTATTAAAAATGGGGTGCAGAGCTAAACAAAGAATTCTCAACCGAGGAATACCAGATGGCTGAGAAACACCTAAAGAAACTTTCAATATCCTTAGTCATCAGGGAAATGCAAAGTAAAACAACACTGAGATTCCACCTTGCACCAGTCAGAATGACAAAGATCAAAAACTCAGGAGACAGCAAATGCTGGATAAGATGTGGAGAAAGAGGAACACTCCTCCATTGCTGGTGGAATTACAAGATGGTAAAACCCCTCTGAAAATCAGTCTGGTGGTTCCTCAGAAAACTGGACACAGCACTACCTGAGGACCCAGCTATACCTTTCCTGGCCATATACCCAGAAGATGCTCCAAAATGTAATAAGGACACATGCTCTACTATGTTCATAGCAGCCTTATTTATAATATCCAGAAGCTGGAAAGAACCCAGATGTTCCTCAATAGAGAAATGGATACAGAAAATGTGGTATATTTACACAATGGAGTACTACTCAGCTATTAAAAACAATGAATTCATGAAATTCTTAGGCAAATGGATGGAACTAAAAACTATCGACCTGAGTGAGGTAACCCAATCACAAAAGAACATGGTATGCAATCACTGATAAGTGGATATTAGTCCAAAAGTTCAGAACACCCAAGATATAACTCACAGACCACTTGAAGGTCAAGATGAAGGAAGACCAAAGTGTGGATACTTTGATCCTTATTAGAAATTGTATCAAAACACCCATGGCTCACAGCCAACCAATAGAATGAGCATAGGGTCCCCAGTGGAGCAACTAGAGAGACGACCCAAGGAGTTGAAGAGGTTTGCAGCTCCACAGGAGGAACAATAATATGTACCAACCAGTACCTCCAGAGCTCCCAGGGACTAAACCACTAACCAAAGAGTACACATGCAGGGACCCACGGCTCCAGCTACATATGTAGCAGAAGATGACCATTTCAGACATCAGTGAGAGAAGAGGCCATTGGTCCTATGAATGCTTCATTCCCCAGAACAGGGAAATGCAAGTCGGGAAATTGAGGTGACGGTGAGCAGGGGGAGAGGGAATGGGATGGGGGTTTTCTGTGGGCTAACGTGGAAAGGGGATAACATTTGAAAAGTAAATAAAGCAAATATCTAGTAAAAAAAATTTTAAAAATGAGGGGAGAGAGTTCATTCAAAGAGGAGCTATTTTCTCCCCCTGGTTTGGGCTCAGGTTATTAAATGAGGCCCACTGTTGTCAAGGGCGTTCTGCTCCTGCTCTGGGAAGCGCTCTGTCCTTCCCCAGCCTGACTGAGAAGCTGTGCACAGTTCCAGGCGCGCGCCTGGGGGACTGGCTTCAAGCCTCACTCACCTTCTCCTTGGACTTCCTGCACACATGGAATGCTGTGTGCTTTTAATTAACTCAGAACTCAGATGTAGGTGCAGCTCCGTATTTGTGAAGATTCGGATGGCTCTTTCTGCTCCTGTGTGTCTAAAAAAAGCTTGAAAGAAGGCTGGGTAAAAAGGGAAAACGCTAAAGACTGCTCAGTTTAAAACTGAAACAGTTATTATAGGTAGTATTGACTGGAAGAAGAGCTACAATAAGAAGTCAATTGTTTCTGCCCGTTTTCTCCTTCAGTTCCTAAACCACGCCCCCATTTTCTGCTTTCCTGCCTTGGGGGCCTCAGGACTTGAAACCTCATTGGCTACTTCTTTCTGGTCCAGGCTTAAATTCGGAGGGGGAAGGAAGGCATATAGCTGTAGCTGAGTTCTCTGGTCTTGCTCTGTTTTCCTTTTGTTGTTGTCGTTGTTTTGTTTTGTTGTTTTTGGGTTTTTTGTTTTGTTTTGTTTTGTTTTCTCCTCCCAAGCTTGCTCTGGGCTGTAGTAACAAGATTCCTTCCCTCTACACCTTTACAACCCAAGGGTGATGCTTTAGTCATTTTCCAAATAGAACAAAAGGAAAGGCAGAAAGGAAACTCATCTTCTGTAAAGGCCAAACAGCACAGTACTGGCTCTGGGACGGGGCCTCATATCCTGATGATGTCATGAAAGAAGGCAGGATCATATCACAAAGGTGACAGAGAGTCAGACCGATTCAAGGATAGGCTCATGCTATTATAACAACTAGAGTTATGAGAACTAATTCAATTAATTCAAGTTAAATATTGTGTGCCATGTATATTATGCCAAGACCCTAACAGAGCGTGTGTGTGTGTGTGTGTGTGTGTGTGTGTGTGTGTGTGTGTGTGGTCTAGATCAGGAATCTCCCTCTGACACCTCCCACCTTATGATTTGCTACGGGATCTTTCTCTGAACATGGAGCTCATCCTAGAGCAGCCGTGCAGTGACTGCCAAGGATCACCTTATCTGTGCCCACTCCACCGCCACCACTGGGTCCACAGGTAAGTTCCACCAAGCCAGGCTTTTCAAGGCTTAATTCTGTGCAGCAAACTTCACTCAATGAGCCGGTGTCCCAGGCCCCAGAGTCTGTTTTCTAGCTATGTCCTTTACTGTCACCTTAGCTCTACTCTGAGGGCAACAACATTGCTGACTTAATCATCCTGCTCCCAGTGTTTGCAACACAGCCAAGAGTATCAATGGCATTTTCAGTAAACTGGATAAAAAAATAGTGGGTCAATTAGTGGATTTCTATGTAATGCTTTGGTTTAGGGGAAAGCTGAAGGGTTTTTGTTTGTTTGCTTGTTTGTTGTTTTGATCTTTAACACATAAGATCAAGAAACATAAATGATCAGTTTTTACAACATGGAATAAGAACAATTATCACTCCTTATTATTTGCAATCTAACCATTATTTAGAGACTATGTCCTACCCTACAGGAAGCCAAGATAGTGGGCGCAAAGCCAGCCTCTTCAGAAGCTGTCTCATCAGTAGGCACTGGAGGAAACCATGATAGGTTTGGACACCAAGTCTAACATTATATATGATTTTTTGTCATTAACAGTGTGTTAATTTAAATTAGGGTGTGCTTCCCAGTTGGTAGTGTTACTCGGGGAGGTCAGGGAACTTTTAGGACGAAAAGCCTTGCTGGAGGAACTATGTCACTGAGGGTGGGATCCAGACTTTATAGCACGGTCCCACTCCAGCTTCCCCTCGCTGCTTCCCAGATCTGCACGGCAATGTGATCCAGCCAGCCTCCTGTTGCGGCCACTATACCTCCTTCCCATTATGGACTTTTCCACTGAAACTATAAGCCAAAATAAATGCTTTCTTCTATAAATTGTTTCTGGTCATAGTGTTCTATCATAACCACATAAAGCAGCATGTTAAATTTCCTGAGTATTGGGTACGGAAGAGGCAGCTAAATGGTTAAGAGCTGTACTTTCAGAGGACCAATGTTCAATTTCTAGCACCTACATGGCCACTCCGAACTATCTGCAGCTCCAGTTCTAGAGGATCCGCTGTCCTCTTCTGGTCACCATTGCCATCAGTCATACATGTGTACACAGATACACATGCATGCAACCCAACCATACCCATTAAAGATAGTAACAATTTTAGTGATTTACAGGGTCCTAAATGATGAGGACCCTGATCAATTCATATAATAAAAACTCTAAATCATTATGTCGCCCATAAACCTTTTCTTTGTCCCTTTTAACCTTTTCTTCCCCTGACCCAAGACAACAAGATATTGCTCCAGGCAATATTTTCACAGTAGTCCACCAGAAAACAATAAAGATGGGTGTTTTTATTTGCTTTCTGTTATTCTTGGGTTTTGTTGTATTTTTTCTTTTCTTTCTTTCTCTCTTTTTTTCTTTTTTGTTTCGTTCCTTGTTTCTCCCCACTCCTCTCTAATTCCCATGGCTTAACTACAAAATAGGCTGGGGAAGTGTCCAGCTAGTGTTCATAGCTTCTATAATGCAAGACACTATTTACTTGTGTTGTAAACTGTCACAAATTATGACATAAAGGGTGGGGTACTGGGAAGATCATTTAATCATGGGGATGGAGTCTATATCACAATTAGTGACCTTATGGGACACAGGGACTGTATTCTGCCTCTGAGGTATCTACCATGCAAATATATAACAAGTTACTCTCACCAAGCCTTGCATCTGTCAAGACCTTCAGTTTGGGCTTTTGTAAGTGTGAACTATGTTTGTTGTTTAAGTCAGCCAGTCTATGGTATTTTGCTATAGGAGCCAAAAGTAACAAAGATAACCAATAAGGAAGGAGGAATGCAAGATAGGCTGTTGAATTATTGGCAACAAAGTCAGCAACACAAAGAAAAAGAGAGGAGAGGAAAAGATGTCAGCCTCCCACACAAATTCTCAGGTGAGAAAGACTTGCTGTATGCTGAAGAGCATTTTCATGGGGCCTGATTTATCTCAGCAGAAAATCTCTAGGGGCAGGAGCTAGGGTGACTTCTGACAGCCAGGTCTGTAAGAGGAGCGTTGTGATACTGACAGCTGTCTTGGAGGGAAATACAGATAACATGTGAATATGTATGAGACTTGCAGATGGAAGCTGTCTCTAACATTAACAATAAACACACACCTTGTATTTGACACTGCTCTTGCCTTGCTCTTGGTAGAGTTTTCATGGTGTACTAAATTCACTTCCGTCTTATAATAATGACATTTGACATGACAACAAAGTTAATGTCAGCAATTCTGCTGTAAGTCTTCTCATGGCAAAGCACTGCTTAAGCAATAAAGTCATTTTCAGATTAAATCTTATGGTACGGTCTCATTTTGTATGTCCATGTGTAATTTTATGACAAAATATATCTTTAGGTAAAGAACTATCCTTCTTTGATGAAAGCATGAACATTGTTTTAACTTGTTTGGATAAAGAATGAAACCAGTCAGTATTTCACATCTGGCATATCACATGTTGGTGTTTACTGTGCACAACCATGAAATTTCATGGGTCCTCAGAACATCTCCGAACCCCCCTCCGACCTCGCCTTTCTAAATGTTAGAATAACAGACATGTGCCAGTGCGCTCGGCTGTGTTGTGCACTTCAAATACACATGAAAAATGCTTGTGACAAATCTGGGACATGGACTCAGGCCCCCATGGACACCCTTTTGAGACTGTCTCCTATTTGGATGCTGATGCCATTGCATCCTGGAAGATGATGGAAAAATAAAAAGAAATTCAGACACTAAGGATGTGAAGACCCTGAGGAGTCAGAGGTGCAGACATTAAATATAAGCACAAGTCACATTGATTCAAGCTCTCAGCTTATGTATGTCCAAGCTCCCTCTCAGAGTGATTGGGTCCTAGGAATCTACCTGCACACATGGATGAACTCACCTAATGCTATAATTACATAAAGGATTAGCATGCAACTGTAAAATGGCTGGAGCTGGAGAGACAGTTCAGCGGGAGGAGGCACTTACAACTTGAGTTCCATCTCTGTGTTCACAAGGTGGCATGAAAAAACCTCCTGGGAATTGTCCTAAGATATCACCATGTACCTACGCACATACCTTCCTGATATACTACACTATAAACAAATAGGCGATATATATGAGAAATGCTCATATATGTATATATATATATACATGTATATGTGTATATATGTATATGTGTATACATGTATATGTGTATATATGTATATGTGTATACATGTATATGTGTATATATGTATATGTGTATGTGTGTATACATGTGTATATATGTATATGTGTATATGTGTATATGTGTATATGTATATATATGATATATATATATGGATGATATATGATAGAGGTAAAAAATTTTTTTATTTATTTTCTATATTTTTTGTTTACATTCTAAAAGCCTTCCCCTTTCCCAGTCCCCCCCTCCATATGTCCCATAAGTCCTCTTCTCTCCATCCATTCTCCTGTCTTTCCCCCTCCCTTTTCTCTGTCCTGGTACTCCCCTACAATGCTGGATCAAGCCTTTCCAGGATTAGGGCCCTCTTCTTCCTTCTTCATGGGAATCATTTGATATGCTAAATGTATCTTCAGTATTCAGAGCTTCAGGGCTAATTAATAGAGGTAAAAATTTAAAAGACAGAAGTTTAATGCATTAAAATAAAATTCTCTCTGAGACCTAAGGTAAAAGGAGTTTGTGTAGAGCTTTAGCTATATTCACTGGTCTTTCAGAATATTCCTGAAATAGAAAATATTATTTGCCTCAAGATAGGGGTTGTGGAACATATTTTGCAATATCCTTTTGTGAGTTTGGTTTTTGAACTATACAAATATACTTTCTATTTTTAAAGACATCATTCTATTTTATATAACGTTTATGCAAGCATGTGTGTGTGTGTGTGTGTGTGTGCGTGGTTGTGTGTGTGTGTATGTGTGTGTGTGTATAACTGAGTATGGATACTCATACTCATTAGAGGGAATTCGATTCCTTGGAGTTGGAGTTATCGGCAGTTTTGAGCTGCCACACGGGGTGATGGGAACTGAACTTGAATCCTCGGCAAGGGTAGTATGATGGCTGAACCATTTCTCCAGTTTCATTTCCTAATTTTAATAATTAACTAAAATTCTGGGTAGATATAAGAAAAAGTGGGGCGAAGTAGTCTGGGCTGACCTCAGGTGGAAATGTCATGGTCAAGTCAATATCCTCCATTATACAAATGCAGGAAATACCACTAGGCTTGCTGAATTGTGACCAACACCTACGTTCTCAAAGCTGTGAGGGTCAGTAACTGAGACTATTTGACTCACTAGAAATGCTCATTCACATTCCTTTCTAACAATCAGGGATATTCTTTTTTTTCATTTTAATATTTTTATTTCCTATATACTTTGTTTACATTCCAAATGATTTCCCCTTTCCCAGATTCCCCCTCCCCATATGTCCCATAAACCAAGGGATATTCTTAAGAGTTATCCTTCAATTTAATTTCTTGGGACCCTTCATGGAGATTCTGCCTTATCAAATGGTGATAAGAATATATAAGCCTGCTTGCTTGTCCCAAGGGTGAATCCAAAAGTGGGCAAGTCAAATAAGAAGGCTTAAAAAGATCTCTCAGCTACGTGCCTCTCTAGACTGCAAAAGTACATATTTGTTGTTTTTAAAAAAAAAATCTTGAGAAATAAATACAACTCTCTAGTGTTTTCGGTAGAGAATCACTTTATCTACCACAGACACCAGCTCCCTGACCTCACCCACCCCCACCCCCACTGCAACTGCTATTTCTCTTGGCTGCCATTCTTCTCGGTTGGCTATTGATTCCTTCAAAAGGCAGTGAGTTTTAAGTTGGGGATGTGGCTCAGTCATAGAACACTTGTCTAGCATAGGCAAGGCCCTAGGTGAAAAGAAATGGGGGGTTGATGATTTTAAGTCTCCCGTCTATAAGGAACCGTCTAGAGAAATGTCTGAGCCCAACTGGTGGCTTGCGTACATCCATCCCTCAAGAAAGTCAGCAGAGAACTTACTGCTTTTGAGGAGCTAGCTGGTGCAGGGACTGGGGAGTCAAGGCCCACAAGTAGGGTAGCCTCCCTATTGACCTGTTCAACCCTACCCACACTTTGCAAAGTAGGTACAAAAATGACTCAATTTTAAACAGAGACGAATAAAGGAGAAATCACCATGGTGAGGAGCCAGCCAAAAATTCTGGCAGATGATGAAGTCTCAGAAGAAATGTCTCCAGCACCATGTGCCATTCTGGCTTAGTACGGCAACTGACATAGCAGCTCCCAAGCAGAAATGTGGGCATCATTGCCAAAGGGCTGTGCTGCCTTTGTCAGAACAAAGTAAGGAAGAGTGGGGTGTCTCCATGGAGTCCCTTCCTACCTCGACAGACTCTCAAGCTGGGTCAGGTATTGGGCTGCCTCATAAAGCTGGGGAGGATGCAGGCGATTAGAACCTCTGGGTCCATCTGTGTGAGGATTCAAGTGTCTCTGTTCAGACCAGATGACAAGAAGGAGGGAGAGGTGGCTCTTAAAGCTGACGATTTGACCTCCAGTGTGAAGATGACTTGTCTTCAATAACGGTGCTTCTGCTAGACAGACTTTGGATGGGAAGGTTGCCAGCCTGGCATAGAAGGAAGCCAGTCTTCTTCTCTGTCAGTTTCCCTTCAAGCTGCTGTCTCTTTACCCTTCCTCTGGATGTGGTATGTCCTTGTCTGTCTCTCTCAGACAGAGAAGAATCATTATCTCTTTCATTATCTGACTCTTCCCTTCACTTCCCTTCACTTCCCTCTCTCTCCTCCTTTTTTCTTCTAACCAAAAGACAGAAGACAAGAGCTACACAACAACCTCTCCCTACTGCATAATTGCATAGAAAATCCTATGCTAATTACTTGCCATAGGTTGTTGTCTGCCACAGAGAGTTATAAAGAACAGATTATTTGGCACAGAGAATGGAAGCTACAAAGTCCTTGGACATGGCCACAACAACTGGCAAGGCCATTTGTGCTGTGTCACAGGATGACAGAAGGCAAGTGCATATATAAGAGACAGAGAGCAAAAGCAAGCAAGAAGACCAAGAGGACAGGAAGGACAAGAATCCATCCCACTTGGAAGATAACAGCATCAAACCACATATAAGGGACAGACCATCACTCTTTCAGAGGCCTACCTCCCAGTACTGTCATTACAGTAATAAAACATCAATATGAGTTTAAGAGGACATTCAATCTGTATTTCTTATGAAACTGTAGGATGGGTATAAGATGTGAGTCCTACACTTTAAAACATTAGTTCTCAACATTCCTAATACTGCAACCTTTAATATAGTTAGTTCCTCATGTTGTGGTGACCCCAACCATGAAATTATTTTGTTGTTACTTAATAACTAATTTTACTACTATTATGAATTATAATGTAAATATCTAATGTGGCTGATATCTGATATGTGGCTCCTGTTAAAGGGTCATTTAATTCCCAAAGGGATCATGTCCCACAGGTTAAGAAATACTGCTTTAGAAGCTTGTAAGATAAAGCTTACCATGGTTTATGTAACTATGTAAAGGGTCAGGACTGAGCATCTCAAGGATAGTGGAGTGGCCTTACCTGCTGGCCCCAAAACTGCTTTGCATGAAGACTCTATCAATGCTCTCTGAAAGCCTGGACCCAGGGGTAGAAGGTCTGCCACTAATGAGATCAGAGAGGTCATGTGACCATGGAAGTATTCCTCACCTACCAATCATGTAGAGTGGATTCTGCCTAGAGTCAGATGGCAGGAATCTCACTGTTTGGCATTGTCAAAGCAAGTTTCAGCTGTCATCTGAACATAAATCTAGAATTACCCAAAGAGGGAACCTCAGCTCAATAATTGCCTTGATCAGATTGGCCTTTGGGCATGTCTGTGCAGCATTTCCTTAATTGCTAATCGATTAAGAATGCCCCTTCAGCTTGGATGGTACTGCCACCCCTAAGCAGGTGGGCCTGGGTTGTATAGAAGTAAAAGCTGAGCAAGCCATGGGAGAAAGCCAGTGAGCAGTATTCTTTCTCAGCCTCGGTTCCAATTCTTGCCTCCAGGTTCCTGCTAAATCAGGGAATCACCCTAATCCCCAAGCTCATTTTGTCAGTGTTTTTATCACAGCAACAAAAGCAAACTAGAATATAAATCTTTTTTAAGGGGAAAAAGCCTTTATTTTAGTATTTTTACTGTATTATATTTTTATTTTTTTAAGAATTTCATATATGTAGTATATAGTATATAGTGAATAGTGAATAGTGTATAATATATAATATATACATTGATGCTGTCCCCTTTCTAACTTCATGTCTTTTTTTCTTTTTTATATTTAAAAGTAAATTCAAGGTGCAATTAAGTATCTAAATATTATTTTACAAACAGGGTGAGTAACTATGTTTTTCTTTTTTAACACAGGTTAATTTGTTTGGGACTTGATATTATTAAACAGTGTAAGTTTAAATTGAAAATTGTGAGGCAAAAGTAAATAAAATCAAATGGGAGTTTAATTGTTTAAACTGATGAGTATAATATCCTTTAAAAATAAACCCACTGCATCTAGTTAGTGTTGCCTGTATGCCTATGGATATGTGACCATCCACCCAAGCACCAGCAACTTACAAGGAGCTACAGCCCTAAAGAAAAATAACTTTCCCTCTCCCAACAAGACATCACCTGCCAATAGCTCCTCAGGGGAGTTAGGCCTCAAGAGCACCTTTTGTCTCTAAGCTTAGAATGTTGACTGGGTGGGTCTTGTGTAGGTCTTGTGTAGACAACCATGGCTGCTTCGAGATCGTGGTGGCAGCAGTCATGTGTGGAAGACACAGACTCACAGCTATCTTTCCCAGTCTCTGGGTTTTAAAGTCTTCTAAGATGTTCCCTTGGGTGGGAGCAGGTAGTGGTGGTGACACAGATGTTCGTTTAGAATTGAGACTTCAGACGTCATTCTTGCTCAAGCACCACAGTGGCATCTCACACTCTTGCTCTGTTTCTTGGCCTATAACATTAAGGTGTAGTGGCTTTGAAGACTTTTTAGCCCCACACTCTAGGATTCAGCAGCTTTGAACTATCACATATTTGTGAGATGTGATTGTCTTGCTAGTGCCTGTAGCAATAAAGGTTTCAGTGAGACAGTGAATCTGAACTTGGTCTTGAAGGAAGAGGAGGGCTTGAGCTGATGTGATAGTACAGGAAGGACACACACAGAGAAATATGGGGCCATCTGATTAGAGCCGAGCTGCTAAGATCAGCCCTGCTTAGAGCTCATATGTGACATCCTCCAGGGCTCAGGAGCATACTAGCTTCCTCCAAACGTCTTAGGGATCTTGTGACTAGAACAAGGTTGTCTGTCTGTGGAGCTAAGCAAAGATAACCCCTCTAGAAAGCAGTCTGAGATGACACCAGGAGCCTTGGTTTATGGTGCTTGTGATTTACTCTCACATTAACCACTCATCTGACTACCCCAGGGGCTCTTCTTTCTAGGGGAAGGAAGCCCAGGAGAGTGGGTTGTGGCATAAATTGATACTTGACAAAATTCAGTTTTCAAGTTCTTGGCACGTGCTGTTTCAAGTTCTTTTACACCTTGAAAATGTTACAGAAGTCATAGAGTGCATAGCCAACATTGTACCAGGAGGTTCCTCTATGAGAAGCTGTCCTTGGCAAGGGAGTTAGCCACTTTAATTACTACTCACAGACACTCCTTTGAATGGTTCCTGAATGCTCCAGCTATTATTATTCTGGTTGCTTCTAAAATAAAGACTACAAAGACTCCTATCTTATTTTCATGAAGTCAGTTTTTCTAAAGAAAATTACAGAGCTGAGAAGGAGAGAAATACTATTTTCCAGATGAGCTCAGAGTATACTTGATGGTCAGGAGCAGGGGCTGTGTTTGGATGAGCCAGGTATAATTTATGGGGTTACCAGCCAGCTTCTATCAACATCCATGGAGTACACTGTCATCTCTGTGGAGGAAGTGGCCCAATTATCATTCTTCCCAAGATATCTTAAGTGACCTCCTGAACTTGGGCTGTTCTGAGTTGCCACTAGTACTGTTTTTCTATGTCGTTCTGCTTTCTGTTGCTACAACAAAATATCAGAGGTTCCACAGTGCATTAAAAACAAAAAAGAAGAAGTCTAGAGCAGATGAGTTGGCTCAGTGAGTCAAGGCCCTTGTTCTGCAAACATGTAGCCTGAGTTTGATTTCTGGGGCTTATATCACTTTAGAAGGAGGTGAAAAAGTTCCAAAACATTGTCCCTTACAACATACACTATGTACCAATAATAATGATAATAACACAAACAGTTCATGTAGATAATAGTTTTGAAGGCTGCAAGGCTGGACTTAGGTGGTCTCATCTGTTCAACCTCTGGTGATGGGCCCCTAGGTTTGTTTACATTTTGACACATGGCACTGTGTGTGGTAGAAATATATTTCAGAAGGAAAATCAGAGACAGAAATTCAAAAGTAGGGCTTGCTCCTTCATAGCTATTCCCATTTGAGGGAATTAAGTTCCATGAGAACATGTTTATCCCTTCCAAGCGTAGTGCCCTCCCTTTCCACTAGGTTTCACTTCTTAATGGCCACACCACCTCCTATCATACGAGTGCCGAAGCCACTAGCATGCAAACCTCTGGAGATACTTGGCATCCAGACCATTGCAATTGGCGGTTACTTTCTAGTACACATAGGTTCCATCAGTTGGAGAGGAGAGAGGCAAGACCTGATTGGACTTGGTTCATTTAGAACACTTTGCTTGATCTCAGCCTCCGACTGAGTCTGGCTATGGGCAAAGGTGGCCACCAATCACGTGACCATGCCACAGAGCATGTTGAAGGTCTGTTGCCAAAGCGCCATGTAGGGAAGGGCACATTTCCGTGACATCTGGCTATACCAGGACAAAAGGCCTATCCAGAGAAGTTTCTGGGTTAGGGCGGTTGGGTCAGGGGAAGAATAAATACCAGCTGCACGGCCCCCTCTCCTGGGAATATTAGCTTGTGATGAGTCCTTAATGTCATCCTCATTTAGAAGCAGCTTAGAAAATGTTTTCTTTTTTAAAGTTTGTGAAATTTAAAAGAACACATGACAGTGAAGAAAGAATCTGAATCCCAGGAACACCAAAATCAGGGCCAAGAAAAGCAAGGGTAAAAGGGTGTGGCCCCCACAGAACCCCTCTAGGTCAGTGTCCATATAGCCGGCCATGTGGAATGCTTGTTCTCTGAGCTCCACTATAATTCCCAGGTCATATTCCAGGGTGTCTCATGAGGACAGCCATGGAGGATGGTAGTGGCTGTGAATCTGTCTCCCTGTGATAGGCTCCTTGGTGTCTTCTTAGTCAGTTCATTGTTAGCACGTGTTTGTGATTCTGCGGATGCAACTAAAACAAATCTGTGAGAGTGAGAGCTCTTTTCTGATGCCACACCTAGAGCCAGAGTAAGTGATGAATGCTGGGCTGCCCCTCAGGTTAGAGCTGCCATCTGAATCACCCAGTGGCTTCAGTTAGTATCCCTGTGGGGAGTCACTGACTGCCACCAAGGACTCAGTCAGTCAGTGCCAGGATACCTGTGCTAGAAATGCAGAAGGACAGGGCTGTTTGGGGGAAGCAGGTCCCCGAAGTAGGAAGGAAACTGCTGATAAGGCAAGGAATGTAGGGTCGGGGGCACCTGGAATCTGGACAGCCGAAGCAGAATGCTGATACTGTGGAGGAGGAGGAAGCTCTGGCACCAGACTCACCCAGCCTACAGTTTTGCCCTAAGCCAAGCCTGTGTCAAGTTTCAAAAAGGAGCCTGTCAGTAGACTAGAGAAGGACTGTGTGACACTTGCTGGCCTTGCGGAGGCCCAGGTAGATGGGGCCTGAACCTTCCCCCTTCCTGTTACTTGCTATCAGCTGCGAGCATAATGACAGGTTCACATGCCCTCATGGAAGGGTGTGGTAAGCTAAGGCAGAGCTGTAGGTAGGGCAACTTTATTTATTTTTTTTAGGCAAACGGATGTAATTGCCTTCTTTTTTATTAGTTAATTTATTTACATTTCAAAAGGTATCCCCCTTCCCTGTTTCCCCTCTACAAATCCCCTATCCCTCCCCCCCTGCTGCCTCTATGAGGGTGTTCCTCAACCTGCCCACCCACTCCTGCTTCAGAGTGCTAGCATTCCCCTATGCTATGCTTTACTACCCAGCCTAACATTTCTTATTTCTCTTAAGAGAAATTAAATCTTTCTTAGAAATGGGTTGAAATTTTTCCACAAAATAGCAAATATAAGGAGATATCTTTCAAAATGAGCAAAGATGCTTTGCACATTGAATAATAATATGAGAAAGCATGCTACATGCAAACGGAACAGTAATCCATCTCTTCACTCTCTTATGATTGGGAAAGAGGATATACTATGTACAGAATACACACACACACACACACACACACAGACACATACACACACACACACACAGACACAGAGACACACACGCACACACTCACGCACGCACGCACGCACGCAGAATCCCATCTACAGATACCAATCCCAGACACTATGTCTGGTAAACATATACATTCCCCTATGTATCGAACTTTCACAAGACCAAGGGCCTTTCTTCCCATTGATACAAGATAAAACCATTCTCTGCTACACATGCTGCTGGAGCCATGGGTTTCCCCATGTGTACTCTGGTTGGTGATTTAGTCCCTGGGAGCCTTGGGGGGTCTGGTTGGTTGATATTGTTGACCTCCCCATGGGGTTGCAAACACCTTCAGCCCTAACTTCTTCATTGGGATCTCTGCACCACGTCCTATGGTTGGTTGCATGCATCCACATCTATATTGGTCAGGCTCTTGCAGAACCTCTTAGGAGACAGCAATACCAACATCCTGTCAGCAAGTGCTTCTTGGAATCAGCAATAATGTCTGGGATTGGTATTTGCAGATATGATTCTGCATATATATACATACACACACACACAGACACACGCGCACACACACACACAGACACACACACACACACACACACAAACGCATGTGTGTGTGTGTGTGTGTGTGTGTCTGTGTGTATTTTGTACATAGTATATCCTCTTTCCCAATCATAAGAGAGTGAAGAGATGGTTTACTGTTACATATGCATGTAGTATGCATTCTTATATTATTATTCAAAGTTCAAAGCATCTTTGCTCATTTTGAAAGATATCTCCTTATATTTGTTATTTTGTGGAAAAATTTCAATCCATTTTTAAGAAAGATTTAATTTCTCTTAAGAGAAATAAGTATTAGGCTGGGTGGTAAACACTTTCCTATACACAAATCTTGACATATACAATGAAACCATGTATAAAAAAGAAACAGACCCCCAAAATATATATAATCATTATGGAACACATGCATATAGTTCATTGCTAATTATCTATTTGCATACTTTTTAATGTTTATCACTTTCACAATTTCTGATATTAACTATCTTATTTGATTCTTTTTTAATTAGATATTTTCTTTATTTACATTTCAAATGTTATTCCTTTTCCTGTTTTCCCCTCCGAAAACACCCTATCCCATCCCCCGCTACTCCTGCTCACCAACCCATCCACTCCTGCTTCTCTGTCTTGGCATTCCCCTATACTGGTGCATCGAGCCTTCTCAGGACCAAGGACCTCTCCTCCCTTTAATGTCCAACAAGGCCATCCTCTGCTAGATAAGCAGCTGGAGCCATGGATCCCTCCATGTGTACTCTTTGGTTGGTGGTTTAGTGGTAGGGCAACTTTATGGAAAGACAGTTTCAGATGTGATACCTTCTTGGTAAAAACTTCAGTAGATGATCCTTTAGGACTTGCTCAAACCCCAAAGAGCCTTCTTGCATAGATTATTATTTACTTCATGATCTTCTTATTCAACCTTATTTAAAAGAGGAAGAGAGGAAGCCATCTGTCAATGCCTGACACACACCCCACACACCCGCAAGTCAAGAAGCAGATTTTTTCTGCCTTCTTATTCTCTACAGTAGAACCTCCAGTCTCCCTGCTGGGGCTCTCCCTAACTCTACTCACTCTTAAAGACTTTCCCTCCAGGAAGGCTCCAGAAGCTAAAACAAAACAGAAATAACCCCACACAAAGTATGGAGTGGCCTACTTGAGCTTGGAGCATAATGATCTCAATTCTCCCCTGTCTGCCTGCCTGCATGTATGCAGCTTTCTCCTATGAGAAATGAATAACATATATAATGAAGTAAAATGAGATTTAAAAAAATAGCATGACAGATTCACCAGGGTAACCTCTCATGATTTTAAAAAAACAATCAAACATTATGTGTGTGTGTGTGTGTGTGTGTGTGTGGTGTGTATAAATTTTGCTCGATATAAGTGCACTCATTTATGGAATAGCATGTGATGTTTTAGTACAGATAAGGGTTATATATGGTAAACATATTATCCTAGTTTGGGTTTTATTGCTGTGAATAGATACCATGACCAAAGCAATTCTTAGAAAGGCAAACATTTAATTGAGATTGGCTTACAATTTCAGAGTTTCAGTCCATTGTCATCATGACAGGAAGCATGGCAAACTGTGGGCAGACATGGTGTTGGAGAACAATCTGAGAGTTCTACAGCTTGATCTGAAGGCAGACAGAAGATTGTCTTCCACAGGCAGCCAAGAGAGTCTCTTCCACACTAACCAGACTTGAGAATACATATGAGACCTAAAATCTCTGCCTCTGCAGTGACACTTCCTTCTAACAAGGGTACACGTTCGCCAATAAAGCCACACATCTTAATGATGCTACTTCTGTGGGCCAATAATATTCAAACCACTACATGTATCTCTCTCTCCCTTATACCCATCTCTTTGTGGAAAAAAAAAACAAAAACCAAAAAACTATTCTCAGCCAGATTTTTCGGTGCAAACTTGGGAGATTAATGAGGGAGAATTAAAAGTTCTAAACTACACTGGGTGACTCAATGAGTACAAGTATTAAGATAAAGACTAAAAGGAGAGTAAAATGTGTGGCTCAACAGTAGAGTACTTGCTTAAGATGTATGAGGCACTGGGATCAATCATTAACACTACACATACACATATTCTGCTTACTTCTTGAATATAAGCAATACCTCGTGCTTACCTACTGGCACCTTATGGTGTAATAGAGCACTAGGATTTGTTTCTTCTATTCAACTACAACTCCATAGTCATTAGTCAGTCTTTCCTATGCTTCTATCCCTGTTACTGGCCCCTGACAACTGTTCCAGTCTCAACTTCTAGAAGGTCAGTGATGTCGGTAGACTCCACACAGAAGTAAATTTATGCTGAATTGTCTTTCTTACTTCACTTAAGAAAATAAAGTTTGATTTTGCTATTCTAAATTATTTAGAATACAACTGTTAAAGATCACTAACCATCACAAACTCCTTACAAATAGTTGATGATTCCAGTCTCAGACAGATCTGTCTTCAATTCACCAATAAGGTCTGCTACAACCATATTGTTCCTTCGGTTCACGTCAAGATGACCCCTGGAATATTTAAAACAGTATACAGTTAGTCCAATGTGAAATTCTAAAATACAATAACTGCCAGGTATTATAATAGTACACCCCTTTAAATACAGCACTTGGGATACAGAGGCAAGCGGATCTCTGTGAGTTTCAGGTCCATTTGATCAAGTTTCTCTGGAACACACTTGCAAGGCTGAGATGTAAAGCATTTCCACATCGTTTTAAAAAGTGCCTTTCCAGTCCTGTGTTTAGAGGTGAGGCCACCATCTTTGCTCCTGTGACTGAGCAGACAGATGCAGCCAGGTACTCAGGAAACACCAGAGTGTAAGATCCGCTTGGGACACTGTGTTCCAGGGCACCACCTGCACCCAGGAGCTTGGCAGCCCGCCACAGCCCTCTGTGCACCTAGTCTGCCAGGGGACATCTGCCCTGGAGGGAGTCCCTCGTTAAGAGGTGAGGCCACCATCTTCATTCCTGCAACTGAGCAGGCTGTTATAGCCAGGAAAGCAGAGAACAAGCAGAAAGTAAGATCATTTGGGACTTGGTCTGCCAGGGACCCACCTGCACCCAAGGGGTGCTGAGATAGGCTAGCAGGCACACAGAAGGGACAAGCATCAGCCAGTGACAGCAGGACCAACTAACAGCAGAGAAAACATGATGGTAAAATGTCGTATTCCATAGCTGCCTACAGCTATTACCAACTGGGTTGCTGGAACAGAAGCTGAGGGATGGATGATGAAGGGGCGAAAAGAAAGGAGGGCCAGGACAAAAAAGAAAGGAGGGCCATAGTGGTTTCACTGGTCAAGGCCAAAACTTTAATGGCGGTCAGACCTTTTAACAGTTTGGGCAAACCCTTCCCCCCAGACTCCAGGTTGAGTTCCGGTTGGAAGTTGTCTAGCTTCTCCTGGAGGTTCTTGTCTCAACTGCTCCAGCAGCTGGGTGGGTCACCTGCTTAATTCAGGAATTCCTAGATCTGGAGGAACAATGAGCTTAACCTTCACTGAGCTTCTCCACCCTAGGATAAAAATTCCTGCTTTACTAGTCATCTCCCTCATAATAAACAATGGATTGATAAATCAGGGCATGGCCCCTGACTATCCACATCTCAATACACAGTTATCCCCTCACTGTGAGGGAAACCTCTAACTAACTGGAATCATCTTGAAGCTTGGTGCTTTGGATTCTGAGCCTAAACCTTGCTCTTCTCATTTGGATGTATATAGCCATATATAGAGTGTCTACTGGATATGTTACACATGATGTTGTCTCATTACTTCTTGAACAATTGAAGGGTATCTGTAATTTGTGGTTAGAAGAGGAAGCTGGGGCCGGGCAGTGGTGACTCATGCCTTTAATCCCAGCACTTGGGAGGTGGAGGCAGGCAGATTTTTGAGTTCGAGAACAGTCTGGTGTACAGAGTGAGTTCCAGGACACCCAGTGCTACTCAGAGAAACCCTGTCTCAAAAAAACAAGCAAAACAAAACAAACAAACAAAGAGGAAGCTGAAGTTCAAACATATGCCAAGGATTTTTAAGGAATTCTGTACTTGGACTCAAAAGATCACACTGCTCTTCTCAAGAGGCTTCTGTCAGCAAATCCAAAGTGATTATGGCAAACAAATTGAATATTAGATTATATAGAAAATAAGAATTCACCAACATAAGACTTTCAAGTTAAACACATTGCCAAGCCAACATGAAAATTAAAAAAAAAAAAAAAAAAAAATTCCTGCTTTAACCTACTTCCCTATTATGCCTTAGTGGCAGATTCCTGCCCCTAGCCAGGGATTGTCCTTGACCAATGTCAAAGCATGTGCTAGGCTGCCCCAATATGGCTCTGTACTGTAAAATGCAAACATAGGAACATTACTAACAGAAATCAAAGCAATATGGCACCATCTGAACCCAACTCTCCCACAACAGCAAGTCCTGGATAGCCCAACACACCAGAAAAGCAAGATTTGGATTTAAAATCACAGCTCATGATGCTGTTAGAAGGCTTGAAGAAGAACATAAATCACTCCTTTAAAGAAATACAGGAGAACACAAGTAAACAGGGAGAAGCCCATAAAGAACTATAGGAAAACATAATAAAACACGTGAAGGAATTGAAGAAAACCATCCACAATCTAAAAATGGAGGTAGAAACAATAAATAAATCACAAAGAGAAACAACTCTGGATGTAGAAAACCTAGGAAAAAAAGTCAGGAGTCATGGATCCAAGCATCAACAACAGAATACAAGAGATAGAAGAGAGAATCTCAGATGCAGAAGATACCATAGAAAGCATTGACACAACAATCAAAGAAAATGTAAAATGCAAAAAGCTCCTGACAAAAAACCTCCAGGAAATCCAAGACAAAATGAGAAGACCAAACCTAAGGATTATAGGTATAGAAGAGAGTGAAGATTTCCAACTTAAAGGGCCAGTAAATTCCTTCAACAAAATTATAGAAGCAAACTTCCATAACCCAAAGAAAGAGATATCCATGAGCATACAAGAAGCCTACAGAACTCCAAATAGATTTGACCAGAAAAGAAATTCCTCCCAGCACATAATAATTAAAATGCTAAATGTACTAAGCAAAGAAAGAATATTAAAAGCAGTAAAAGAAAACGGTCAAGTAACTTATAAAGGTAGTCCTATCAGAATTACACCAGACTTCTCAGCAGAGACTATGAAAGCCAGAAGAGCCTGGGCAGATGTCATGCAGACCCTAAGGAACACAAATGCCAACCCAGACTGCTATATCCAGCAAATCTCTCAATTACCATAGTTGGAGAAACCAAGATATTCCATTTCAAAAATAAATTTACAATTTCTTTCCACAAATCCAGCCCTTCAAAGGATAATGAATGAAAAACACCAACAAAAGGTGTAGAAAAAACAAGAAATTAATCTTTTTTCAACAAACCCAAAAGAAGATAACCACACAAACATAAAAATTACCAGGAAGTAACAATCACTATACCTTAATATCTCTTAACATCAAGGGACTCAATTCCACAATAAAAAAATAGACTAATAGACTGTTCATAAACAACACCCAACATTTTGCTGCATAGAGGAAAATGCAACTCAGAATTAAAGACAAACACTACCTCAAAGTAAAAGGTTGGAAAACAGTTTTCCAAGCAAATGGTCCCGGAAAACAAGCTGGAGTAGCCATTCTAATATCCAATAAAATAGACTTTCAACCTAAAGTCATCAAAAAAGACACAGAAGGACACTTTATACTCATCAAAGGAAAAAATCTATCAAGAAGAACTCTCAATCTAAACATCTATGCTCCAAATACAAGGGCACCCTCATTCATAAAAGAAACTTTACTAAAGCTTAAAGCACACATTGCACCACACACAATAATTGTGGGTGACTTCAACACCCCACTCCCCTCAATGGACAGATCAGGGAAACACAAATTAAAGAGACAACACTGTAAAACTAACAGAAGTTTTGAGCCAAAGGGATTCAATAGATATCTATAGAACATTTCATTATAAATCAAAAGAATATACCTTCTTCTCAACACCTCAATGTACCTTCTCCAAAACTGACCATATGATTGGCCACAAAACAGACATCAACATAAGAAGATTGAATTATTTCAATGCCTCCTATCATATCACTATGGAGTAAGAGTGGTCTTCAATAGCAACAAAAACAACAGAAAGCCCACATACACATGGAAGCTGAACAATGCTCTACTCAGTGATACCTTGGTCAAAGAAGAAATAAGGAAAGAAATCAAAGACTTTTTAGAATTTAATGAAAATGAAGGCACAACATACCCAAATTTTGGGGGCACAATGAAAGCAGTGCTCTGAGTGCCTCAAAAGGAAAAAAAAAAAGCTGGAGAGAGCATACACTAGCAGTTAAGCAGCACACCTGAAAGCTTTAGAATAGAAAGAAGTTAGAAGGCAAGAAATCATCAGACTCAGGGCTGAAATCAACCAAGTAGAAACAAAAAGAACTATATAAAGAATCAACAAAACCGGGAGATGATTCTTTGAGAAATTCAACAAGATAGATAAACCTTTAGCCAGACTAACCAGAGGGCACAGAGTCAGTATCCAAATTAACAAAATCAGAAATGAAAGGGAAGAAATAATAACAGAAACTGAGGAAATTCAAAACTTACCATATCCTACTACAAAAGCCTATACTCAACACAACTGGAAAATCTGGATGAAATGGACAATTTCCTAGACAGATACCAAATACCAAAGTTAAATCAGGATCATATAGACCATCTAAATGGTCCTATAACCCCTAATGAAATAGAAGTGGTCATTGACAGTCTCCACCACCACCACCCCCAAAAAAACCAGTACCAGATGGTTTTAGTGCAGAATTCTGTCAGACCTTCAAAGAAAACCTAACACCAATATGCTTCAAACTATTCCACAAAATAGAAACAGAAGGAACACTACCCATCTCGTTCTATGAAGCCACAATTTTGCGGATACCAAAACCACACAAAGATCCAACAAAGAGAGAGAACATCAGACCAATGGATATTGATGCAAAAACACTCAATAAAATTCTTGCCAACCAAATCCAAGAACACATCAAAATGATCATTCACAATGATCAAGTAGGTCACAGGGATCCAGGGATGGTTCAATTCATCAATCCATCAATGTAATTCTTCTACATAAACAAACTCAAAGAAAAAAAAGCACATGATCATTTCATTAGATGCTGAAAAAGCATTTGACAAAATTTAGGAGCCTTTCATGTTAAGAGTCTTGGAAAGAACATGAATTCAAGGCCATACCTAAACATAGTAAAAGCAATATACAGCAAACCAGTATCCACTATCAAACTAAATGGAGAGGAACTTGAAGCAATTCCACTAAAATCAGGGACCAGTCAAGGCTGCCCTCTCTCTCCATATTTATTCAATATAGTACTTGAAGTTCTAACTAGAGCAATTAGACAACAAAAGAAGGTCAAAAGGATACAAATTGGAAAGAAAGAAATCAAATTATCACTATTTGCAAATGATATGATAGTATACTTAAAAAACACAAAAATCTCCACTAGAGAACTACAGCTGATAAACAACTTCAGCAAAGTGGCTGGTTATAAAATCAACCCAAGCAAATCAGTAGCCTTCCTATCCTCAAAGGATAAGCAGGCTGAGAAAGAAAGTAGGGAAATCACACCCTTCACAATAGCCACAAACAACATAAAGTATCTTGGTGTGACTCTAATCAAACAAGTGAAAGATCTGCATGATAAGAACTTCAGGTCTCTGAAGAAGGAAATTGAAGAAGGCCTCAGAAAATGGAAAAATCTTCCATGCTCTTGGATTGGCAGGATTAATATAGTTAAAATGGCCATCTTGCCAAAACCCACTAGATACAGTTAGTGTAAATGTGCTATTTGCCCATCTGAGATATGATCAAGTCAAATCAAATATCCTATATTGACCAGCCTCTCAGTGTTTACATATCAAAACATTGTGTTTGTTCAGTAATTTCTGATGTCAAAAGGTTCATAAAGCCATTCCAGGTTGATTTGATGAGGGTCCATTTGATGTACATAAATAAGAAGGAAAAGGTAAGAGTAGCTCCTAGGCTGTTCCTGACTGTGCTTTGTGCTCTTTGGTCTACCAGTACTACCTTGTGTCTGGCCTTAGCCTTGTGGCAAACCTCTGCACTCTATCTAGACTGCTCATTCCGTTAGCCTACATTGTCCTGAACTCTTTTTGTTCCTCACCAGGAAGATTTCTGTTTCCTTAAAAAAAAAAAAAAAAAAGACACTGGCAATAATGATTCACTTTCATTAACATTTTGGATCCTATGAACAACAGCAACAACAATAATATTCAAGAAGAAAATGTTGGATGATGTTCTGCAAAAACAATGGTATTTTCAGGAAGAGGAAGACAGCAGAGGACACTTACTTACTGACGACGGTAATCTTCAGGGAGAGCAGCTATTCTCTGAGGGCATGCTGTCCAAAAGGCACTGGAATTTTAGTGGCAACCAAAGAATGACAATTTTAGAAAGTGTAACAATGTTCTAGTGAGTGTTTCTGTTGCTGTGATAAATAACTCTGACAAAAACAGCTTGGGGAGGAAAGGGTTCATTTTATTTTACAGACTGTACTTCCTCACTGAAGGAAGCAGATTAAGATAGTCAAGGCAGTGGCTCAGAACAGACACTGTGGAGGAATGTTGCTTACTGGCTTGCTTTTGGCTTCACATTCTTATATATCTTTCTTATATAGCCCAAGAGCCCCTACCTAAGGATAGTACTGCCCTCAGTGAAGGGTACAAACTCATGAAGACTGAAAGATATGTATACCATTGAATGAAGAAAATCAGGAGGAAATTTTTTAAAATCTATAATCAAATGAAAAATGAAAACACAAGATACAAAGTCCTGCAGCTTATAATGAAAGGAATTACAAGAAGAAAGTTTATAGCTGCAAATGTCTATGTTTAAAAAATCAGAGAGAACTTAAATAAATAATGATGCACCTAAAAGTCTTAGATAAACAAGAGTAAGCCAAACCAAAAAAATCAATGGATGAAAATAAGTAATGAAGATCAGGGCAGAAGGTAATTAAATTGAATGAAAAGAAGATAAGAATCAATGAAAGAAAGGGCTTGTTCTTTAAGACAATAAATGAGGTTAACAAACCTATAACCAAAAGAAGGTCAGAACTGACCAGAATTAACAAAAAATGGAGATGAATTCCTAACTATAAAACTCTGAGGATCATTAGTGCATACTTTGAAAAAAAATCTATGTTCTAATAAATTTTTAAAAACTTAAAAGAAATTGGTAGATTTCTGCACATGTATGATCTATGAAATGAACAGATCTATTACAAGCAGTGATATTGGAGCAGTAATGAACTGTATCTCACATGTAAAATGCCCAGGGTCAGAGTGTGTTCTCTGATATATTTTCTATGACTGTTAAAGAAAAATTGTTCAGCTATCTTCAAACTAATCCTCCAGTGGAAATTGAAGAAAAGCTGAGGCACCTAATCTTGATTGACATCTTAGGATTTAGAATCTCCATGAAGCAAACCTTTGGACATATCTGTGAGGGAGTTTCTAGATTTGGTCACTTGAGCTGAAAGGATCCATCCTAAGTGCGGGTAGCAATTTCCATGGCCAAAGTCCTAGCATAACGGAATAACTGATTATCATTCTTCATTACTCTCTGATCTAGCTATCAAGACAATGTGAACAACTGTCTCAATTTCTGCTCCAGGAAGGACTTTAAGTTGTTTTATCAGATACTTTGTCATAGCAGTGAGACAAGTTAGTAATATACCTACCAAACTCATTTTACAAAAGCAGAATTTACTCCAATACAAATTCAGGATACAAACACAACAAAGAAACAAAATCACAGGACAATCTCCCTAATGACCATAATGCAAAAATGCACAATAAATGATTATATCAATAGATAATGCAATGGCCTTTAACAAAATTCAGCATCCCTTAAAAATGAAAACCTTGGATCTGCACCCAGTAGCTAAGGCTGTTCTACAGGCCTCTGTACACAAGTCCCTCCAGGAGAGAGCTGGTCTCCTAGGAGTGCTCTCATTCCATTTCATCTAGATTTTCCAGTTTTGTTTAGCATAGGCTTTTATAGTAGGATCTGATGCTTTTTTGAATTTCTTCAATTTCTGTTGTTATGACTCCCTTTTTATTTCTGATTTTGCTAATTTGGATACTGCTTCTTGGCCCTTTAGTTAGTTGGGCTAGGAGTTTATCTTCTTGATTCTCTCAAAGAACCAGCTTCTGGTTTTGTTGATTCTTTGTATTGTTTTCTTTGTTTCTATTTGGTTGATTTTGGGCCTGAGTTTGACTCTATCCTGCCCTCTACTCCACTTGGGTGAGTTTGCTTCATTTTGTTCTAGAGTTCTCAAGTGCACTGTTAAGTTAGTGTAAGATCTCTCCAGTTTCTTTACCAGAGCACTAAGTGCTATGAACTTCCCTCTTAGCACTGCTTTCACTGTGTCCCATTAGTTTGGGTATGATGTGTCCATATTTTCATTAAATTCCAGGAAGTCTTTAATTTATTTTTTTCCCTGACCAAGTTATCATTGAGTAAAGAGTTGTTTAGTTTCCACCCGTATGTGGGATTTCTGTAGTTTTGGCTGTTATTAAAGACCTTCCTTAGGACATGGTGATCTGATAGGATGCATGGGATTATTTCAGTCTTCATGTACTGGTTGAGGGTCATTTTATGACCAATTATATGGTCAGTTTTGGAGAAAGTACCATGAGGTGCTGAGAAGAAGATGCATTCTTTTGTTTTAGGGTGAAATGTTCTATAGATGTCTGTTAAAGCCATTTGTTCATAACTTTTCTTAGTCTTACTGTGTCTCTGTTTAGTTTTTGTTTCAATAACCTTTCTATTGGTGAGAATGGGCTGTTGAAGTCTCCCACTATTATTGTGTGGGGTTCAATGTGTGTTTTAAGCTTTAGTAAAGTTTCTTTTATGAATATGGTTACTCTTGCATTTGGGGCATAGATGTTCAGAATTGAGACTTTCTCTTGGTGGATTTTCCCCTTGATGAATATAAAGTGTCCTTCTTCATCATGCTTGATAACTTTTCATTGAAAGTCTATTTTATTGGATATTAGGATGACAACTCCTGTTTGTTTCCTAGGACCATTTGCTTGGAAGACCTTCTCCTATCCTTTTACTCTGAGATAGTGTCTGTCTTTGTTATTGAGGTATGTTTCTTGTATGCAGCAAAATGCTTGATTTTGTTTGTGTATCCAGTCAGGTAGCTAGCTTATGCCTTTTTGTAGGTGAGTTGAGTCATTAATATTCAAAGATATTAAAGAGAGATGACTGTTGGTTCTTGATATGTTTGTTTTTTGTAGGTGGCTTTATGTGCTTGTAGTTCTCTCCTTTTGGCTTTGTTGTGAGATGCTTAATATCTTGTCCTTTCTTTGGTGCAGGTACCTTCCTTGTGTTGGAGTTTTCCTTCTAGGATCCTCTGTAAGGTTGGATTGGTTGATAGATATTATTTGAATTTGATTTTGTTATGGAATATTTTGGTTTCCCCATCTATGGTGATTGAGAGTTTTGCTGGGAATAGTAGTCTGGGCTGGCATTTGTGTTCTCTTAGAATCGGCATGATCTCTGACATGCTCTTATGGTTTTCATAGTCTCTGTAGAGAAGTCTGGTGTAATTCTGATAGGTCTACCTTTATATATTACTTGGCCCTTTTCCCTTGCACCTTTTAATATTCTTTTTTTGTTCTGTGCATCTAGTGTTTTGATTATTATGGGATTAGAGGATTTTCTTTTCTGGTCTTTTTTTTTTTTTTTTTTTTTTTTTTGGTGTTCTGTAGGCATTTGAACCTTTATGGCTATCTTTTTCTTTAGGTTGGGGAAGTTTTCTTCTGTGATTTTGTTGAAGACATTTTCAGGTCCTTTGATCTGGGAACCTTTGTTCTCCTCTATTCTGATTATTCTTAGATTTGGTCTTTTCATTGTGTCCTGAATTTCTTGGATGCTTTCAGTAAGGAGTTTTGTATGTTTTAAAATTTTTTGACAGTTGTGTCAATCTCTTCTACAGTATCTTCTACACCTGAGATTCTCTCTTCTATCTCTTGTATTCTGTTGGTGATACTTATATCTGTAAGTCCTGAGTTCTTTCCTAGGTTTTTCATTTCCAGGTTTACCTCTATTTGTGTTTTCTTTATTGTTTCTACTTCCACTTTTAGGTCTTGGATCCCTTTATTCACTTCCTTCACCTGTGTTTTCCTGAATTTTGTTTTCAGTGAGTTATTGATATTCACCTTAAAGGACTCTCCTATCTTCATGAGATAGGATTTTAAGTTAGCTTCCTGATTTTCAGGTGTGTTGTTGTAGTTAGGGCTTGCTGTGGTGAGAGAACTGGATTCTGATTATGCCCACATATATTGGCTTCTGTTACTTATGACCTTGTACTTGCCTTTCACCATTTGGATATCCCTGGTGTTTGTTGGTCTGGATGAATGTCTGGAGTCTGCCTCTTTTGTTCCTGAGTTGTGTAGGTCTCTTGGTAGGCCTGCAGTCCTGGCAGTAGCAGACCACCTGTGGGGCCTTCCAACTGGGGGCTCTTCACAGGGCCAGAGAAGTGCTAATCTGTTGCCCTGGTTGCAGTCGATCTTCTGGGAGGCCTTCAGATTGTTGGATCTTCAGTGGAGCAGGCAAGCTGTTGTCCAACTGCTCTGAGTACAGCTGATCCTCAACTGCTCTGAGTGCAGCAGGTCCTCAGTTGCTGAGTGCAGTGGGTCCTTAACTGCTCTGAGTGCAGGAGTCCTCTAGAATCAGTTAGGATGTGGTGTCTTCACTGGAACAGACCAGCTTAGAGTGTCTGCCCCAGCAGAAAGGACTGGGTGGTGGCCACTTTCTCCACTATTATTCAGTATAGTTATTGATGCTTTAGCCAGAGTAATAAGAAAAGAAAGATTAAAATGGGAAGGGAATATAAATAGAAAAGGAATAAGCCAAATTATCCCTATGTACAGATAATATGATGCTACACTTAAGAGACTCTAAAGACTGACAGAAAATTCTTAGAAGTGATAAAAGTTTCAGCAAGGATAGGACATAAAAATCAACTCTCTCTCTCTCTCTCTCTCTCTCTCTCTCTCTCTCTCTCTCTCTCTCTCTCTCTTCTTTAGTGAGAATTCTGAAATTTTGGCTTTTTTAAACACAGAAATAGTTTAAGGATATGCTTTCATGTTAATCCCAGATGTGGGATGTGGGGCGACTTCAGATCACCCACAGCAGTTGACTATGATTGGACATCTGCTCTAGCAGAAGCATGGTTTGGCCAGTTGCAAATAATTTCTGTGATTGCATGACATTTGAAATTCTGAGAACTTGTATAAATTCTAGGGTCCTAAGAGGTGTGAATGGTTATTGGTCATTTGGGGAGATTGGTTGTGTTTGTTAGTAGCACTGAACAAAGAAGAAACAAAAAAGAAAGAAGTTAAATTCAGGGAATTTTTCCTAATATCCCTCTCTCCTCTATCCTTATTTTTGTCTTATCCAGTGTTAGGGAATAAAATTGGAAGAATAAAGGGTGGGAAAAAGAAGAATCCACAAGTAGCAAAGACTAACTAGTGATCTAGATCTAGATTTTCATAAAGAAAAACAGGAAATTTGATTTCAAATGTTGTAGAGAAAATGGCAGGACATAAAGGAATGGATAATTTTTTTCAAGAGGCCACTAAAAATTTATTTTGGCTACTACTGCTGTGATATCTCCTGCTTTGTTCCTCTAGGGGGGTTTCTGTTGGTTTTTCTTTTTCTTTTTCTTCTCCATATATTTTCTTTCAAAAAAGTTTAAAGGAATGTCTGAGCAGTTGGAAAGATTGTGGGTAGAAATGAAGAAACCTGACAAACAAAAAAAATTTACTGAAATGGTAAAATAAAAGGGGTCATTCTACTCTCTTATAGTTGATGATGCAACTAGAGGGGTTTCAGGTAGAGATGGAAACTTCTGGGAAACAACGGGCACTGGAAAAGAAAGGAAAAAATGGCTCAGTGGTGGTGGCTGAGCAAGAGAATGAGAGTTTCCCACAGGAGGAAAGAGGGAACAAAAACATGCTAGAAGGTGGTTGGGTCAAAGAAAAGCTGAAAAAATAGGAGGACAATCTGATGAAACAGCCTGTTTTGAGAAAAAAGGGATTTTTCTTGAACCAAACTAGAAGCCCAGGAATTATGAAATTGCCACCATCTTTCCCAATAGTCATACAGTGTATGCTTCCTAGTTAGTGTGGAACAAGGTTATGACAAAATAGGACAGCATCTGATAGCAACGATAGATCTAAGGCATTTTAAAGTGGCTATGATTTTGTATGAGATGCACTCACCTTATGTGAAACAAATTCTAAATAACTGGGATACTCAAAGTAGGATTATTTGCTAAGACTGGAAGGGATTGATAGCAGCTGTGCTGGAGGCTGATCCATAGTGGCAATGGTTAACACACACCAGTGTTTTCTTCTACACACCAATAACAAAGAAAGGAATCAGGAACAAAATGTCACTTATACTGGTTTCAAAAAGGTGAAAGACTTTTGGGTTTAAAACATATCTTTAAAACATAAAACTGAAAACCCTAAAAGTTGTAAAGACATCCTATGCTCATGGAATGGCAGAAATAATATGAAAATAGCTATGTCACTGAAGTGATCATTGCAAAATTTATTGCAATATCCACCAAAATTCCAATAATATGGGCTTTATAGCTGGTTCAGCACTTAAGAATCCATACTCCACTTCAATGAGATCCCAGTATGGCTCTCAGCATCCACAAGGCGCAGCCCCCAACCATCTGTAATTCCTGCTTCATAGCCAATAAATTCCAAGAACATTTACATTAATGTACTCTCATACACACAAACACACACACACACACACACACACACACACACACACACACTTAAAAACTATATCTTTAAAAATTGCAATAAAATTCTTCACAGGGGATAAAGTCTAAAATTAATATGGAAGCAAAAGCATGATGGTAGGGATATCAGCATACTTGATTTCAAATTTGATTACAGAGCCAACATAACAAAAACCCCACTGTATTGGAACAAAACCGAACATGTGCACTAATGGTATAGGATGGAAGATGCAGTTCCATGCAGTTCCAGGCAAGTGATTTTTGATAGAGGTTCCAAAACATACAATGGAGACAAAACAGACTAGTTTCTTCATCAGATGATTCTGGGAAATCTATATCAACATGTATTGAGGAATGATTTTCTTCTATCACTCAGCTGGTACAAAAATCAATTCAAAATGGACCCAGGACTTACTCTGAGACTCCATATTCTGAAAGTATTAGAGACAAATGCTACATGGCATATGAATAGCCAAGGGCTCAATTAACTCAGGAAATGATATTAATAGTTGATTATTGGGATCATATTCTATAAAATTAAAAAGCTTCTGCACCACAAAGGAAACAACCAGCTGAGGAAAGTGGCCCCAGAATGGTAAAAATAATCATCGCTAGCTAGTTTCACATCTGTCAGGAGATAAATATCTAGAATATATTTTAAGAACTCGGAAAAGCTATGCCAAACTAAATAATTAAATTAATAAATTGACAAATGAAGTGAACAGATAGCTCTCAAACAAAGTAGAACAAATAACCAGTAACTATGAAAAGGTGGCCTCAATCCTCAGCCATTAGAGAAATGCACATGAAAACTAAAGAGATTCTATTTCACTCCTCCAAGAGTTTCCATCATCAAAACATCCACCAAAAAAGTAGCAACAAATTCTGGTGAAGATACAGGGAAAGGGAATTTTTATGAGCTGCTGGTGAGAGTGCACACTGATGCAGCCACTGTGGAAACCTGATTTTACAAGAAACTGAAAAGAGAAATGCCTTATAATCCAGCCAAGCCATGTTTGATATAAGTTTATTGCAGCATTAGTCACAATATACAAGGTGGAAAATCAGCATACGTGTCCAAGAACCAAGAAACAGATAAAAGAAATGTGGTATCGACACATAATGATCTTTCAGTCAGCTATAAAGAAAAAAAATAAGTGTCTTATTAAGTAAAATGTGGTACTCAGAAAGACAAATTTTATGTGTTCTCTCTCATAGTGGAGTTATAGTCCTTTTAGTGGTGTGTGGGGGTGTGGGTGGGTGTGGGTGTGTATGTATATATGAAGTAGAAACTTCTGGTTTCTTTGGAAAGTTAGTTGTGTCAAAGGATTTTTTGCTGGAGCAGACAGGTTGAAAGAATGTGTTCCTGAAGCAGACACAGGCGAAAGGATGTTTTTATATAGCAAACACATGAAAGGACTTGTGAGGAAGGAGTATAAATATATTAATTATACATATGGCTGCAACTCAGTGCGATAGCGCCATACATATAAAGAATGTGTTCATCGGTCCCAGGCAGGATTTCTCGCCCAACCAGACTCTGCTTGAAGGCTCTTTGCATCTCATCTCACATCCAAACACATCACTATTTTAGTTAGCTGCTCCAAAGATTTTGCCATCATTGTTAATATATTATTCAGGTTATGAGGGCTCAGACCACAGGCCATGGCAAACTCGGGCCTATATGGCACGAGGCCAAATCAGTGCTGGAATGAGTAGCCCTTCTCCTCTACTCATTCTGGTAGTCAACAAATGTGTGACTCTCTTCGGCTTGCAGACCATGTTGCCTCCTCTGCCTGTCTTGTCTGTCTGTCTGTCCCTTCTGGATTCAATCATTTCAGTTCAATATCTGCCAGCTCATGTTTATGCAGTCTGCGGATACTGCCTCTCTGTTCTGCTAATCTGCAGTTGACCCCACTGTTTCTGGACCTTTTTCTTCCTCTCCCTCTCCGTCTACCAGCTTTATGAGCGATCTCTCTGTCCTTGAACTACTGTTGTGAGTGATAAGGGTGTACTTGTGTAATACTGTCTCATCCTCATGAGATGCCCGCAGGCCGATAGTTACCAAGAGAAGACCTTGGGTCTACTTACCTAGCTTTTAGAATCATAGCTGTTCCTTTGCATAGTCACTGAGGATTGTGGTGAGGATCACTGAGGATACTGAGCTCCACACATATTCATATCTTACATTCATAAAATCATATGGTTTATCTATATCATACATTCATATGGTATATAAGGCACAGTGTCATGTCAGCATGAGACCCTCACACATCTTCCTGTGCATGTAGAGCATTGCTGTAGTGTTTGTGCCGAATGCTCTATGTGATAGCAGTGGCTGCTTTGCTCTACTGTACAGGGAATGACAATAAAAGAAATGTGTCTGTGTTTGGGTCAGACAACATGTGTTTTCCTAATGTTTTTAATCTATGGATCGTAGAGCCTGTGGTTAAAGAGCTCAAGAATATGAGCCCACTGTGCTACTGTGTCTAAATCTCCACAGTTTATATTTCTGCATTTGTTTTAGCATGACACTCCAGCAGCCAGAAAAATGCTAATCACTGGGGGAGATAAGTAGACAGTAGAAACAATGATAATAATGGGGAAAACCAAGGCCACAGATTTTTGCTGCTCACATTTTATGATTTCCAAATATATTTTTTTCTTAGCCAAAACAAGGTTGCACTGTTTGTGGTATTTCAAAACCCACTGTTTTTAAAAAACAATTTATTCCAGCCATATTTTTGAGGTCAGTGAGCCTGAGCTGCTAAAAGCCCATCAGCTCTTGCAAGCCTTAGACAACACTGTTCTAATGGTGTTATTCTTATATTTACCTGCTATTTCCTCTGGGTGTCACAGCTGTCTCTCTCCCCAAGTACTTCTGTCTGGTTTGAGGCTGCCATGGCATGTGGCCATAAAGCATTTCTATGGAGCACTGTCAAGATGTCCATCTGGTCTATGAGGATAGAGTATGGCTTCAGTGCCCATCCCATATGAAATCCCAGGCAAGTACAGCAGGCCAACACTCATTGTCTCTCTTGTATAGACAGCTACAAAATATCTTCATTTTTGCTTATTGGTCCACAAAAAATACTTACCATCTCACCTTTTACAGAAATTGTTTACCTAATATTGGAATAGTTTTTGCAAAAGAAAAAAATGAGCTATTTCTTTAACCTTTTATGGGACTCATCTATAAAATGTCTTGGACGGATATCTTCTTTATAATGATATTAACTAATAACCTATTCTTAAAATGTTACATTATTAAGCTATTCACAGATACAAATAGTTATATGCTGGGAACTGATGTTTTGGTCAGTGACAAACCACATATATATAAAGACAGTTCTGTAAGACCTTGCTACTTATTGAGAAACATGTGTCAGCAGCTTCATTATTGTTTATAGTGAAGTTATTTATTTGCCATAGCCACGGGAAACACCATGTTCTTTCTGAACATCTTGGCCCATTTTGTGTTGTTATAACAAAATGCCTATATCTGGATATTTTATTAAAAGAAGGGGGAAAAGGTTTATACAACCCAGTGTTCTGAATTCAAGAGCAAAGTCAGCAGCACATGTTCATGCATGGTGAAGGCCTCATAGCATAGACACAGAATCACAAAGATCAGAGCCATATGCAAAGCGTAAGGCCAAAGTGAGAAGAGGGTCCAGGATTACATAAAGCAGCCAACTCTTCCAGGAGGTAAGCTGCAATGCCCTGTCTTGAGAGAGGCACCAATCCTTCCTGGTGATTAACCACCTCCCACAAAACACCATCACTTAAAGGCACCACTACCACACTGGGCATCAAGTTTCCAGTACGGTTACCTTTGAGGGACAAACATACCAAACTACAACACTGAGTCATTCTTCCATTAATTTCCTCCTAAAGCTACAAAAATATCTGGATCACACCTTCTGGAAATGGTGTGAAGCAGGATGAGCACCTTTAGCTATCTACCTGTGTCACAATAGCTTCTGCCTCCATTTAGAAAGGACATGCAATTGTGTCTCACTTCGAAATTTAGAGACCTAATGGGCTATCTACTCACACTGATCCAAGGCTCTTGCATTGAACTGAATTATCCTGGGATCGACCCCCAAAGCCTTCTACCTGCCTTCAGCTCAGGTCTAGCTTATTTGACCTAACCTGCATTAAGACTTGTCTATATAGTGTTCACTTTAATCTGTTTTCCTGTAGACACCATTATTGGACCATCCTTGGCTACCAGCACCTACATCTCATCCATGCATGTTCATAGCAGACCAAGCATATCGGTCTGCAGTCAGGAAGCTACCCTTTACCTTTGGATCCTGGAAACCATTTGTTCAGACAGCAGATGTTTAATCTATATAGACTGAACCAGTCAGCCAACCAACCATCCATTCACTTGCCATTTACTGGATGTTCTGGATAAGTTAAGCACAGTAAATCAGGCAAATGGAATTATAATCCTAAACTTCAAGGAAGTCAACCCAGAAAAGAAGACTGGTGAGCCAGTGAATAATCACTATAAGGTTAATAATTATCATAAGTCAGTTTTGAAAATATGAAAGGGATGGCCTGAGCTCCACCAATGAAAAAAATCAAAGTATGAAAGCTAGACACACACCCAAAGGTGTCTAGAGGGTCGCATCTGTGCATGTGGTCTTTGACATAATTGATGGGGTAGCTGTTAACACTCCTCATTGCTGATGAGCTATAGAGAAATCATCCTTTGCCATGAATAGTCCTAAGGAATGTTCCAGAAGAACAGTAGCTGCCCCATATGATATGGTGTGAAGACACTCTTCCTCTCAGTGGTCATCCTACAAAACTTGGCAGGAACAGGATGGCTGCACAACTTTTACATGAAAGGCTAAGTATTGAAGAGCCCCTGAGGTAGGGACCTCTCTTTTGAGAAGTGCAGTTTCCTCCCACAGGGACAAGGATATGCTGCCCCAATCATTCTGCCCACTGTCCAGGCCTTCAGCCTGTTCTATCCTCTCCATGCTCCATCATCAACTCTAACAAACAACTGCTTCTGCAAGTGCTTTTCTAAGAAGCCTGGAAAGAGGATGCTGGAAACATGCAGGGGTGAAGTTCAGGAGAGGAGAGGTCTGGAACACGGCCAGGTTTCTGTGTGAGTGAGCACTGCTGGCTGCTGAGCCACTTGACCTGTGACCTGAGGCCTGGGAAAGCTTGCTTCCTCTCTTTCATTTTATTTATGGATCCATGCACGCTTCCTATTTATATAAACATTCTAACAGATGCAGGCTTTCATTTGGCCACATCTCAAGGCTGGAGACATTTCCCTCCGCCTGACTAACTTCCTCTGGCCAGGACCTGCTACTTGGTCTCCATAACATTCAGGCTTCCATGTGCTTCCGATGTGAGCCTGTGTGTGCTGAGATGTTCTACGACTGACATATTCTGTGATATGGTCTTGGAATATTCATGTTGTGTCATATCTATTTGCCTCTTGATAGCTGGGCCATTGTTAATTACCAATTGTTAAATGGAAACATTTGTCCATCCCCACTAATGGATGTTTACTTTGTGTCTGAATACTGAAAAGACTTTGGTCCACTCTGGAGCATAGTTGATTTTGTACCACATTTGATTGACCAAACCTTTTTACTTATGTATAGACTTTCTGAATGAGGGAGGGAAGCAGAACAGGTCACAAGCCAACGTGCAGACCAGTGTCTCTATGGTGATGCATAATGGCAGCAAAAGATGAAATTCACACAGTGAGGGTGAGGGGTCCCTCACTCTGCAAGCTAATGAATTTAGCCTAACCTCTCTTCTGTGTTCCTTTGGACAAGAAGACATTGAGACAAGCAACCCAGAGCCTCCCAAAAGAATTAGGACCAATGACACCCGGGCTTTCCTTGCTAGCCCACATAACACAGGGAAACTGTGATACTATCCTCTGATGAATGCCCAGGTCAACAAACCAGAGATGTCCATTTTTAATTAGCAAAATGGAATAACAATTGAGCTTTCAGTAGCAGGAATTTGCTAATGCAAGTCCAGCCTTTGTAAAAAGGGCTGAAATCAGCCCTAGAGACAAGACACCAAAAATAACTCTTGGATCAGAAAGAAAAGACACTCCCCAGCAGCAGCCAGCCTCCCTCAAGCTGCCTCTTTTCTTGCCAAATACTGGAGGGATGGTTTCTTATTTACAAACAAAAGTTTTCTGAGTTGGTTCCGTTGTTTGGCCTAAATTCATACTGCCCTCTGCATAGGCTGTTGGGGGAATTTCTCATTATTCATTCCCACATCTTTAAGCCCAGTGAGTCCACTTTTCAGAGGAAGCTGGGACCAAGAATGAAGGACCTGCCCAAGCATGAGTCACCTGGTATAGTAATTAGAACTAAGAACTATTCTAACAATAGCCAGGACAGGAGATCAGAAGGAGGAAGGATTTGGGACTTCACTGTCCCCCTTTGGCTGGGTTTGGTCTCCAAGCTCTTCCCTCAGCCTGTGCGCGCTCTCTCATTCTCTCTCTCTCTCTCTCTCTCTCTCTCTCTCTCTCTCTCTCTCTCTCTCTCTCTCTGTGTGTGTGTGTGTGTGTGTGTGTGTGTGTGTGTGTGTGTGTGTCTGTCTGTCTGTCTGTCTGTCTGTCTGTCTGTCTCATTGCCTCTGTGTATTGGTCACAAAACTGCTGTTTGGAATCAATATGGAAATCAAGAAAAGCTTTAGGTCTGAATCAATCATCAGTTCATTCTCTCACATATCTCCCAAGAAAAAGATTCTAGATAAAAGAAAAATATGGAAATTCAAAGTCAAGGTGATAAAAGATGAGGAAAGGTTTTTATTTTTAAAAATAATTTTAAATGTTTTTAAAGATAACAACGAAGGTAGAAAAATGTGATTCAATCAAGTTACTCAGTCAAAGGAAGGCAGTGTGTCAAAATACTACAGAAAAATTGCATTATTGTAGCCAAGTAGATGGTACAAGCAGACAGCAGTGCAGGGTAAGCCTGTAAGTTATCAAAGGCCCAAGATAATTAAATGTTTTCAAAACATTTATTCATTGTCTAAGAATATATAGAGTTTTAAAAAGATTTTTGAAGCTCAGTAGTGAAAGATATTCACATTTCCATCCCAGTTGATATTGAAATGAAGAATATTTAAACTGTCCTTTCCAAAGCAAGAGAATGCTTTTCATATTTGACTTGTAGAATTTCAGTAGATTTTAGTAATAATGCTAATACATAATCTCTGGAACATTTCAAGGCAAACATATCATTCAGTTTTAGGTAAATATGGTGGGTTTTTTTTGGTTGTTGTTGTTGTTGTTGTTGTTGTTGTTATGTGTGTGAGTTTATGTGAGTCCATGACATCACAGGGGTAGAAGTCAAATACAAAACCTCAAATATCAATCTGGTCTTCCATCTTGTTTGAGTCTGGTGTTGTTCAGGTGCGCAGCAGGCTCACTGACCTAGGAGCATCCCTGGTGATTCTTTGGTCTTCACTTCCTCTCTAACTATAGGATTTCTGGATTTACAGATACATGCTATGATGCCTGGCTTTTGTGGGGTTGTGGGGTTTTGTAAGTTTGTGGGGGCCTTAACTCAGGTCCTCATGCTTGCACAGCAAACACTTTATCCACTGCACTGAGCAATTTTCCCAGCCCTATAACTGTACATTTTTGAAAACTATATTTTGGTTCACTTTGTATTTCTATGTATACCTGTCAATCATAACGACGAGTTCCTCTGCCTGTCATGTCTTTATATCTGTAGGAACTTCCTGGAGGGGAGTTCTGGCTTGTCTGACCCCCACCCTGATCTTGAACCCTGATAAAGACAAGACCTAAATGATTTCAAGCATTAAACTCAAGAGCTGGAGTCCTGTGGGATGACAGCTCCAGATGCGACTGTCAAAGCTGGGTCTTAGAATGTGGCACACTGCCAGCTTGTCTGTGTGGGTTTGCTTGCTAGGAAACTTCCTCACAGAAGCAAGAAGGGAAAGAATGAGAGGGCATTTATTTTTAAACTGGCCAAACTCTCCTAATTCTAGAATTCATAGTAGAAGAGATTGGGGGGGGGGGGAGGGACAGGATGATGATCTTCTAATGATGCAGCTATCCTGTATAATGCTGTCACAGTTAGAATTACTATAACAGTGATAAAACGCCATGACCAAAACCAACTTGGCACAGAAATGGCTACTTTTTCCTATTCTTTTACATCACCATCACCTTACCATCATCATCATCACTGAAGGAAATCATGGCAGGAACTCAAATTGGCTTGCTTCATGTGGATTACTCAACCTACTTCCTTGACTTCCTGGCCTTGTTTAGGAAGACTGTATCTGGGCCCAGGCCTTAGTTTCTATTTCTTTCTTTCTTTTTTATTAGCTATATTCTTTATTTATATTTCAAATGATTTCCCCTTTCCTGGTCACCCCCAAGTCTCATAAGTCATCTCCCCTCCCCCTGTTCCCCAATCAACCCCCTCCAGCTCCCTGTCCTGGTATTCCCCTTCACTGCTGCATCAAGCCTTTCCAGGACTAGGTGCCTCTCCCCGCTTTGATGTCCAACAAGACCATCCTCTGTTGTCTAGGCATCTGGAGCCATGAGTAATGCCATGTGCACTATCTGGTTGATGTTTTTATCCCTGGGAGCTCTAGGAGAACTGAGTGACTCATATTGTTGTTCCTCCTATGGCACTGTAAACCCCTTCAGCTCCTTGGGTCCTTTCTCTAGCTCCCTCATTGAGGGCCCTGTTCAATGGCTGGCTGAATGTCCCCCTCTGTATTTGTGATGCACAAGCAGAGCCTCCCAGGTGACAGCTATATCTGGTTCCAGTCAGCAAGTACTTTCGGCATTGATAATAGTGTCTGGTTTATGTAACTGTATACAGGATGGATCACTAAGTGGGGTAGTCTTTGGATGGTCTTTCCCTCAGACTCTGCTCCACACTTTGTATCTGTATCTCCTTCTGTGGGTATTTTGTTCCTTCTTCTAAGAGGACCAGAGTATCCATACTTTGTTCTTCCTTCTTCTTGGCCATCATTTGATATGTGAATTGTGTCTTGGGTATTCCAAGCTTCTGGAGTAAAATCCACTTATCAGTGAGTGCATACCATGTGTGTTCTTTTGTGATTGGCTTACCTCACTTAGGGTGATATTTTCCAGTTCCACCCATTTGCCTAAGAATTACATGATTTTATTGTTTTAATAGCTGAGTAGTATTCCATTGTGTAAATATACCACATTTCTGTAACCATTCCTCCAATGAGGGCTATCTGGGTTCTTTCCAGCTTGTGGCTATTGCAAATAGGGCTGCTATGAACATAGTGGAGCATGTGTACTTATTACATGCTGGTGGATCCTCTGGGTATATGCCCAGGCGTGGTATAACAGGGTCCTCGTAAGTGTCATGCCCAGTTTTCTGCGGAACCGCCAGACTGGTTCCCAGAGGGGTTGTACCAACTTGTAATCCCACCAGCAATGGAAGAGTGTTCTTCTTTCTCTACATCCTTGCCAGCACCTGCTGCCTTCTGGGTTCTTGATCTTAGCCATTCTGACTGGTATGAGGTAAAATCTCAGGGTTGTTTTGATTTCCATTTTCCTGATGACTAAGTATGTTGAATATTTCTTTAGGTGCTTCTCAGCCATTCGATATTCCTCAGGTAAAAATTCTTTATTTAGCTCTGTACCCAATTTTTAATAGGGTTCTTAGGCTCTCTAGAGACTACCTTTTTGAGTTCATTGTATATATTGTATATGGTCATTTTGCCAAAAGCAATATACAGATTCAATGCAATCCCTATCAAAATCCCCAACTTCATAGAGTTAGAAAGAACAATTCTCAAATTCATCTGGAATAACAAAAAACCCAGGATAGCTAACACTATTCTCAACAGTAAAAGAACTTCTGAGGGAATCAGTATCCCGGGCATCAAGTAGTACTACAAAGCAATAGTGTTAAAAACTTCATGGTATTGGTACAGTAACAGACAGGTAGATCAATGGAATAGAATTGAAGACCCAGAAATGAACCCAAACACTATGGTCACTCAATCTTTGACAAAGGAGCAAAAACCATCCAGTGGAAAAAAGACAGAATTTTCAACAAATGGTACTGATTCAACTAGAGGCTAGCATGCAGAAGAATACAAATCAATACATTCTTATCCCCTTGTACTAAGCTCAAGTCCAAGTGGATCAAGGACCTGCACATAAAACCAGACACACGGAAACTACTAGAAAAGAAACTGGGGAAGAGCCTTGAACACATGGGCACAGGGAAAATTTTCCTGAACAGAACACCAATAGCTTATGATCTAAGATCAAGAATTGACAAGTGGGACCTCATAAAATTACAAAGTTTCTGTAAGGCAAAGGACACTGTCAATAGGACAAAACAGCAACCAATGAATTGGGAAAAGATCTTCACCAACCCAACATCCAACAGGTCTTAGTTTCTTTACAGACCATATATTTCAAAATTATATGAGCTCCAAATTATGGAAACTACTCTTTTTGCCTGCTTATCTACACTATTGCTTGTTGCAAGTTCCTCTATCCTGTTGCTGCTGCATTGCTTCTTGGTTCTATCATTAGAACCAAATTTTTCAAGTTTCCAAGGCATACTGAAAGCTAGGAGCTCTCCAAAAACCCTCCAGAACTCCAGCACTAGATTGGGAATGCTGAGACAACCAGCCTTGTTGACTTAACAACAACTGGGTTCTCAGCATTTCATGATGGGAAAGCCATGGTTGTACTTCCCAGACAGCAGTCTGTAAGCTAATTTGATAATTTCCCTTTAAACCATAATAAAACAAAAACCAGAGGTTCAGACTGGTCGGCCTCTAAGGGCATTCTCCTTCCAGATATGCCTGCTTTAGACCTGCTTTGCTTATGAGTGGCCTCATGCATTCATTTGCTCTGGGTTAAGATGGTGGAGAAGGTGATGGTTGTCTGCTCTCCCGGGGCTCCTCCCATTCCTTGCTGAGTTGTGAGGCCATTTTCATCCACATTTGCTAGTGCAGCAGTGCTCTTGAGCAACAGGATCAGTAACCCAAAGGAAAGACTATACAGAAAAGGTGGGACCTGGCAGTTGCATACCAGAAGGATTGCGTGCTATTTAGCTTGAGCAGCCAGCCTACCAGGTTGATGCTCTCAAGTTAGTCTACAAGGCTTTCTTTTTTATGACTTCTTTTCTTTATGACCCATCACTATCCATAGCAGTACATTGGGCAGCACATGATCCCATTTGAGTTGCTCTGGACGACTCAAGCCTCCACCACAGTAAACTTTCTCTTCTGCCTTTCTGGACAGTCAGTCCATATTAATTTTTCCCTTGGAGCCATTGCTCTTTGCTGAAACATGTCTCATGCTGTCTTAGCAGTTTGCAACTGCAGGTGCTAAGCCTCACTTATAAAGCTATCCACTCACAGCACCCAGGGTGAGATGGCTTCTTGGAGGAGAGAATTGGGCATTTCTTCACTTAATGTTTTGCATGGTATCTGCAGACATCCAGCTATTCTCACAGGATAAGTGTATCTTTCCTTCTGTGTTCTCATCACTTCTGTGAATACATATATGGTGAATATGTCTGGATAGCATTTTTCCAGAACCATTTTGGCCACATAGACTTCTGTGCAAATGAAATATATTAAGAATAAACAAACAACTGATGACTACAAGGATGAATATTCTCTAGGTCCCAGGGCTCATAATGCAAAGCCCGGCTACTCACTCGCTCCAGCTTCACCATTACATCTGCCCTTGGAGAGCTTAAGTTTGTATACCCTGCTGCCAGGAGCTCTCCCAAATGGGTCTGTGCACTAATCAAGCAGGATTATAAGATAAGAGGCTGTCTCTCTGCAAAGGGCATCCTCTCATTCTGGCTTTTGGGGTCACTATTCTGAGTGCTTCATTTGGTTTTCTAACATGGTAGGATCTCACACCTTACACTGGGCCCTAAACCCTGTGGCATATGCAAATGTTTGCACCCTCCAACCTTCCAAGCTTGGGCATCACCTCAAGGTTCAGACAGAATTCTTTTTAAATTTATCAGATTCCAAGGCATAACTGACTTCATGCCCATCTCTAGTCTATAGCCCCTCCTGCTTCAAAGGGTAACTCTCTCATCAGTGAACAATCATAACCAAGAAAAGGAAGTAGTTCACATATTGACTGAGACACCAAAAAACCCTAAGCCAAACCAAAGCCAGCTGTAGAATAGGAACTACCTATAGCTATAGCTCTTTCTAGAACACTCCATTCCATGCTGCTACTGTGAGAATAGTATGAACGTGGCATCTTGATACAACACAGGGCACGGGCTGGCCTTCTGATGTACATCTCACCAGGCTCAGACAAAGCCGTTGGCAGTTCTTCCTGGAGATTAGAGGGGAAACCCCATTCCTGTCATTTTTTCCTAACTCCCAGAGGCCACTAACAGTTCTTGACTCGGGCCTTTCCATTGTCTCCAAAGCCAGCAACATCTGTGTAACTCTTCAAACTGCAATTTGTCTGACTGTCATGATGATAATGGACAAACACTGGAACAGTGATCATGAACACACTCTTCTAGTCTCAGTCCCACTGAAGCATAATAACCTTCCCTGCATGTCATTCAGTCACACCTGCAGTCTGTGTGCTCTGCAGACTGCTGTTCAAAAGTCCTGGGTACTAGCACACAGATATCTTTACCATGAAGGTCTAGAGGCATGGTCTGTCAACTACCACAGGCCGAGCTTGAGGCATAAGTCTGTGCTTTTCTTGGGGCACACAGAGAGATGCAAGTCAGCTCCTTGGAAGTCCTGCCTAGTGTCATTGCAATGTGGGGCCAGCTGCCCTACAGTGGTGGCACACTCTAGTTCCCAAGTAAATACATGGTGAGTAATAGAAAGTAGGTCACTGTCACTGTGATAAAAACTTTTCATTTTAGCTTCTGTAAGCAAGGCAAGTGACATTCCTCCTGTGAATCCTTAAGCTTGAGTCCTTAGATTCAGTATAGATCAAACATTACAAGGATTGGAACTCAGAACAAATCATGGCCCATACCAGATGTCTCTGTTATTTTCTATTGCTGTGAGGAGACCCCATGACCAGGGCAACTCTTATAGAAGAAAGCATTTAATTGGGAGTTTGCTTACAGTTTCAGAGGGTTTGTTCATTATCATCATGACAGAAAGCAGACTGACATAGCACGGTAGCAGTATCTGAGAGCTTTACATGCTAATCCCCAGGCAATAATCTTGGAAGGGTGAGGCTGAAATTTCGAAACCTCAAAGCCCATCCTAATGACCCACCTTCTCCAACACCTCCTAATCTTTCCCAAATAGTTACAGTAACTGTGGACAAAGCATTCAAACCTGCAAGCTTATCTAGGCCACTCCTATTCAAACTACCACACCAGACTTTTAAGTTCAGTTGAGAACAGTGACAAATGCCCCAGAGCTGGGAAATGACTTGGTATGATTGTAGATGGGAACCTACATCTACAATAACCCTAGGAAAGAAGGTGGTAGAAATAACCATTTCAGTTAGAAGCACTTAGTGAGAGTGAGAAGAAATGAAATTTGCTCCCTGCCGCCATCTTCCTTGCCTGCCGGGGCAGAAAAGCAGCACCAGGTACTGAGATATCCTGAGTTTAAGAGCTCTGGGAACGCAAACCGCCAGGGGTCTGCCTGCACCCAGAACCTGAGCACATAGGCGGTTCATCTGCCAGATGGCCTGTCGCCTGACCTGGGGCCTGTGTCCTAAGTGGAGATCAGCAGAGGGAGTGACTCCCTGCCACCATCTTCCCCGCCTGCCAGGGCAGAAAAGCAGCACCAGGTACTGAGATATCCTGAGGTTAAGAGCTCTGGAGGCACACACCAGGGGTCTGCCTGCACCCAGGACCTGAGCACATAGGCGGTTCATCTGCCAGCCAGCCTGTCCTGGGGCCTTTGTCCTAAGTGGAGATCAACAGAGGGAGTGACTCTCCACCTCTATCTTTGCTCCATGACAAAGCAGTCCTGGAGCACCTGGTTCACTGAGACAACCCAAGTATAACATTGCTTGAGGCAAGACTCAGCAGGGTTCCAAAGGCACAAAAGAGGAAGGCAGCACATCAGCACTCTGGGCCAGAGGAAACCCAAGCATCCAGTGTCCCTAAAATAGCCTTAAAGGTCCACAGGAGGTTGAAGCACCAGCCAGTGACAATAAGACCATGTAACACCAGTGAGAACTAGATGGCTAAAGGCAAACTTAGGAACATTACTAACTGAAACCAAGGCATTATGGCAGCATCTGAACCAAATTCTCCAACAACAGAAAGTCCTGGATACCCCAACATACCAGAAAAACAAGAGTTGGATTTAAAATCACTGGTCATGATGCTGTTAGAGGAACACATGAAGGACATAAATAAATCACTTAAAGAAATTCAGAAGAAAAATGATCAAAAGCTAGAACAAGGGAAACACAAAAATCACTTAAGCAAATTCGGGAGAATATGGGTCAAAAGATAGTAGCCAATAAGGAGGAAATGCAAAAATCACTTAAAGAAATACAGGAGAACTTTGATAAACAGGCAGAAGTCACGAAAGAGGAAAAACAAAAAATCTCTCAAAGAATTTCAGGGAAACACAAACAAGCAAGTGAAGGAACTGAGCAAAACCATTCAGGATCTAAAAACAGAAGTAGAGACAACTAAGAAATTGCAAAGGGAGACAACTTTGGAGATAGAAAACCTTGGGAAGAAATCAGGGGCCTTAGATGCAAATATTAACAACAGAATACAAGAGATAGAAGAAAGAAACTCAGATGCCGAAGATACCATAGAAACCATGGACTCAACAGTCAAAGAAAATGCAAAATGCAAAAAGCTTGTAACCCAAAACATCCAGGAAATCCAGGACACAATGAGAAAGCCAAATCTAAGGATTATAGGCATTGATGAGAGTGAAGATTTACAACTTAAAGGGCCAGCAAATATCTTCAACAAAATTATGGAAGAAAACTTCCCTACCCTAAAGAGGGAGATGCCCATGAATATACAAGAAGCCTACAGAACTCCACACAGACTGGACCAGATTAGAACTACCTCCCGTCACATAATGATCAAAACCCCAAATGTACTAAACAAAGAAAGAATACTAAAGGCAATAAGAGAAAAAGGGCAAGTAACATATAAAGGCAGACCTATCAGAATTACACCAGACATCTCATGAATGTTATACTTTCATCAGTATGAAAGCTAGGAGATCCTGGGCAGAGCTCATGCAGTCTCTAAGAGAACACAAATGCCAGCCAAGACTACTATACCCAGTGAAACTCTCAATCACTATAGATGGAGAAACCAAGATATTCCATGACAAAACCAAATTTACACAATATCTTTCCACAAACCCAGCCCTACAAAGGATAATAGGGGGAAAATACCAATACAAGGAGGGAAACTACACCCTGGAAAAAGCAGGATAATAATCTTTCATCAAACCCAAGAGAAGATAACCACACAAGTATAAAATTAACATCGAAAATGAGAGGAAGCAATAACCACTACTCCTTAATATCTCTTAACATCAATGAACTCAATTCCCCAATAAAAAGACATAAACTAACAGACTGGATATGTAAACAGGACACTACATTTTGCTACATACAGGAAACACACCTCAGTGTGAAAGACAAAAACTACTTTAAAGTAAAAGGCTGGAAGACAATTCTACAAGCAAATGGTCTCAGGAAACAAGCAGGAGTTGCCATTCTAATATCAGATAAAACTGACTTTCAATCTAATGCCATCAAAAGAGACAGGGAAGGACACTTCTTGATGGTCAAAGGAAAAATCCACCAAGAAGAACTCTCAATTCTGAACATCTATGCTCCTAATGCAAGGGCACCCTCATTCATAAAAGAAACTTTACTAAAGCTCAAAGCACACATTGCATCTAACACAATAATTATGGGTGACTTCAACACCCCACTCTCAATGGACCAATCAGGAAAACAGAAACTAAACATGGAGACAGTGAAACCAACTGAAGCATTGGACCAACTGGATTTAACAGATATATATAGAACTTTTCATCCCAAAGCTAAAGAATATACATTTTTCTCAGCACCTCATGGTACCTTCTCCAAAATCGATCATATAGTTGGTCACAAGACAGACCTCAACAAATATAAGAAGATCAAAATAATCCCATGCCTTCTATCAGATCACTATAGAGTAAAAGTGGTATTTAATAACAATAAAAACAACAGAAAGCCCACATACACGTGTAAACAGAACAATACTCTACTCAATGATACCTTGGTGAAGGAAGAAATAAAGAAAGAAATCAAAGACTTTTTAGAATTTAACGAAAATGAAGGCACAGCATACTCAAATTTATGGGATACAATGAAAGCAGTGCTAAGAGGAAAACTCATAGCTTTGAATGCCTCCAAAAAGAAATTGGAGAGAGCATACACTAGAAGCTTAACTGTACAACTGAAAGCCCTGGAACAAAAAGAAGGTAATTCACCCAGGAGGAGGAGAAGACAGGAAATCATCAAACTCAGGGCTGAAATCAATCAAGTAGAAACTAAGAGAACCATACAAAGAATCAACAAAACCAGGAGCTGGTTGTTTGAAAAAATCAACAAGATAGATAAACCCTTAGCCAGACTAGCCAAAAGGCACAGAGACAGTATGCAAATTAACAAACTTAGAAATGAAAAAGGAGATATAACAACAGAAACTGAGAAAATTCAAAAAATCATCAGATCCTACTACAAAAGCCTGTCCTCAACACAGCTGGAGAATCTGAAGGAAATGGACAAATTCTTAGACAGATACCAAATATCAAAATAAAATCAGGATCAAATAGACCATCTAAACAGACCCATAATCCCTAAAGAAATAGAAGGGGTCAGAGAAAGCCTTCCGACCAAAAAAAGCACAGGACCAGAAGGTTTTAGTGTGGAATTCTATCAGACCTCCAAAGAAGACTTAACACCAATACTCTTCAAATTATTTCACCAAATAGAAACAGAAGGAACACTATCCAACTTGTTCTACAAAGCCACAATCAGGCTGATACCAAAACCACAAAAAGATCCAACAAAGAAAGAGAACTTCAGGCCAATATCCCTTACGAATAGCGATGCAAAAATATTCAATAAAATTCGTGCCCACTGAATCCAAGAACACATCAAAATGATCATCCACTATGATCAAGTAGGCTTCATGCCAGGGATGCAGGGATAGTTCAATATATAGAAATCCATCAACGCTATCCACTACATAAACAAACTCAAAGAAAAAACCCACATGATCATTTCACTACATGCTGAAAAAACATTTGACAAAATTCAGCATCCTTTAATGCTAAAAGTCTTGGAAAGAACAGGAATTTAAGGTCCATATCTAAACATAGTAAAAGCAGTATACAGCAAACCGGTAGCCAACATCAAACTAAGTGGAGAGAAACTTGAAGCAATCCCACTAAATTCAGGGATTAGACAAGGCTGCCCCCTCTCTCCATATCTTTTCAATATAGTTCTTGAAGTTCTAGCTAGAGCAATTAGACAACATAAGGAGGTCAAAGGGATACAAATTGGAAAGGAAGAAGTCAAACTATCACTATTTGCAGATGATATGATAGTATACTTAAGTGACCCAAAAACCTCTACCAGAGAACTCCTACAGCTGATAAACAACTTCAGCAAAGTGGCTGGTTAGAAAATCAACTCAAGAAAATCAGTAGCCTTTCTATATTCAAAGGATAAGCAGGCTGAGAAAGAAATTAGGGAAATGATACCCTTCACAATAGCCACAAACAGCATAAAGTATCTTGGGGTGACTCTAACCAAACAAGTGAAAGACCTATATGACAAGAACTTCAAATCTCTGAAGAAGGAAATGGAAGAAGACCTCAGAAGATAGAAAAATCTTCCATGCTCGTGGATGGCAGGATTAATATAGTTAAAATGGCCATCTTGCCAAAAGCAATCTACAGATTCAACACAATCCCCATCAAAATCCCAACTCAGTTCCTCATAGAGTTAGAAAGAACAATTCTCAAATTCATCTGGAATAACAAAAAACCCAGGATAGCTAAAACTATTCTCAACAGTAGAAGAACTTCTGAGGGAATCAGTATCCTAGACCTCAACCATTACTACAGAGCAATAGTGATAAAAACTGCATGTTATTGGTACAATGTCAGGCAAGCGGATCAATGGACTAGGATTGAAGACCCAGAAATGAACCCACACGCCTGTGGTCACTTGATCTTCAACAAAGGCGCTGAAAACATCCTGTGAAAAAAAGATAACCTTTTCAATAAATGGTGCTGGTTCAACTGGAGGTCAGCATGCAGAAGAATGAGAATTGATCCATTCTTATCTCCTTGTTCTAAGCTCAACTCCAAGTGGATCAAGGACCTCCACACAAAACCTGACACACTGAAACTAATAGAAAAGAAACTGGGGAAGACCCTTGAAAACATGGGGACAGAGGAAAAGTTCCTGAACAGAACACCAATAGCTTATGCTCTAAGATCAAGAATTGACAAAAGGGACCTCATAAAACTACAAAGTTTCTATAAGGCAAAGGACACTGTAGAAAGGACAAAACGTCAACCAACAGGTTGAGAAAGGCTCTTCACCAACCCTAAATCCAACAGAGGGCTAATATCTAACATATACAAAGAACTCAAGAAGGTAGAACCTAGAGAACTTCGGATGGCTGAGAAGCACCTTAAGAAATGTTCAACATCATTAGTCATTAGGGAAATGCAAATCAAAACAACCCTGAGATTTCACCTCACACCAGTCAGAATGGCTAAGGTTAAAAACTCAGGAGACAGCAGGTGTTGACAAGGATGTAGAGAAAGAGGAACACTCCTCCACTGCTGGTGGGATTGCAAGATGGCACAACCACTTTGGAAATCAGTCTGGCAGTTCCTCAGAAAACTGGGCATGACACTTCCAGAGGACCCTGCTAACCACTCCTGGACATATACCCAGAGGATTCCCCAGTATGCAATAAGGACACACCTTCCACTATGTTCATATCAGCCCTATTTATAATAGCCAGAAGCTGGAAAGAACCCAGGTATCCCTCAGTGGAGGAATGGATGCAAAACATGTGGTATATTTACATAATGGAGTACTATTCAGCCATCAGAAACAATGAATTTATGAAATTCTTAGTCAAATGGATGGAGCTGGAGAACATCATACTAAGTGAGGCAATCCAGTCTCAAAAGAACAATCATGGTATGCACTCACTGGTAAGTGGATATTAGGCTAGAAACGTGGAATACCCAAGACATAATCCACATATTAAATGATGTCCAAGAGGAATGGAGGAGTGGCCCCTGGTTCTGGAAAGACTCAGTGCAACAGTATAGGGGAATACCAGAACAGGGTAGTAGGAAGGAGTGGATAGGGGAAAAGAGGGAGGAAGAGGGCTTATGGGACTTTGGGGGAGTGGGGAGCCAGAAAAGGGGAAATCATTTGAAATTTAAATAAAAAATATATCAAATAAAAAAAAAGAAATAGAATTTGGTTTTCAAGTTGTCAGTTTTACATTCTTCTGCAATGTGATGTCTCCTAATTTGTTTCATGTTAAAATGACCTTACCTCATGCGAATCACTTCCCAAAGGCCTTTTCTCTAGACGCCATAGTTGATTATGTTTCCATCCTCTCAGGGCTTTACAATGGGGGTTTAATTAGAACAGGTAAAACTCAGGGCGCTGTCAAACAGCATCCAACCACAGCTCCTAAGAGGACGGTGTCTCGGGAATGCATGAGATCCTCCTGAGGGAATGCTGGACCATGTTCAGCACAACTTAGATCCAAAATGTTAAAATCAAATACTGTGTCAGGAGAGGAAGGACTGGAGAGAGCAGCATCATCATCAAAATCTGGGTCCTGAGGAATGGCTACCTGAGTTTAATCCCTGGGACCCACATAATGGAAGGAGAAAACTGACTTCCTCTGGTTGTTGTGTAACCTCCACATGCATGCATGGCCCAAGCGTGCACACAGATAGAAGTAAGTAGATAAATAAATAGCTTTTAAAATATTAACATAGGAAACAAGCCAGATGACAAAACAAACTGGAAACCCTTTCATGTCTGAGCTACATGTAACAGAGCACACCCTCAAAAAGCATTCATGTAAATGCCCTATAAAGGACCACGACACATGATTCTTGCGAAAGGCCCGCTGTTGATGTGCTTTCTTATACATTAGCCCTTTCAACAGCATGGACTTCTCAGGTGCTACCCCAACCCTGTATTTTATAGATGAGAAGTCTGAGGCTCACATGGTCACCATCATATTACCCTTGGTCAACATGGATTATGAACCTGAGATTTGGCTTTTCACAGAGATTAGCTGCAGTTCATGCAGCGCCCATGGGGCTTTCCAGTTCTCCTCATGGCCCAACTGTCTCAGTGGCTGAGCACAGACCATCAGAACAGAGGGTTCTGAGGTTAGTGACATCGTTCTGAGCAAGTTGGCTTGCTTCAGGACCACAGAAAATCCTTTAGTAAGAAAGAGGAAATACACCTGGTTCACAGGTTCTCTGTGTGGTGAATCCCTTCAGCTCCTTGGACATTATTCAAATACAGGATTATAAGTCACCTTGGCAACTTCCAAAAGAAAAACCTGACCCATGTTATAACAAAGGATTTGTTATTTGACCATTAAAAAAAGTCCTTTTTAATTCAAAGTAATGAAAACTCAGGTTTGGAAAACATTGGAGAGAACATTCAAGACTAATTCTCTGACTTTGTTCCTCTGACCCACGCAAAAGCACAAATCCCTACCCAGATATCTCTGACAAGTGACCTCAAACTACTTCCGTGTTGGGAATAGTTCACTCTCAGAATCATTGGCCCTCTTTTTGTTTAGTGGTTGAACCAGTCTATGGTGATAGATTTGATGGTTTCACTCCTCCATCCTTGCCCTCTCCAGCAAAAGAAAAAACAACCTTTATTAATCTTTTGTTGCTATTGTAACAAATTAGCAACATATTTGGCTTCAAAGCAATATATATACCTGAGGTCAGAAGTCTAAAACAGGTGTCTGCTGGCTGAAACCAAGGTATCAGCACAGCCATGGATCCCTGTGGAGGCCCAAGGGAGAATGTTTCCTGACTGTTTCCAGCCCCTCAAGATTACCTGATTTCCTTGGCTCACAGTCATTAAGCTCCAAAGCCAACACCACAGAATTCTGGTGCTTCTGCCTGCCTAATTACAAGGATGCTTGTGACTGTAGAGAGCCCATTCAGTTAACCCAAGATTACTGATGTCAATGGTCTTCATTTGAAGAACCTTAATCATGTCTGCAAAATCCTTTTCCTCAGAGGTATAGAAAGAATATTTTGTGAACTGTATGGAAGAATCACCTGTCAACAAAAAGCTGATGGCATATGAGCTGGGACAGAAAATAGGAGGTGGGAGCTCTGGTAACGAAAGAGGAACTCTGGGATAGAGTCAGGCAACAGGAAGAGTTTGGGCCCAAACTATGAGGAGGCAGACACATGAAACTGAGAAGAGGTAACCATACATGTGGCACTTGTAGAGTAGAATAAAAGAGTTAATTAAGTTAGGAGCTAGTCAGAGAACAAGTCCTAACTCATGGCCTAGGCATTCATTTATAAATAATAAGTCTCAGAGTCATTATTTCAGGAACTGGGGTATGGGTGGGAAAGCCCATAGTTGCACAGAAGTTTAATGCTTCAGAAGAGCAGTCACCTTTGGGGACCATTGACATTCTTGCACAGGTCTCCAAATGTTGATTTTAACAGTGTTGTATAAGTAAAAGGGTTTTCTCCAAAACTGAAACATTCTATCTTGTAGGGAAGCTCCTTAAGCAGGAAGGTTAACAACTCAAAACTAGCTGCAGGAAGTCCCTAAAACTGACCAGGTTCACTAGGCTCCTGCCTTCCAGATTAAACAATAAAAGATGAGAGTCTTCCTCAGACTGCCAAGACTGAGCTGCAAAGACTCTTGATATCAGACCAGCTACCTGGAAGAAACAAAACCATCCGGGCTGTAGAAAATGGTCCTCTTCACTAAACCAGCCTTTCCACTGTACCTTTAGGTATTGATCTCACTGTTTTAAGTAACCTCAAAGCACAGTGCTGAAAGTACTGTCTCTTCACACAAGAAGAACCTTACAAAGAAACTATATGTTAGATAAACCCTCTATAGGCATGAGTTATGATATTCTTGGCTGTGAATAAGGTATTAGTGAACCAATGGTATGTGTTAAATCAGGTCACTTTAGGAAGAAACATATATTACATGTAGTTTTACACTGATCAATTGACAAAACTATGATCCGAATTGATAAGAACCTCTTCCTGTATTTCCTCAAGGAACAGTATTCACTATTTGCTAATACAGTATTGATGATGATTTTATAGAATGTGAGTATTATGAATTATGAAAATCAAGTTTAAATGTGTTTAGATTACTGGACTTTTGGTCTCTTGATTTCTATATGGCATTTTTTTAATTCTAAAATATTTCACTTTAAGCCAGTCATTTATCACAATTCTTGGATGCTTGCAAATTTGTTGCTATTTTATTAAATGTCTTGTCAATATCCTGAATCTTCTCACTGCAGTGTGCAGAGGGGAAAGATTGATTCTGAGCCAGGCATAGTCTTCCTGAGAGACTACAAGCCTTCCTCCAAGATTCAGAAGATGACAATCTTTTTCCCATTTAAGGAAAGCAATCAACTCAGCCTGCAGACACTGCATCTCCCTTGCAAATGAGCTTCATTAACAGCTTGTATTATGACTCTTCTCATAGCTAGAATGAGTGGCTTACGGCTCCACGTCATAGTGGAGATTGTCTCAGCCTGAATTATGTGCTCATCTACAACCACATTTAATTATGAACATCACCGCGAGGTTGTGTTGTGAATACCGGGATGAGTGCTTTGGAAGCAGCTTTTGGGTACAGTGGGATTTGTCTCTGCTAAAGATTTATCCTGGGTTTATAGAAAATGTTCTTTTTGCAAAATTCTGTTTATCTTCAGCATTAAAGTGATTAATGCCAGTCTTATCATTTTTACAAAAACATTATCAAGTGACTTCATTCAAACTAAAATCAAAACTGAAGTAAGTCTAAACCTTTGAATCCATGCAACTGTCACCTAATGGCACCACCCTGCAGCTTGGCTTAATTCTCGCCTGTGGCCTAGGCCATCATACAAAGACATTTGTTTGCTTGTGGGGAAATTTTCTTACAGTTTTGTTGATAGAATAAACAATATTTTCAAAGTTCAAGCTATCTCATTCTATAAACAGCAAAAAAAAAAAAAACCAGACAACCTAAATATGTTAATAATTTGCAAAATAAGAAACATGAATGATTACTAATCATATAAATATATTTTTCTTCAACAAAGAAATAACATGCAAATTTAAACAATTTATAATTGTCTATTAAATTGGTACTGTTTGTTAAATAACATTAAATCAATGGAAGTCCAAGCTAGGAGGCAGACTCAGAAACTGCAGTAAGCAGCCATCTCCACATGACAGGAAATAAAGTGTTTTGAACATTATATATCCTCACATGGTTATCCTATAGAAGAGTCATTAGCCATTCTGTTACAGAGCTTTTCTTTTGGGATATTTAGTGAAGCTTTGTTCATATGTTGAAAGTATGGAAACATGCAACAATTAAGGGAGATAATCAATCAGCAACAATCAATCAGCTGTGGCTTTTCCCTGTGGTAGCCTATATCTATACCTCCATTAAAAACTGCTTATGCACGATGGGCAAATGGCTAATTAGAAGCATAGAGATGCACCATTGACATCCACCAGACTGGTGTTTCAAACTCCAGCAGGTGCCTGGGTTAATAAGGACGCTAAGCAATGTGAATTCCAGACAATGCTTGTGGGACTAAAACTGTAGCTTAGCACCATGCCGGATCTGGAAGATGTTTCTTTTTTTTTTAATTTTTTTTTATTCGATATAATTTATTTACATTTCAAATGATTTCCCCTTTTCTAGCCCCCCACTCCCCGAAAGTCCCGTAAGCCGGGACTGGAAGATGTTTCTGCTCAGCAATTTCTCTGCAGGTTTATTCCCTAGAGAAACTCTCATGCATGTGAAAATAGAAGACATATTCAAGAATGCTAGTAGCAATTGTGTTTGTTAGGGGAAAAATTAGAAAAACAAATATAGCTAATTCAGTACTGTATGTATATGCAGTACATTCACATAATGGTGTCTTGTGTGCCAGTGAAGATAGCTGATAGGCGCTAACCTGGATCCACAGAAACAATCTCCTAAACCAAGAAGGTAATAGGGAGACAAAAAGCAAATTACGGGCAACCACGTGGCAACAATACTTAAGGTTTTATTTTGTTTTGAGAAGGAAGCTCACTATATAGTTCATGATAGTTTGTAATTCATGATAATCCTGACTCAGCCTTCCCAGTAATGGAATTCCAGGTTCGCACCACCATACCTAACATTGTTTAAGTTAACTTTAGATTTAAAAATCCTTACTGTATATTGCTTAAGAACATAAGTATGTGAGGGGTCAGTGAGATGGCTCAGTGGATAAAGATTATCCTGCCCATGAGGCTGATGACCTGAGTCTGACCCTCACCATCCACATAGTGGTAGGACAAACTGACTTCCATAGGTTATCCTCTCTCCTCCACAGCATATACATATGCACAAAAACATGGTCTCTCAGTCTCTCTCTCTCTCTTTGTCTCTCTCTCTCTCTCTCTCTCTCTCTCTCTCTCTCTCTCGTGTGTGTGTGTGTGTGTTTAATGGCTACATGAGATAAATGTATAAAGAAGTGTTTTAGGAAAGTCACCCAAATCCTACAGGAAGTGGAGAGCTTGGAATGTATACATGGTATTCGGATACTAGGAGACTTACCTTATTTCCTTCCTGGGAGGCAGGTATAAGGAAGTCGTTCTTGTCATTTTTTCAATTGTGTTTGCACAGGCACACATTTATGGTTATGTGGGTATATGCATCAAGGTGAATGTGTGTATGCAGAGGTCAGAGAATAATCTCCGGTGTGAGTTCTCAGATTTTTGGGATAGAGTTTATCATTGGAGCTGGAATATCACTATGTAGGCCAAGCAAGTTGATCTGTGTGTGTCCAAGAATCCACCTATTTCTGCTTCCTATCTTGCTGTAAGTGTGTGCCGACACCATGTGCTTCTTCATGGGTCCTGAGGATCCAAACTCAGTCCTCATGCTTACAAAGCAATGAGGCCAGTCTAACAACGAGGCCCCCTCCCATACCTTTGTCCTGTCTCTCCTAAGTTTTAGTAATATACGATATTGTTAAAGGAATAGATAACCATTTGAAAAGACACAATATAGAATCCACTGGATAGACAAAAGGCCATGTATGACCATACATGGAGCAGAACTTCACAGTGCTTTCACTAGCTCTTAGCACTTCTTTTTTTTTTTAATTTTTTTTTATTCGATATAATTTATTTACATTTCAAATGATTTCCCCTTTTCTAGCCCCCCCACTCCCCGAAAGTCCCATAAGCCCCCTTCTCTTCCCCTGTCCTCCCTCCCACCCCTTCCCAGTTCCCCGTTCTGGTTTTGCCGAATACTGTTTCACTGAGTCTTTCCAGAACCAGGGACCGCTCCTCCTTTCTTCTTGTATCTCATTTGATGTGTGGATTATGTTTTGGGTATTCCAGTTTTCTAGGTTAATAACCACTTATTAGTGAGTGCATACCATGATTCACCTTTTGAGTCTGGGTTACCTCACTTAGTATGATGTTCTCTAGCTCCATCCATTTGCCTAAGAATTTCATGGATTCGTTGTTTCTAATGGCTGAATAGTACTCCATTGTGTAGATATACCACATTTTTTGCATCCACTCTTCTGTTGAGGGATACCTGGGTTCTTTCCAGCATCTGGCAATTATAAATAGGGCTGCTATGAACAAAGTAGAGCATGTATCCTTATTACATGGTGGGGAATCCTCTACAACCACTCTGGAAATCAGTCTGGCGGTTCCTCCGAAAACTGGGCACCTCACTTCCAGAAGATCCTGCTATACCACTCCTGGGCATATACCCAGAGCACTTCTTTTTCACACAACTATTACACAAGGCACAGGGGCTAAGGACAGAAAACAAGGACTCTGGGCTTCTTGGTGCTCAACAGAATAGGTCTAACGTGTGCTCTGACCTTATCTGATGGGGGCTGAAGCAACTGGCAGATTCATATTCAATTCTCTTTGCTTGGCCTTTCTGCAGAATTTTGTTTCAGAATATGTAGGTCACACCACCCAGCAGATTAATAGCATTCAGAAAGCTCTGTGCACACACCATAGAGTATTTCCAGAAGCTGAAAGGATCTCATGCATAATTGAGTGAGCTTTACTCTGTTCTCAAACCGAGCTTGGTGATGTATGAAACTGTGAGTCCTAGATAACTGAGAGTATTTCGTTCTCTTTGTCTGTTTTTTCCCCCTTTAGCCTGAGGTTTGCTGTCTGCTAGGAACTGGCGGTCACCAGATTTAGGCTCAGCTGGTGTCCTGACTGTGAGGACAGCCCAAAAGCCCCAGCCCCAGTGTTCAGGAATGGAGAAAGGATCCTTCTTTGTCCTGCATAGCTTCAAGTTTCTAAGTGAAGATCAACCAGGGAGGAATAAATAAGATTTTCACAAACAGTAGCAATGTTCTAATTGCAGTGTGTGCGTCTGTATGTATTTAAACCAGAACAATTGCTAAGATCATACATGCACATTTCAATGTATGGGCTCAAGGTAGCACTAACTCTTTCATACAAGGTAATAGCTCACCTCTCCTTTTGTTTTCAGGAGGAAATGCTCATTCCCTTAAATCACTACCATGGAGCTAACAGGTCATGGAGCAAAGCAAAGTCAAATACTGTGTCCCCATCCCAGGTGGCCCACCACAGCCTCTGGGAATATCTGTAAAAGTGCAGTCTTAGCTCTGAATTCTGGGACAGCTGAAGGAGCTAGTACTCCTGGACAGTGGCAATCCCCTAAAAGGCCCATGTCTCTGCTGCTTCCCTTCTGTGACTCCAGCGTGGACATTGCTTGGAGATATCCGTACAGTAAGTGAAGCCTGCCTGCTGTGCAGCTGCCTGGGGTTTGGGGACTGAGAGCTGAGGGACTCTGAGACCATACGCATGCATTTAGGCCCTCCTGAGTCTGCATGCCACCTATGGCTTCTGTCACCTATGGTTTCTCCATAGTCTTCTTCCCTCCATAATGAAGAGGCTTCTGGGCCTATAATAGCAATTTGGAGGGACACACATAAGATGGAAACTATTTCATTTCTTTTTATTCCTGAACTCAGATGCAGGTGAATAAAAGTAGTAGGAAGATAGGAAGGTAGGATTATTATAGAAGAAAGAAAGAATACTGAGCAAATGACCTCACTACCTACTAGGTCTCAAGATATTATGGGAAAGGGTACCTGAGACATGCTCTTCCTCATAATAAACTAGCACTAGAATGGGTACTTAAGTGCCAATCTTGCCACTGGAAACCCCTTACCCCAAAGACTATCCAGAGGTGAACGCTCCTAGGCAACGACTAGCAGCTGTGAGCATGGAAATGCGGGAGCTCCTCTGCCCCTAGTTGCAGCATCTCTGGGCCTCACTGTCCAGAGCTCCCTGTGGGACTTGTGGGCACTGCTTTCCAGTGTTGTTTCTTGATACAGTGGCTTTGTCATCCTGCCATGCTCTGTGAAAATCTTTAGCTGGCTCATCTCCAGGACCGCTTCTGAGAAATTCTAAGACAATAAATACTATTTTACTAAGTAACTAAGACCGTATTATTTCACTAATAGTAAACTAAGGCAACAGTATTTTAACATTTGGAGTGCTGCCACTATGATGCTTGGAAGTCAGAAAAGGAATCCTTAGGGGGCCTGAGAGATGGCTCAGTGGTTAAGAGCACTTGCTGCTCTTAAGGAGGACTAGGGTTCAGCTCCAGCCATCCACACCAGGTGGCCTACAGTTATATATAACTCTGGTTCCAGGGGATCCTACACCCACTTCTGGACTCTGAGAGCATCCCTATTCACATGCATAAATCCGCACACATACACATACAATTTTAAAATTATAGAAATACATTTTTTAAAAATGAATCTTAAGTCAATTCCAATGACTGCCAAATGACAGTGTCCACCAGCTACAGTAGATAAGGACAACGTGTGTTTTACTAAATGACTTTCACAAAAAGCCTGCTTTAAGAAGAAGATCTTTCATGCTTGCAACTCTTTTCATTAAACTGTCTTTCTTTCCTCAATCTTTGGTAAGAGATTTAAATTCTCTGGAATGTTCGTGAGCTCACTGAGCAGGAATTCCCAATGGGAGACAGGATAGGGTGATAAGCATTTCCCTGATGAGGCTTCCCTCTATAGTGACCATGCTCTAGCCTTAGTAACAAGTCAGAGAATTTCTCTTCTGTCCTGTGCTCCTGTGGGATATACCCATCCACTAGATGGAAAGTGAGGGCTGGAGGTGAACATCCCTTCCTGAACATTGCCCAACTCTGTTGATTTTTTTCCTTCATCCCTCAGACCACTTGGGCACTCACAAGGACCCAGGAAACAACTCCTTTTTCATTGGCTGGTGTCTCTTTTGTACAATAGATCATTCCACTTGTAAGATTTGTAATTCTTATTTAAAAAATCAGGTTTGAATTAGAAAAGACTTGGCTGAAATCTTTATTCTTTAGCAGACATTAATTTTGGAGTTTCTAGGGAAGACTAACATAGGCTTTGTAGTGATCTCTGGGAGACAGATGAGTCAGCTTAGGGAAGGTGAGGTCAGAAGCCTTTCTGCTACCAATGCAAGCAGAAATCATACCTGGAGTACAGGGCAGTGCAAATATGTCCTTAAGTTTTAAAACTTTATAACCCTATCAACAAGAGATACACATTTGGACATGTAGTAGTATTCAGTAACAGTGGGAAAAGATGTGTTCCTAAAGACTTGCTGTTCAAAATGTAGCCCATAGACCACCACCAGCAGTAGCAGCCTTTGAACTGTCAAAGACTCCACATTCCAGGCTGCACCCCAATACTGCTGAATCAAAAGTGCCTTTCTGAAAAGTCCTCAAGCTGCCACATTCACAAGAATTGATACACACTAGAGTTGATAAAATGACCAAGACAAGTTATCCTTGCTGACACCTTAACCACCCCTTAGCCATTCATATGCTTCTCAACATATACTATCACCATGAGGTACCAAGAGGAACCGATTTCAGATGCCACAGTCCATAGATACTCAAGACCTTTTTATAAAAAGGGATGGTGTTTGCATTTATCCTATGCATAGTTTCAGTAAAATTAACATCATCTGTAGATGCCTTACAAAACTTAATATAATGTAAATGCTGAGTAAAAGCTGTTACGTTGTGTCCTCTGAGAGATGGTGACAAAAAAAATGAACATGTTCCTAAGAGGTACAGAGCTGCTGTTGGCTCCATAAACATGGATTCTTCAGGTCTAGAAGCCGTGGGTACAAAGTTGCTTGAAAGGAAATTTGTAGATGAGTGGAGTTCTGTGTGCTGTTAACATCGGTGGCTGATGCCTGAATGGGATTTGGGCAAGAGGCAGGTGGGAGGCAAGATTTCAGAAACAAATAAATCATCCTTGATAAGCAGGTTATACCTGATGTGATTTCATACTTGGGAACTTCCTGCTGGGTTTTCCCTGAAGGCTCTGAGATATGAGTACACAGAAATACTTTGAATGTGTTTTGTGTATGTTCATGTGACACTCACCTGCTAAAAAGCCCACTTTGATTGAGAAAAGTGTAAACCTGCACTGTGAGCCATACTGGCTGCCTGAAGGCCTGTGTTATCAACTGGGCTGGGACTCAGTTTGAAACCACTGTGGCCATGATGCTTGGGAAGCACTATAGTTTTTGTTTGTTGTCTTTGGGCGTGTGCCCGATTTAAATGCCTTAAAGCATTTCTCTTGTTTTGTTTAAATCACTTTTCATTTGTAAACTCTATTGTCCACTTTTTTCTTTCTTTTGATATTAGTATCCATATTGTCAAATCTATTAATTTTAATTATCTACTGACTTTGCCTCTCGTGCATCTCGATAAAACCCCTTGTTCTCTCAGTCACCAAATGCCATGGTGACAGAACTGTGGTACCTACCTCTTTTTTGTTTCTCTGGAACAGGAAAGAAGAGCTTCTGAGACAGAAGAATGGTCTCCCCTATACCGTACCCTGAGCTTCAGTCTTCGGGCAGGAACTGCTGTGGGTTTTAAGATTAACACATTCAGTAGATCATCCACATTTTAGTTTGCTTTTATCCATGGAGCAGACCTTCATGAGTTTCTTAGGTCATTAGTAGACTAACAGATGACAAAACCCCATGAAATTTTATATAAAGAGCTGGTGGGAAAATTAAAGAAGTTGTCTCACCCCACACTCAGGAGTGGACCAAAGAGGAAAACATAAAATCTAGACTAAAATACTCTTCGAACCTGATACACAGGAAACTTAACACATTTCTCAGCAGGCCAGCTGTTTGGCAGTCAGTGTTCTCTCTCCATTGCTCTAAAAATTATTGATGAGGACCCAGTGGGTGAGAATTTTCCTATCTGTCAATCTATCTATCTATCTATCTATCTATCTATCTATCTATCTATCTATCATTATTTATATTTAATGTGTGGGTGTCTTTAGTTTACATGTATGTCTGTGAACTATCTATGTACTTGGTGCCCATGAATACCAGAAGAGGGCATTGGATCTTTTGGCCCTGGTATTGCAGCTGGCTATAATGTCATGTGGGTGCTGGGAATCAATTCAGGTCCTGTGGAAGAGAAGAAAAGGCTCTTAACTGCTGAGCCATCTTTCCATCCCTCAAGGGTTGAGTTTTTGCCTTGATAATTCCAGTAGCAGACCCAGGTACATCTGGCCCTGGTAGTCAAATCCTCATGTATCTTAAAAGCACGTCATACTTTTCCAACAGGCTCATGCTTACATGCTCAGATATTATCCTTAACAATATAATTCACCTATATGTAGTCCATCCAAAGAAATAGGAATTTTTGAAGGAAGAGAATGGTTATTTGAAAGGAAATTAAGCCCAGTGCTTATGGAAAGATCATTAGCTCTATTTCCCTACTAATTTATCTTTTCAGATGAAATACATTACAAATAAACACTGAAGCTTTTTTGGTCCAGCTGCCAAAATCTATTAAAGGCGGATGTTAGGATAAAATCTTACAAAATACAACAATGGTGAGTAATAAGCAAATGTGGTTTGTAAAAGAAGCTTCTCTATATAACACCTAAAGAAGTTGCTGTATTTATCTTTAAATGCAAATTAAAACTAGAATGTACAGTGTAATGAAAATGGGCAAATGGTGAATAAATAAGACTCAGTGCTATAAAGGGTAATGTGAATCGCTCTCACTGACTCTTGAAATGAGACTGCTTAGGCAATTAAAAGCTCTAAAAGAAATTGGCCCATATGTGTCAAGAGCCCTAAAACAATTAATGCCTTTAAAACCAATGATCCCACTTCTACTAATTTATCTTAAATGAGTAATTGTATACTTGGGTTTGGAATGTGTAGCTCAGTAGTCTGACTTTTTCTATTATGCTTTAGGCTGTGGGTTTCATTCTTTAGATTACCCCTCTAAAACTATAGCTGTTTTTGGACATGTCACCAGGATTAGGGAGATAGATCAGTATTAGAGTTATTGCCTAGCATGCCTGGTATGTCATATATATGATGTCTGTGCACTGTTTGTGTCACTGGTGGCCATGGAGACCAGAAGAAAGCATTGGATCTTCTGGAACTGGAAACTGTAGTCAGTTGTTACAGGCCAAGGTGCTGGAAATTAAATCTAGATCCTGTGGAAGATCAGCAAGTGCTCTTAACTGTTGAATCATCTCTCCATCCACCAAGAGCTGAGTTTTTGACTTGATGGTCCCATTGTATACATGAGTATACATGTGTCTCTTAATATGTGTATATGTATATACACACATATATGTTATAGATTTGTTTATATTTCTATCTGTCTCTCAAATACACACACTCACACATGGGTCAATCTTTCAGATCCATGAATTCTATATCTGTTGACTTAACCAGCTGCAGAGAGCTTTCTCCTCCCTCCCCATGTCTTTGTGTATTGAACCCAGAGCCTATATATTATTCAGGTGTTCTACCATTTACCTATATTTCTATACAGACTAAAAACATTTTTAAAACATTATATCTGTATTGAACTTATTGCAGAATGCTTTGTTTTTCTTGTTATTATCTAAAACATAACATCTATTTTATGTTGCTGATATTACAAGGAATTTCAAGAGGATTTAAAATATATGAGTAGATGTGTGTAGGTTATATGCAAATATTACTCCATTTTGTATGACAGATTTTTATCATTCACAGATATTGTTATCTGTGAGAGTTCTAGAATAATTCTACAAGAATGATGAACAGACACACAGAGAGAGAGAGGGGGAGAAGCTACTGTAAAGACTGAACACTTAACTATAATAAATGTAGAGCTTCCCACTTTATAATCTGAAAAGAAAAAAGGAAGCTTATGAAATTATATATACAAATGATGCCATTTTGTTTATAAATTATACATTCATAGTTATAGATTAAAGGCAATAATGAAATATATCAGAATATAGTTCAAGCATTGGGGGTTTATTTTTGTCTTTTATGCTTTTATTTACCTTCCTAATTTTGTAATGATTATAGAAATTGCATTTATGAGGAAAATATTTATTTTGAAATTTGCTAACAAGAGGCAAACACTACACACACAAATACACACATACACAATACACACCACATACACACACAGACAGACACCACACTCCAGAAACAGTTGGGTGATATTTCCTAGTCCAAGATGTAACAGTGGCGGCTAAAAGTGTCAGGTTCTACCAACCAAAGAGTACACATGGAGGGACCCATGGCTGCAGCTACATATGTAGCAGAGGATGGCCTTTTCAGACATCAATGAGAGGAGAGGCTCTTGGTCCTGTGAAGGATAGATGCCTTAGTATAGGGGAATGCCAGGTCAGGAAAGTGGGAGGCAGGTTGGTAAGCAGGGGGACTGGGGATGGGATGGGGTTTGTGGAGAAAACCCAGATAGAAAAGGGGATAACATTTGAAATATAAATAAAGCAAATATTTAATAAAAAATAAAAATAAATAAATAAATAAATAAATAAGAACCTCTCAAAAAAATGTCAGATTCTAAAAACCATGTTCATTTATGAATAATGAAACATATGGGACCACATAGTGTCACAAAGACCTGTCTCCCTCCCAAAGGCCTATCTCCACATTAATTTTATTCTGTATAAAGAACAATGCACCTGTCTGCGTTTACATAGATGTACCTACTAATACTGATGCAACCTTATCTTTTGCTAGGGTTCCAATCTTTAATTCTCCTGCATTCTCCTAGTAACATTGTATAGGACCCTCTCTGCAGTTAATACCTTCATCTACAAGTCAAAATGAAAAACACAACCCAGCCTAGAGTTAATAACATCTGATAGTGCCAGTTTCTACTTAAGAATCAACACTCCAGCTCTTTGCTCTCTGCTCTCCCACATTCTCTCACCTCTCTGCCCCTTGGGCTCTTCCCCCCTCCACGTGGTCATGGCCGGCCTCCACTCTCTCTCTCTCTATTCCCCCCTCTCTCTCTCTGCCTCTCTCTACCACTAACTCCTATCCCCTACTCTGAATAAACTCTATTCTATACTAAAAAAAAAAAAAAAAAAAAAAAAAAAAAAAAAAAAGAATCAACACTCCACCCCCACCCCCCAAAACCCTGGAGGTTTCCTGGCAAGTACAGATGCATTCCAAAATGTCCGCACGTTCCGCAGCCGTCAGCCTTCTTCCACGGTGTCGCAATTAATTTTATTCTCAGCTAAACAACAAGCCAATGACAGGCGGCTGCTCTTCTCATTGATGTCACTTAAGCAGTGGCAGTTCCTTTGTTCAACTCCCCTGATCGCTCTAAATACAAGTGTGCGGATGTCGTTGGAATATTCCTTCCACAGAGGACAGAGGGCAGCTGATGAGCAGCACGTGGATGCATGTGCAGTTCAAGATCACACTCAGACTTAAAGTACATTATCCCTACAAATGACAACAGTTTAAAAAATCAACCCTCTTTTGAAGCTAAAATATCATGTGAGGACTATAACATTGAAAAAATATTCAAAAGCTTAAGATTTCACATATAAAATAACCCTCCTTTTAATCGAAACACCAATAAGAAATGGTAGAAGAGATCTAGAAAAATTATTAAATTTAAAAGACAATGTATGCTAATGAAACCGGGAAAGAACATTGCTTTTTCTCTAAGGAGAACATTAAGGATTTAAATAGCCATAAGTTTATTTTGACTTTTAAAAATCGGGTAATAAGCCAGCCTTTAATCCCAGCACTTGGGAGGCAGAAGCAGGTAGATTTCTGAGTTTGAGGCCAGCCCTGTCTCGAAAAAATCAAAAAAAAAAAAAAAAAAAAAAAATGAAGAAGAAGAAGAAGAAGAAGAAGAAGAAGAAGAAGAAGAAGAAGAAGAAGAAGAAGAAGAAGAAGAAGAAACGAAGAAGGAGGAGAGGGGGAGGGAGAAGGGGAGGAGGAGGAGAACAACAACAATAACAACAGCAGCAACAACAACAATGAAGAACAAAAACAAGAAGAAAAAATGGGTCATAGATGCCAAAGAAAGCCAGGGTGCTCTTAGGCTGTATCAAATAAGAGTACAGTGTCCAGGAGACAGACAACAATAGGCACATTGTTCGTTCCCTTGTTGGCACGCAGCCCATCTGTAACCAGCTGACAAATGAAGCCTGCCAGGCACAGGACCCTCTAGAGCATGCCAAGCCAAGAAGCAGATGCTGGCGGTTTATTCTAGAATCCTCCTCAGACATTCAGTTCACGGGTGTGCAACTTCCCTGTACAAAGTGGTGTGGTGTTTTTATGTGACCGGTTCTCATCCTCCTGTAAGCTGTAGCACTGTGACATTTAATCTCATGTGAATTCTGTTTAAGTAGTAGGTATGCTGCTGCCTTACTTAGAGAGGCAGGAAAATCAAACTGTCTGGAAAAGATGTGGTTTTCTTTCAATTATCTTCATTCTGGACTTGGTTTAATCTGTAGATTCAAACCTGTGGATCAGGATATCTAACTGTATGACATTATCAGGCTGTTACTTCTAGTGGAGGGCTTTGCAAACCTTCTTAGACACCCCCCTAAGTTTACCAACAATTGTCTTAGCTCAGAATGAGGCCATAGGGGTAGCATGAGAGCCAGGACCCTCCTGTCCTGCTTGCTAGTGTAACCTAACAATAGCACACAGCTTTACTGCTTCATTCACATTAAAAATAGGCATTGTCACCTGCTCCTTGGGTGTCAATGTGGGTCAAACTGAAGAATAAAATTCTTTTTTTCAATTAGGTATATTCTTTATTTACATTTCAAATGTCCGCTTTCCTGGTTCTCTCCCACACCCCCACACCTCCCAACCCCATCTTCAACAGAGGAGTTAGAGAAAGGACCCAAGGAGCTGAAGGGGTTTTCAGAGCCATAGCAGGAACAACAATAAAATTCTTTTAAGTCCCTATTATTTGTAAAGAACAATATTCAGCCATAACTATGAGCAAAAGATTAAATTTTATCAATCCCAATACTACAGAGTTTGTTGGGTGGTTTGGAAGAAAATAGACTATATGTAAGTTTCTCTTTGTCTGTTGTTCAAATTTCTGTGGTTTCGGTTCCCATGTGGTCAGTCATGGATGAAACGTATAGTTCATAATAAAATATGAGAGAAAGGCCCCATTCATGTCATTTTTATTATACTGTTATAATTTATTATTATTGATATTAATAGCCTACTGCCCACAATTTACCAAGTAAGTTTTATCACAGGTATACATACACAGAAAGGCACATAGTATATATATATATATATATATATATATATATATATATATATATATATATATATATTGAGTTCATAGGCACATAGTGTGTGTGTATATATATATATATATTGAGTTCATAGGCACATAGTGTGTGTGTGTGTATATATATATATATATATATATATTGAGTTCAAAGGCACATATATATATATATCATATATATATTGCATTCAAAGGCACATAGTGTATATATATATATATATATATATATATATATATATATAGAGAGAGAGAGAGAGAGAGAGAGTTCAATCCTATGTGTGGTCTCAGAATGCACTGGAGTGCCGCATCTTCGAATGTGTTCCTCGTGGCTAGAGAGACTACTGAACATAATCCCAATGTAAGGTAACTTATAAAATAGGTGGAATTTTGAGGTGGGGAGACTGGCTGGAGTGATAGGGAATACTGAAAACTTGAAGACTGCAGGAGGCACAAACAAATTAACATAAGAGGTGGAAAACAAAAACTTACCAAACACAAGACTGAACTAGGTGCAAGAGGCAAGCCATTGATCAGGTTCCATGCTAAATTCTTTAGTCAATGATCCTTACAGGGTCCTGGCATAATGGGAGATAGATCCATTAGTAAGGAGTTGACTCTCACTGTCAATGGTAAGGAAGGGCCTGAGGCATGGTGACACCAACCTGAAATCTCAGTATTTGTCTCATCACTGTGTGAACTCCCTAGATTACAAATCCCCTACCCAGGCCTGAGTATAATAGTCTACCACATACCCAGAACCTGAACAGAGTCCATTAAACCTGCACGGCTTGGTAGCCACTGGGACACAATAGTGTTTATGTAACTGAACATAGAAGATACCACAGGAAGTCCTAGGCAATAGGAAGTCCAGGGCCTTAACACCTGTGGGCTGATATTAGCTGGAATGCACAAGATTGTATTCTGTCCACCTAAGTTCAATCATCTGAGAGAGAAAGGCTTTAGCTATCTGACACAGAATCTCTGAAGGACTTTTTATCAATCTTCAGAAACTGGAATTTACAACCTTGACCAATTTTTACAAAAATGCAGACCTGGTGAGAGCAATGGTGTTCAGTTACACCGTGTGCGTCATATAGCCAGGAGGACTTTTTCTTCACTCCAAGCCAAACTGAAAAGAAAGGATATAGTCTGAAGGTCACAGACCATCAAATGACTGATACCAGACCCCTTTCTGCACCCCCATGTCCCTACCCGCCTCCCACCCCTGGCTCCCCAACTGTGTGTAAGGGCTGTACAGACTGTGTCTCTTGGATGCTATGTTTTCTGTTTTCCAAGCTAAGGGAACAAAGGGAACAATGGCCATCCACAACCCTTAATCACGAAGCAGCTGAAAAGGGATGGCCCCATATAAACATTCAGGGTGTTTCCAAGCAGAACCATCCAAACCTTCCACGCGGTAGTTTCGAACTGGGAGGAAATTCTTACTAGTGAATTATCAGCTCTGAGAATTCAAAAGGGGCTTTCCTTCAGATGCCACCACCAGCCAGGCTCAGGTACTTTTCCAGACTAAGGTAGTGGTTTTAGTTATGAGAATATATTTTTTTTCTTTTAAAAAAAGAACGTCCTCTTTTCCCCCTCATAGTGTGGGCTGGCTGACGTTGGCAGCTGCACTGTTAGGCACCCTGGACACAACACTTTCCTTCTGGCCTCGATCCCCACACAGTACAGTGGTGATTTATCCAGTGACAATCAAATTGCAGTTTCCAAACATCCTGACTCCAGGGAGAGAGAGCTCTATTGTAGTCCCTGTCCACATGGCTGCTGCTTACAAAGGATTAATGACTTTGGAGACTGACATTTCTGTGACCCCAGAGAGCAGAGGCCATTTCCCAGGTTTCTTCTGCTCAGAAAACTTTGCTCTAAGATTTCTGTGCTGCCCATGAAGTTGTTCTGCCTCAGGGGCTGCTTCTCTTTTACCTCTTAGATAAGCCAAGAGGCAGAAGATTGACACTTGCTAGGTAGCACTTGAACCTAATGGTTGGGACAAGCCACCGCAATTACGGTTCCTCAGGTACCAAAAAACAAATCCTGTCTGCTCATGCATGAGGACCTGGAGCAAGTCTTACATTGAAGGTAAATTTCATGTCCTTTACTTCCTGGACTGAGTTAAAGCACTAGGGAAGGCAGGGGATAAGAGCAAGGCAACCCTTTAAGACAGCTGTGCCCAAATGCAAACGACTTAGTGTAAGAAAACCTGAGAGGGAAACAGCAACTAACACATAGCAGATGTTCAATTCAAACAAATAATGTCAACAACAAGGCATACAACAACACATTTTTACAGAAAAACAAATAAAATACCGAACAGTAGTGACTCAGCTTCCTTCTGATTCAGTGCTTCCAATTTTGAACACACAGCACTGATCCTTGAGCTCTCTTCTTTTCTTTTCTGGCTTGTGGTCAGAGTTTCTGAAGTCACCGCTTGGTTTCAGTCTGGATTCATTAGGAATTACCTCCATCCAAACTAGCTCTCTGCCATCTTCCAGCAGTAACCAGGGAATGCTCACTTCTCAATGCTAAATGAGAACTCCCCAGATCAATGGGCAGAAAAGAAAATAAACTTGTCCTTTATGTAAGAGGAGCGAGAGGATCAACCCTGCCCTGCTCTGCCCAGCTTTATCTGACAGATTTCACTGGCAAAAGCTCATCACTCAACCCACAAGGCTTGCAGATGCCAGCTGTGCTACCCATGAGGCCAGGGCAGAAACACCCCACTACAGTGCTTTCAGGGTCTTCCAGTCCACATCCCCTGATAAACACCCCACTACAGTGCTTTCAGGGTCTTCCAGTCCACATCCCCTGATAAACACCCCACTACAGTGCTTTCAGGGTCTTCCAGTCCACATCCCCTGATATCCCCAGAGAATCTGAGCAAAGAACCCCTAGCTTCCTCCTCTCTCTTCCCAGCCCACACAGCTCCTTCCTTCTTTGCTCTCTTCTACTCTGGCATCACCACAAAGTTCTGATCTAGTTTAATTTGGAAGCTATAAGCGCATTAGGCTTTTAGTATACTTAGCTGCCCATATCAGCAAACATACTTGACACAAGATAGCATTGCTGTGAAACTGTACCTTACCAGGTTATTTGTGGGGGCAGAGAGAGAATCTGTTCAAAAAGCAAGACTCTAAGAGCTTCTAAGAGATACTGGAAAGGCTTCTCTTTCATCAAAAGCTTTCTTTTTTTCTTATTTTAAATCCACATCAAAGTCTTGACTCCCTCATTCACAACACGTCATGTAAGTGAGAGGCATGAATGTGCCTGGAGACTGCAAGGTGATGAGAAGATGACCCCATTGCTCTCCCTGACAGATGCCAGGCTTCGAGCCTGCTCTTCCTCTGTAGATGATTAGGTCCTGGAAGGCAAAGGAGTCTGGAAAATGCTTCTGCATCATTTGTTTTCCATTTTCTAGCGCATGCCTGCTTCCAAGGGAGAAAGAAGAAAGAAAGAAAGAAAGAAAGAAAGAAAGAAAGAAAGAAAGAAAGAAAGAAAGAAAGAAAGAAAGAAAGAAAGAAAGAAAGAAAGAAAGAAAGAAAGAAAATGGATACAGAAAATGTGGAATATTTACACAATGGAATACTACACAGCAATTAAAAGCAATGAATTCATGAAATTCTTAGGCAAATGGTTGGAACTGAAAAATATCATCCTAAGTGAGGTAACCCAATCACAAAAGAATGCACATGGAATGCAGTCACTGATAAGTGGATATTATCCCAGAAGCTCTGAATACCCAAGACACAATTAGCATATCAAATGATTCCCAAGAAGGAAGGAAGGAGAGGGCCCTGATCCTGGAAAGGCTTGATTCAGCATTGTAGGGGAGTACCAGGACAGAGAAATGGGAAGGGGTGGTTGGGGGAATGGGCGGAGGGAAGAGGGCTTATGGGACTTATGGGGAAGGGGAAACCGGGAAAGGGAAAACCATTTGGAATGTAAACAAAGAATATAGAAAATAAAAAAAAAAAGAAAAAGAAATCAGAAAAAAAAAAGAAAAAATAAAAAAAAGGAAGGAAGAAGAAAGAAACAAACAAATAAAGAAGAAACAAAGAAGAGAGAGGGAGAGAGAGAAAGAGAGAGAGAGAGAGAGAGAGAGAGAGAGAGAGAGAGAGAGAGAACAAGGAGGGGATATATGTTATTAGAGAAACCAAACAGACAGCAAGCTAAACTCCTTACTAACAACAACAACAAAAAAAGAGTCTCTGGGAATTCGGAATTATGAAACAGGAAGGACAGAGTACTGTGCATACCACACAGATTTGTTCAACCAGTTTGAGCAGTGATCCTGGTGGCATCAAGGATCCCTGCAAGATTGTTTTCAGTTTCTGGTTATCACTCCAATAAATAGCTAAGAGGTCAAGGACTTTAGGTCTGTGACCCCAGCGAAGTCCAAGCATGTGTCCATGAAGGAGGGTGGAAAGGGAGCCAACGTCAGGATCCTCAGTGCGGCTCAGTTTAGGGTAGCAGAAGAACAGATGCAGGATGGGCAACACACAAAAAGAAATTCCTTGAGATCCTGGGAGTGAACTACAAATCATCAGGGAACCATTGAGGCAAGTTTAGAGGCTGGGTTCTGGTCTCACTCAGCTTTGTGACCTCGGCAGGACCACATAGGGGTGAGCTCTGACCCTGTGAATTTGAAGAAGCAAGGGGAGAGAGTCTCAGGCTAGGGTGCCAAGAGCAGGTAGGAGGTAACCAGTTCCTGAGAGCTAGAGGGAGATGCAGAGCCACAGGGGAGGAGAGAGAATGTTCTCAGGATGGGGGAGTGAAAGGAACACAGGAAGGGAGACATCCGTCCTTGACAATTTGCCCAGTCTCCCTCCAGGGCAAATTCAAGGGAGGAAGAGCACACTGTCTTGTCCCAAATCTGAACTGGACTGAATTCAGCAAATGTCTCCCAAGTTTAGTGGGTAGGTGCTTAGACCTATTGTGGTTAACCCAGCTTATTGAAAAATGAGAGGGCCACTGGGACCACACATCACAGACAGTTTCATGGAGAAAGCGATTTTCATGCCAAAAGAATTGAGGAAAAGAATAGAGAACCTTCTAGTAATCAGAGTCTGGCTTGGTTTCTGTAGATCCTGCTCCAATTCAACAGCTTCTGAGAACTCAGTTAACTGCATGTTCTAAGATTACTAATAATTCAGATATAACTAGCCTTCAGGGAAATATTGGGGTTGAAAAATATTCTGAGTATGGATTCACCCCGGGCATTTCATTCCTACAGAGGAGAACACAGAGAATGAAGCACTAATGTGTGCCCAGCTCCTGCTTCCAGTGGACTGAGTTCTCGCTAACTTTGCTATCATCAGCTCACCCTCCAACACGATGGGTGGATAGAGGATTATAAAAGATACTTTCAGTGGATATTAGTCTAAAAGCTCAGAATATCCAAGATACAATTTACAGACCACATGAAGCTCAAGAGGAAGGAAGACCAAAGTGTGGTTACTTTGGTCCTTCTTAGAAGGTGGATCAAAATACCCATGGCTCACAGTCAATCAATGGACTGAGCACAGGGTCCCCAATGGAGCAGCTAGAGAGAGGACCCAAGGAGCTGAAGAGGTTTGCAGCCCCACAGGAGGAACAATAATATGTACCAACCAATAACCCCAGAGCTCCCAGGGACTAAACCACCAACCAAAGAGTTCACATGGAGGGACCCATGGCTCCACCTACATATGTAGCAGAGGATGGCCATTTCACATGTCAATTAGAGGTGAGGCCATTGGTCCTGTGAAGGATCGATATTCCAGTGTAGGGGAAAGCCCAGTCAGGAAAGTGGGAAAGGGGTTGGTAAGTAGGGGGAGGGAGCATGGTATAGGGGGTTTGTGGAGGGGTAATGAGGAAAGGGGATAACATTTGAAATGTAAATAAAGCAAATATCTAATAAAAAAGTATATATATATGAAGGACAAAGCAAGGCTTTTTTCTGTTTCAGTGGAAACCAGTTTTAGGCCATACTGAGTGTGCATAGCTCACCAGTGCACACTGCCACCCAGATGGGAAGTGAAAGACTATCTTTCCCATTGCTGTAATAAAATCTCCTGACAAAATCACAGAGCAAAAAAGAGTTTGTTTTTGCTTACAGTTTCAGGAGGATAGAGTCCAGCAGGGGTTAATTTATGAGCCAGCCTGGCAGTCGGGAGACAGAAATCACAGTTCATCCACACAGGGACCAGAGAGAGGGAGCAAGAAGTGGAGTCAGACTATAAAATGTCAAAGCCTGTCTACAGTGGAGTGAACTTCCTAAATGCTCCATAACCTTTCTGAACAGCACCATGCTCAGGAACCAAGTATTCAAATGTGTGGGCCTGTGGCGGACATTTTTCATTCAAACCACCCCAGAGAGGGAAGGCAGTGGCACTGAGGGGGGCGGCTGGGGTTGCTGTCAACAAGTCCACTGACAGGACATAATCATGAGGAGAGGAGGCCAGAGCTTAGGTAAAAGGCAATGTGGGGTGAGAAGCAGAGATGTTGACTTTCCTGACCCTTTGCTCCCATAGCTCACCCTACGCTGACCCTACTAGGAGATTAACCACTTATCCTTTATTTGACATTGCCCAGATATTTTCATCCTGCTAGATCCTTAGGATGGCTTCATCTCTTTTCATCTCATCCTTCTGGGCATGGAGGACATAGTGCAGCTTGGGTGCGAGTTGAATGCCACAGGAGCTCTGCCTTAAATCAACAAGCTCTACTCGTTTCTTCTTAGGTAGAGAACATCATGATCAAATCACTGTGTGGACTTGGCAGTTCCTACAAAAGAGAAGAGAAATGCTTACAGCAATGGACCCTGTCTGTTTCTCTCTTTGTATTTAAAGGAGATGAGGTTCCTGAAAGAAACCTCAGAGATGAGTTAAGGTATAGACATCTGGTATAAATCACTCCAACAGTAGCTTTGACTACAAGTCCATTTCTTTACAGTCTAATAAAGGGCACAGAAAAGGGTACCCGGACAAGAAATTCCACTGTGACTGAAACCTTCTTGTGAGATCTAGATTAGGGTATGGAAAAAGGTGCAACAAAGGCAAAATGAGTTATTATCCCCCAGGGTAGTGTGGACCGTGACTGGAGGATATATCACCAAGCAAACGAAGCACAGAGATGCTCTCCTGAGGAGTACCAGGAGAGACGACTCGGCTGCTTTCACTAGGGATTGGGAAAGGGAAGAACACACTAGGAAAGAAAATGACAAGAAATTAAGTTGTGTGTACTGAACCCAGATCCCTTCCACTTTGCCAAGCCAGCAGAAGCATAGCATTCACCCTCCTAGGACTAGAGTTTGTAATTAGCCTGTCTTCCCTTCTGGAAGAATCTGGAGTATATAGTTGTGGATCCTTGGTGGACTAGTATGTGTTTGTGTTTGTGTTTGTGTTTGTGTGTGTGTGTGTGTGTGTGTGTGTGTGAGAGAGAGAGAGAGAGAGAGAGAGAGAGAAGAGAGATATTCTGTCTATCTATCTATTATTTGACTAACACTGCTATCCCCTCCCTGCTAATATAACTGAAGTCAGGATGCTCCCATTCCTCACTTCCTGTCATATATTCTACACTGCTAATTCCTTTAGTTATAAATACTCCAGACCAATTTGTCATGAATAATTCCACCTCCAAGTTTTGAAACCAAATCTTATTAATCACTACATGCTAAAATTCTCCATCAAACTCAGCTGCCTACATTTAGCTTCCTAGCACAGTTTCTCTTCTCTCTCTTGGACCTTCAGCCTCCTCCTCAGGCCTTGGACACTTTGCCACCACAGCAAGGTCACAACCACCCTTTTTATCTGTTCATGGTAGTGTGGCAGTTCTATCTATCCCCTACCTTTCTTACTTCACACTGCCCTCTGTTCCTGAATGTTCAGAGAAAATGACTGTGTTGAAGTTTGGTCTTTGCTTACATTACATGTATTGTAATGCTAGGTGGGGAACCCTAATTTGAGAGAGTCTGCATGTAGACTCAAGTGATGCTATGTGACCTTGCCCCCCCCCCCAAAGCATTTCTGATTGGTAAATGAATATGCCAATAGTCAACAGCTGAACAAAAGAGACATAGTTGGATTTTAGAGCTCCCGGGTCCTGGGGGCGGAGGGTGTTAAGAGAGAACTGTGAGGGAGACAAGGTGAAGAGAATGAAAATGGTCACCATTGGTTAGAAGTCAAGAAAACATGGCCCGGTGAACTGGCCAATTGGACTTAAGAGAAACCCGGGTGAAACATAGTAAGTAATAACTCAGGGTTATCAATAGCAAATAGATTTTAATAACATAAAGGCTAGATATCTGCCCAGATCTTATGCTGTTTAAGGCTTATTGTAAATGATAAAATTTGTGGGTTTTTTTTCAGGAACTGAATGATCAAGGTGGGGTAGAAAACCCATACTGAGATTAAAAGTTTCTATATGACTGAGTCACCTGTCTGCCATGTCAGGACCCTGTTCCTTGGCTCTGACTTCATCTCTGTTTCTTGGTCATTCTCCAGCACTCCACTGTTTCTCTGTCACCATCTGCCTCACTTCTCTCCTTGTCTTCTCTTGCCCACTGTCTTAGTTTGGGTTTTATTTCTGTGAAGAGAAACCATAACCACAGCAACTCTTATAAAGGACATTTAATTGGGACTGGCTTGCAGTTCAGAGTACACAGGCAGGCTTTAGGGTCCCTAGGCCTGAGGGGTGTCAGCAGAGAATCATGAGGGAGAGAAGAAAGTGAAAAGGTTTAATCCATTATTGTCAAGGCAGTAAGCATGGTGGCGCGCAGGCAAACAGTGCTGGAGAAGGACCTGAGAGTTCTACAGCTTCACAGGCAGTAGGAGAAAACTGAGACACACTGGCCAGACTTGAGCTCCTGAGACCTCAAAGCCCACCTCCAGTAGCTACTTCCACCAATCAGGCCACAGCTACTTCAACAAGGTGTCACTCCCTCGGACCAAGCATTCAAACACATGAGTCTATGGAGCCATTCCCATGCAGAACACCATGCCCACCTTACCATCCAGGGGCCTGGCAGCCAGCCCCACTTCATCCTCCTTACAATTGTGTTCTCCATAGTAACCATGTGCTCCTGGTCATGTATTGTCCTATATTCTCTGCCTGTCATAGCAGATGTTCTAGCTATTTAGCTAATCATTTGCATAACATCACTGAATAGAATGATTGCTTCCCCTCTTATTGTGTAGTTATCTCGCGCGTGCATGTGTGTGTGTGTGTGTGTGTGTATGTGTGTGTTAGCCAATTCCTTCAGGGTCCTTTTTTCTAAGAAATAGTACAACTATGAAAAATAATGACACTAAAAACAATATAACTAGACAATGGCATATCGTTCAATGTCAAAAAGAAATCAACTCAGCTCTTAAGCTATGAAAAGAAACAGAAGAAACTTAAATGCATACTAAGTACAAAAAGCTAATCTGAGGAAGTGCAAGACTGTTACTCAGTGTACATGACATTCTGGAAAGTGCAAACTGCTGCAGACAGTGGAAAGACCAGAAAACATAGGCAAGGGTCATGAGACAGTTAGGTGTAATGTGTAGGTTTTGTATGGTATGAAGCTAGTGTGTTGATGAAGCTGCTATATAGCATGGATGGTATATAGCATATAGTAGTGTTGGATCATCTCAATGTACATTTTCCAAGTCCATAGAACGTTGTACCGAAAGTAACCCTTAATGCAAACTGTGACTTAGATGGTGATACCAATATGTCTTGCAGGTTCATCAACTGTACCAGGTGCATGACTGTAGTGGGGACACTAATGGGGGGATATGTGGAAGGTGCTATCTCAGCACCTGCCACTCCATTTACTGTGAGTCTGAACCTGCTCTAAAAAATAATATCCATATAATGGTTACTATTGACACAACAGCTACTGTGTATTGAGAACTTCTTTATATCCTATCTAAAGCACTGTGCGTATTGCCACAATCTTATCAATTCTCTGTACAAATAAAAAGCTCAGGCTCAGAAATTTATTCAAGGTTATACAGATTGCATGAGCTCCACAAGGGAGGAAGGGAAGGGCCTTTAGGAATAATCTATCTGGGCTGCCAGTTTTCAGAAGACTATATTTGAGATGAGCAGCTAACAGCTGTCTCCATGTGGATAGGTCTGAGTTTTTGCAGAAGACAGGAAGTCTCTGCCTCTCTCCATCAGTAGACAGTGAGTCACGGGCAGGCTGGGAAGCAAGATGACCAGGTACTCTGTAAACAAATGTACTCAGTCCCTCCACAAGAGAATGATGGATTTGGGGAGAGAGCTAGAATTTCTATTTTCACCATATCTAACCTGTGTTTGTTGTGCCTGTCTGTCTGCTTTTGTACCTGACCTTTAAGGCCTTCACTTCTGAGGTGGCTTAGACTACACATAGTGATTTTTGAGAGATGGTTTTTTAAGTATGCTGGACTTTCAAGGTTTTTTTTGGAGAGTTTTTTTTTCATTGTTCTAGTGATTAAAGAGAAATGGTTCAGCAGTTAAGAGTACTTCCTGCTCTTGGAAGAAAACTGAAGTTTGGTCCCTAAGGACCCAAGTCAGGAGGATTGGAAACAGGCAATGTATGCTCTTGGGGGCACCAGCTGCAGAGAAGCAACTGTGGTTGGCGTAGATATAGGAGGCAAGATTTTGACAAGACGACCTCCTGGGATGATTGGCAGAGGAGAATGAACTGACATTGAAAAATGGATTCAAAGATATTTGAGGCCCTGTGGAGGCAATAGTAAACTATGAAGTTATTATTTTGCCTTGAGAGTCAAAGTTTTATGTAGGACTCACATCATCAACATCTATAACATTATCAAAAACAAGACTGAATTTAAATCACAAGGGCACCTCTGAAAAGATACATGGCCCCACAAAGAGTGCTTACTGAATGTGTGGGGATTGGTTTCCTTTTTCGAGTATGATCAATTCCTGCATATTTCCACATGGACACTCAACAAGTGCTAGATCTGTCCTCTGTAATTTATGCCAGAGAATCCCAGCTGGCGAATCCAGTGTTCACGAAGGAGTTTTAGGACTAGGTTCACAGAACATTCATGCAGATCCTTGTTTCCATTCAGGTCTTTCCAGCTTGTGAGACTACTGAGACACAAGGACATGGGCTGCAGGCTCATGTACAGATCTTAGTACTTAGAAAACACGTTTTGAATAGTCAAAGACAGTTTCCCTGTTTTTATTGTGAATAAAAATAATATTGACGCCAAGCAGTGGTAGCGCACGCCTTTAATCCCAGCACTTGGGAGGCAGAGGCAGGAAGATTTCTGAGTTCAAGGCCAGCCTGGTCTACAGAGTGAGTTCCAGAACAGCCAGGGTTATACAGAGAAACCCTGTCTCAAAAAAAAATAATAATTTTGACATAAAAATATTTATTTATTTCCATCTAACTTGGACATAGGGGAAGTGAAAGGGGTCATTCTAGCCTAACTTCTAGATTCTCTGATTTAATAAACTTTGCCATTGTTCTAAAGTCTTATCATGTTTAGCTAGATACTTAGGTTGCATTATTACAGAAAATTTCTGTGTATGCTTTCAAATGTCAATTAAGTGTGCATCTTTTGGGTGAATATACAAATATCTGAAAATATGTATAACTCACAAATATAACCAAAACAATTGTCTTCGTAAATGTCGCTTCATGTTTTCCATGAGAGCACTTAAAAAAAAGTACCTTGTTTTAATTCAACAGGTAAATAAATACAGAAACCCATTTCAACAAAAGAATTCTTTGCAGCCAGTAATTTAATAAATTTTTTTTTTGTCTTTTTTTTTCATTTGATATAATTTATTTACATTTCAAATGATTTCCCCTTTTCTAGCCCCCCCCCACTCCCCGAAAGTCCCGTAAGCCCCCTTCTCTTCCCCTGTCCTCCCTCCCACCCCTTCCCAGTTCCCCGTTCTGGTTTTGCCAAATACTGTTTCACTGAGTCTTTCCAGAACCAGGGACCACTCCTGCTTTCTTCTTGTATCTCATTTGATGTGTGGATTATGTTTTGGGTATTCCAGTTTTCTAGGTTAATAACCACTTATTAGTGAGTGCATACCATGATTCACCTTTTGAGTCTGGGTTACCTCACTTAGTATGATGTTCTCTAGCTCCATCCATTTGCCTAAGAATTTCATGAATTCATTGTTTCTAATGGCTGAATAGTACTCCATTGTGTAGATATACCACATTTTTTGTATCCACTCTTCTGTTGAGGGATACCTGGGTTCTTTCCAGCATCTGGCAATTATAAATAGGGCTGCTATGAACATAGTAGAGCATGTATCCTTATTACATGGTGGGGAATCCTCTGGGTATATGCCCAGGAGTGGTATAGCAGGATCTTCTGGAAGTGAGGTGCCCAGTTTTCGGAGGAACCGCCAGACTGCTTTCCAGAGTGGTTGTACCAATTTGCAGCCCCACCAGCAGTGGAGGAGTGTTCCTCTTTCTCCGCACCCTCTCCAACACCTGCTGTCTCCTGAATTTTTAATCTTAGCCATTCTGACTGGTGTAAGATGAAATCTTAGGGTTGTTTTGATTTGCATTTCCCTAATGACTAATGAAGTGGAGCATTTTTTAAGATGCTTCTCCGCCATCCGAAGTTCTTCAGGTGAGAATTCTTTGTTTAACTCTGTACCCCATTTTTTAATAGGGTTGTTCGGTTTTCTGGAGTCTAACTTCTTGAGTTCTTTATATATATTGGATATTAGCCCTCTATCTGATGTAGGATTGGTGAAGATCTTTTCCCAATTTGTTGGTTGCCGATCTGTCCTCTTGATGGTGTCCTTTGCCTTACAGAAACTCTGTAACCTTATGAGGTCCCATTTGTCAATTCTTGCTCTTAGAGCATACGCTATTGGTGTTCTGTTCAGAAACTTTCTCCCTGTACCGATGTCCTCAAGGGTCTTCCCCAGTTTCTTTTCTATTAGCTTCAGAGTGTCTGGCTTTATGTGGAGGTCCTTGATCCATTTGGATTTGAGCTTAGTACAAGGAGACAAGGATGGATCAATTCGCATTCTTCTGCATGCTGACCTCCAGTTGAACCAGCACCATTTGTTGAAAAGGCTATCTTTTTTCCATTGGATGTTTTCAGCCTCTTTGTCGAGGATCAAGTGGCCATAGGTGTGTGGGTTCATTTCTGGATCTTCAATCCTGTTCCATTGATCCTCCTGCCTGTCACTGTACCAATACCATGCAGTTTTTAACACTATTGCTCTGTAGTATTGCTTGAGGTCAGGGATACTGATTCCCCCAGATTTTCTTTTGTTGCTGAGAATAGTTTTAGCTATCCTGGGTTTTTTGGATCAAACTAAACGGAGAGAAACTTGAAGCAATCCCACTGAAATCAGGGACCAGACAAGGCTGCCCCCTTTCTCCTTATCTTTTCAATATTGTACTTGAGGTACTAGCTCGGGCAATTCGACAACATAAGGAGGTCAAAGGGATACAAATTGGAAAGGAGGAAGTCAAACTATCATTATTTGCAGACGACATGATCGTCTACCTAAGTGACCCAAAGAACTCCACTAGAGAGCTCCTACAGCTGATAAACAACTTCAGCAAAGTGGCAGGTTACAAAATCAACTCAAGCAAATCAGTGGCCTTCCTATACTCAAAGGATAAGCAGGCTGAGAAAGAAATTAGGGAAATGACCCCCTTCACAATAGCCACAAACAGTATAAAGTATCTTGGGGTGACTCTTACCAAACATGTGAAAGATCTGTATGGCAAGAACTTCAAGACTCTGAAGAAGGAAATGGAAGAAGACCTCAAAAAATGGGAAAACCTCCCATGCTCATGGATCGGTAGAATCAATATAGTTAAAATGGCCATTTTGCCTAAAGCACTATACAGATTCAATGCAATACCCATCAAAATCCCAACTCAATTCTTCACAGAGTTAGAAAGAGCAATTATCAAATTCATCTGGAACAACAATTTAATAAATTTTAAAGACAACTTCTCAAATCTATTTTATTTGAATAAAATTTCACAGCAAGAATATTTTAACACTTTCTCCTTATTAAAATATGTGTGCTCCAACTTTGTACATAAAACTCTAAGGAGGTAAAAATAAAAAATAAATACATTCACATAATTGTAGTAAACCATTGCCATAAACAGAATACCTCGTGCTTTTAGAACAACAGATGAGTGAACTGATATGTCATGTGATGTTGTGCACACAGAGGTGGGTGGCAAGCAGGTGTTTCGTTTGGTCTGAGAGAGGCATAGCATCTGAGGTTGCTTAAGGGTTTTATATTATTGGTCTAGAGAGAAGGGTCAGTAGTTACGAGTACATTTTGCTCTTCTAGAGGACCAAAGTTCAATTTCTAACACACCAGGCAGCTCACAGCTCTAGAGGATCCACTGCCCCAGCCTCCTAGGTACCACACTCATGTGCACATGCATTACCCTCCTCTACTAGACACACATACATTACACAGAACACAAAACATCTTTTCATAAGTTTTGTACTTTTAAGAAAGGCTGGAGCTGGGCAGTGGTGGCGCACACCTGTAATCCCAGCACTCTGGGAGGCAAAAGCAGGCAAATTTTTGAGTTCACACAAGCAGGCAGATTTTTGAGTTTGAGGCCAGCCTGGTCTACAGAGTGAGTTCCAGGACAGCCAGGGCTATACAGAGAAATCCTGTCTTGAAAAAAAAAAAACCAAAAGAAAGAAGAGAGAGAGAGAGAGAGAGAGAGAGAGAGAGAGAGAGAGAGAGACAGAAAGAAAGAAAGAAAGAAAGAAAGAAAGAAAGAAAGAAAGAAAGAAAGAAAGAAAGAAAGAAAGAAAGAAAGAAAGAAAAAGGAAGGAAGGAAGGAAGGCAGGCAGGCTGGAAAGCTGCCTTGTATAGAATAGCATCAAATGGCATTGCCCCAGGCTCCTCTTCCCCTGGGAAGTTTTTCTGTGGATAAAGAAACACCTCCACCGGCAGATACACATGGGCAGACACAGTGTGTGCATCCTGTCCCCAGGTAGTGTAAAGAACAAGAGGAAGTGGAAGATAGAACTTGTATCCATAGTATAAATGTATAAGGTCTTGGCCAGCTTCTTCCACTGCAGAAGGGAGAATGGGAGCAATATACTAATAAAGGGAATTCATCGTATCATCTTGATTGTGCATAGAAGAGCTGACAAAATTTTACAACTTTGTATGATTTAATAAAAGTCAACAAACTAATGATAGAGAGACTTTTCCCTAACAAACTCCCAAACCACACAATCAATAAATAGAGAATGACTGCATCTGCTCCACTATGAGCAGAAGAGAAAGATGGCCACTCTCAGCACATTCAACCACCTTCGACAATGCCCTGCCAGATGGAACATGGATTTAAACTGGACGATAAAATTATCCTTTTGGAACACTACATGGTCTTATTTGAAGATATTCCCAAACAGCTAGCTTGTTCCCCCACCCCCTTCTCTCTCACCAAGTGTGCAAAACCAGTACACAAAACTCAACTGTGTTTTAAATACTAACAACGAGCAATCAAAACTTAAAATTCTATTTATAGTAGTGTAAAAATTCTAAACCAAGGTAATATAACATGTGCATTGAAAGCTACAAAACGCCATGTGAAAGGAGTCAAAGCATTCAACAGTAACCAAAGATTGCATGAACTGCACAAAAGGATCTACCGAGGGGCTGGGGAAATAGCTCAGAAGTTAAGACTGCTCTTCCAGAGGTTCTAAATTCAATTCCCAGCAACCACATGATGGCTTACAACCATCTGTAATCAGAAAAGATGCCCTCTTCAGGTATGTGTGAAGACAGCTACAGTGTACTCAGATAAATAAAGTAAATAACTTTAAAAAAAAAAAAGGATCTACTTTTTCAGAGACAAAACCTTATCTTAAAACTCATATGGATCCCAAGGACACACGTATACAGATACCCACATAAGCACAAATTACAAACAAGAGAATTCAAACCAGAATTCTCTCAAGGAGTTAGTCTGATTTCAAACTCATAGTTGTTAAAACTTCTTTCTTTCTAAAGGGCTAATTACTGTCTAATTGTTTTGACACATTTCTTAAAATTCAATGGACTAAATAATTGTGTCTAATTATGTCCCATCAGACTACCTGTAAGTATGCCAATATTATACTGTCTCAGTCAATGTAACTTATGGGAGTCTCAGGATCAGATGACAGATCCAAAATTATTGATTTTAAAGGAATTGGTGACTCTGTGTCAATGTGTTTGGAAACACCTTTTGAGCTCTTGAAGTCTGCAGGATTTTTACAGAGATTGAGTTGAACTTGTAGATTAAAATGAAGATACTGTTCCAATCCATTTAATTAATTGATTTAACTCACCTATATAAATTGCCACTAAAGTATTTCAGTGATATTTCTGTGTAGAAGTCTTACATGCCTCTGCTAAATTGCTCAAAGTTTTTTTCTATTTGAAGAGAATTTAGTAGAGAAATAAAATGGACTAACGATGAGAGAATGAAAAAAATTGGTTTGAGTATATCAATTTTATATATTAGCAATTACTAAATTCACTTTCTCTTGTAACAGCTTTTGGAGATTTCACATATTTTCTGCATGAACAGTCACATCTATGATTACAGTTCATGTTATTCTTCCTTCTCAGTTTTGGCTTCTCGTTTCTTAATGTTTGATTCCCACCCCGACTAGGACCCGTAGCACAAGGGCTCCTGTTCCCAGCATTCCCGAGCTCACTGTTAGGCAGTGAAGGAATTTTCCCGGAGGGCCAATCACAAGTGGAATGAAGTTCTTTTGTATTCCTACTTTGCTGAGGATTTTTCTGGTAACTGCTGTTCAGCCCTTCATTTTAATTTATTTATCTATTTTATTTTTTACTTTGAGACAGGCTGTTCCTGAGTTTGTTTTGTGGCCCTGGCTGGCCCTGATCGTTTAATCCCCACGCAGTAGCCGGTCTTACAGACCTGTACCTCCAGGCTCGGCTCTCGCTTAGTATGGCTTTTGGCACTGCAAGCTGAGTTGCTGTTTAGCCTTCCTTCTTTTCTATCTCTATCAACATTGAACCTACTCATTTGCCATGAGGTACTATGTTAGCCAGATCCCCACAATTTGATATGTCAACGCATTATAAACACCAAGGTAGAGTTCTTTCTAATTTCTCTGACATGTGGGTTATGTGGAAATGTGTCAAATTTAATCTCAAAGTAATTGGGGATTATTTTGTATTTTCACATTGTATTTAATTCTATTATTTTTAGGGACAATAATTCTAATCCTTTGAAGTTTGTGGAGTCTTAATGAATACCCCAGTCTGCCAATGTGTTGTGCTTGTAAAATGAAAGTATATCATACAGCCACTGCCAACTCAAGAGAGGATGATTGATGTTTAAACCTCATTGTTTGTATTGATACTTGCCTAGATTTTAGTCTCAGAGAGAAGAATGTCCAAGTTTCCAAATAAGGTTCTGCATCTTCCAACTCCCTTCATTCATAATGTATATTCTGACACTTGTCTTAGAGTTTCTATTGCTGTAGTAAAACAATGATCAAAAGCAACTTGGGGAGGATAAGGTTTGTTTTGTCTTACAGCCTGTAGTCCATCATCTGGTGAAGTTATGACAGAACCACAAGGCAGGAACCTGGAGGCAATAACTGAAGCAGAAGCCATGAAGGAGTGCTACATAATGGTTTATTCCTCATGCCTTGCTCATCATTCTTCTGTGTGTGATAACATTCAAGCTTGCCCAAGAATGGCATTGCCCACAGTGGACTGGGCCCTCCAACATCAATCACTAATTGAGAAAATGAATCACCAGTCAATCTGATGAGGGCATTTCTCAGTGGAGATTTCCTCTTCCTTTATGATGATAGCTATGCCAAGTTGACATAAAACTAGCCAGCACTATGTTCTATTATCAAACACATGTGTATTTATCAAATATGCCCTTTGTCTCTGGAAATAGCCTGTTGTGGCTTCTTCATCTGCTGTCCAATGCTCATTCCATTTTCTCATGTTTCTGGTTGCTGGTGGAGTCTCTTCATTCTCTTTTATCCTACTAATACAAGAAACTATGTAGATGTATCTGTCTTGTATTAAAGTCTCCATACTTAATTGTTTAGTTTATATCAAATGAAATTATATATATGGGTTGGTTAATTTTATGTTAACTTGACAGAAGTTATATTCATCAGAGAGAAGGAAGCTTCAGTTGAAAAATGCCTTCATGAAATCTGGTTGTGTGCAAGCTTGTAGAGCATTTTCTTATTTAGTTATAATTGGGGGAGGGCCAAGCCCCTTGGAGGTGGTATACTACCCCTAGGCTGATGTCCTGGGTTCTATAAGAGAGCAGGCTGAGCATACCATGATGAGCAAGCTAGTAAGCAGCATTCCTTCATGGCCTCTGCATCTAGATTCCTGCCCCTCTTCAGTTCTTGCTGTGACTTCCTTCAATGATGAACAGTGATGTGGAAGTGTAAAGTAAAATAAACCCTTTCCTACCCAGTTTGATTTTGGTCATGGTGTTTCATCACAACAATACTAAACCTAAGTAGGACAGTGTGTGCTAACATTTAAGGTTATTATTTTGCTGCTTTCACTTGTTCCCAGTGGCTTTATCCCCTCTTCACATTCTCACCTTCTTTGATATGAATGAAATATGCCACCTTTGACTATAATTGCTCTTAAACTGTCTCCCTCTCCTCTGTTTTCAGTTTCACTGGATAACACAACACACATTCAAGTCTGGCCAGAGGCTGTAGAGATCCAGTGTGGCCAATGTCTTAGAAAACTGTGGAGAAGCTAAACAGCAGCTTCCATTTGGCCCTCCTCCCTTTCAACATCCCATCAGTGAGTTCTGCTTTAAAAGTTTCTTTAAGTTAGTAGAGGAAAAAAAGTAGTCTATTTTTATTTTATTTTACTGCACCCACACCTTTATGTTTTCGCTGTTCCTCTTTCTTCTCTGTGACTGTGACACCAGCTTCACGTGGAGCCGCTTCCCCCACCACATAGGTTCCTTCTGCTTTTTTTTTTTTCTACAAAAAAATAATTAATTAGCAGCAAGCTTTTTATCTTGTAGTTGTCTGGAAATGTTTTCATTTCACTATGATTTATAAAAGCTGATCTTTGCTGGATCAGGTCTGGGTTGCATTTCCTGGCCATTGAAGCTCGTGGTGAAGAGGCCATGACATGGAACATATAACATTGCAGTCGTATGATCCCAAGGTTTTCTTTTTGCTTTTTTGTTTACAGCTTTCCAACCCAGTACCTATAGGGTGGTGTTTTCTTTTCTTATGTTGCTTTTTTTTTAAGTGGTGCCTTTTTGAAATAATTTGAACCCCAAGAGTTTTTATGTCAAAGTTGAAATGTTTTTTTTTTTTTTTTGCGGTATCTTAAAATCTGCCTCCTGTCCCATTTTCTTTCTTATCTCCTTTTAAGATTCCAAATATATGTACAATAGAGTTGCTTGGTTATATTCCATGGACCATCGCTCATTGGCTTCAGCTCTTCATCTTTCTGGATTTTAGATTAGATAATTATTTTATGTCTATAGAATTTTTATTTTAGATGTCCTTTTCAGCTATAGAGTTTCCTTTTTAAATCTACCAGGTTTAAGTAGGATTTCTCTGCTGAGATTGTCTGTTTACTCTCATACACCATCCCCCTTTCTGTTTCTTGAGCATCTTTAAACAGATTCAAAGTCTCTCACTGCTAACAGACTATCTGGCTCACCTCAGGTGCCTTTTCTGTTTGCTGTTTTTGTCCTTGACTGTTGTTCACACTTTGCTTTTAGTCATGTGCCCAGTAAACCTTTAAATCTTATGCTAAATACTTTAGATGATAAATTGTATATAGATTCTGCATGTTTTGCTTTGAGGAGTGCTAGATTTGTTTCAACGAGAAATCAGGTTACTGGTTGATTGTTCTGAACTTCTTGAAATTTGGTTTGATGCTTTGTTAAGGCCAGTCAGCTATGGCTCTCCTCTTGAGTTAGAATGAGTACTACCATCCCTGACAAAGTGTTTAACTCCAAGGTGTGGCCTTTCTAGGATCTTAGTGGAAAACTCCAAGTCTTTATTAAACCCTTCTAATTTATTATGATTTCTTACTACAGTCTGAATACTGATCTGTTAAAGGTTTGTTCCTCGGCTGGATTCAAATCCTGGCAATTAATTAGATCATGGAGTAATGATAACTCTTGTCCACACTGAGGAAGAGGGATGATTTTGTGTGTGTGTGTGTGTGTGTGTGTGTGTGCAAGAAATAAACCACACTGGTTTGTACTGGCTCAAGGTCCTTCTATGGTTGCTTTGTCTTTCAAGGCTTAGTGACATCAGTTCCACCTGTCAAGTTGAAGAGAAACCAAAATTGTTAGCTAGGAGGAGGTAGGAAGAGGAACTTCACTCAAGTGGGCCTTTCAAAGATGTCCTTCTGAATACAGTGAGGATAGTTTGAACGGTAATTGTCACCCTTGTTCTCCAGCATTTGAATATATGATCTCCATTGGTAGCGCTATTTGGAGGTGTGGTTTTGCTGGAGGAAATATATCACTGGAAGTGTGCTTTGAGAGTTTAGACTTGTGAGCTCTCAGCTTCCTACGTAGGCTTCCAGGCATGCTGCTTGCTGCCATCATGGACTCAGCCTTCTGGAACTTAGGCCAAATAAACTCTTCCTTCTACAAGTTGCTTTGGTCGAGGTATTTTAGCAGAAGTCACCAATACCCTGGCCCTTCGTGCTGCTCTCCTCCAGCAGACTTTTTGTGCACTGTTCTGCTGAATTACAGCCTATATTCCACAGTTAGTTCTCTCTCATTGCTAGTGGGTGTTAGGTCCGGGGAGTTAGTTGTCTATCATTGCAGCTTTAATGTCAGCTGCTCTTGCAGGCAGGTGGACCCAACTGTAACTTTCCCGGAGGCTGTATGGAGATACAATGAGCCCTTATCCAGGGTCTGTGGAGTGCTGGTGTTTAGCTCAGACTGACTGAGTTAACAAACTCATTTTGGAAAACATACTCATTGCCAAGGAATTTCCACTTACAATGATACTAGTGAGAGAAGAGGAAGGAAGGGAGGGAGGGAGGGAGGGAGGGAGGGAGGGAGGGAGGGAGGGAGGGAGGGAGGGAGGGAAGGAGGGAGGGAGGGAGGGAGGAAGGACAGAAAGGTGGTATATTGCATTAGACCTAAACAGCTGTGCCTTGCTTAGCAGGAGGCATATAAACAGCTGATCTAAATGTGTGAGCATAGCATACACTCTCACAAATCTACAAGGTGAATGCCAATCTCAACACAGGCAGCCTCCTAGTGTAATCATGAGACACCATAAAAGCAAGGCAGTGAGACAGCTGCTGAGGCAGCATGGCACGCTATTTTATAGACACTCGAGGAGAAAGAACTCACTGTAAAATGACAATAAAAATATGGGCAGTAAATGTACAAACAGCAGTTATCATGGACTAATGACTGACTATGTATCATGACTTTATGTAATTGTATATGCTGTACTGTCTCCTCATGTCTATAGCCAGGACAAGAAATGTGACCACATCATAATGATCAGAAATACATGAAGAGTATGTTCTGCTGTGTATTGGGTGGCTATGACATTAATAAGCAATATAACTTCTTTGGCTCATTATAGTCTTTAAGGACTACAGCTGTGTATGAGGGGAAGCCTCCTTATGTTGTATGAGTATGTTTTCTGGCTGGCTCAATTCTGATCATTCTGATTGTCTTCTATAAGTAGAAAAGCCTAAGACAAGGTTTCATGCTATCACAAAGTGTCCACTCTGGTCAATTCCATCTAAGCCCTTCATATGGGAGATACAGGTTCTTAGGCCTTGTTTGTCTTCAGAGTCTTCCTCTTCAAGTCTTCTGTTGGCCCACATAAAACCGAGCTGCTCCTAGGTAGAGAATGGGCTATGAAGCATTACTTAGTTAAGAGAAGACATTTGAGTTTGAAGGTCGTATAGAGTCAAAGTGAACAGGAACATTGTGGTTTGAGAAGTGAGGCTTTATGGACACAGAGAATTCAAGATGGAAAAACAGTAGATTTGGAATCAAAAAGTGATAAAGTCTCTGTACTAGTCACCTCTGGACCAATTCAGGGAAGGAACATAAGAGAAGGGCTTTAGTGATGAAGGTGAATTCAGTTTGCATTGAATTGAGGTGTAGAGAAACACTCCTTGAGAAGCAAAATTGCCTAACTTAATTGACAACCACCAAGTAAGCTGGCTGTGTGGTGGGCCACACAGACCTAGAACTATTTCTTAGGGCAGTCTCCTTTTCTGCTGCCCTATGACAATGGCCTGTCCTTATTGTCAAAAATGGCTGCTCAGGCTCCTGTATCACAGAGGAGAGAGAGAAGGAAATGAAGGAAGGCAGAGCAAGGGTGCCTGGTGACAGAGACAATCCATTTTTGTTTTGTGGTGTTTACCATCAGACCTGTGTGTACAGCCAAACTGGAGAAAGGAGAGCCGTTCCTGGGTGCTCTGAACAGGGACAGCTTCATTGAGGAAGAAGGGGATCAAGGTTCAATGGAGATATGGCAGAGTCAGGACCACAGTCACCAGATACAAAAAGCTGGCTTTTGTATCTGTGAGTTCTGAATGTGTGGATTCAAACCAACAACTAATAAAAAAAAAAAGTTTGTTGTGTCCCCACTGAACATATATAGATTTATTTCTTTTATAATTTTATTATTTTCATTATTCCCTAATAAGACATTATAAAAAAGATTCACACTGCCCTCATCCTCTGCCCTGAAATGTAAGTAACACAGAGGTGACTTTAAGACATAGGATGAGTATATAGGTTACTTGGACGTATGATGCCACTGTTTATAACAGACTTGAGCATCTTGGAATTTGGGCATCTGAAATGGTCCTAGAATCATTTGTGAACTCTGGAGGATGGCTACATTCTTTCTGGCCCTGGGCTGGGAACTGAGCAGGATAGAACTCTTAACAACAAAACAAAACAAAACAAAACAAAACAACCTCAGGTCTAGAGAGATGGCTCAGTGGCTAGGAGCACCAACTGCTCTTCCAGAAGTCCTGAGTTCAATTCCCAGCAACCATATGGTGGCCCACAACCATCTGTAATGGGATCAGATGTCCCCTTCTGGTGTGTCTGAAGACAGCTACAATGTAGTCATATATATTAAATAAATCTTTAAAAACAAAAACAAAAAAAAACAAAAAACCAGCTGCCATTTATGGAGTATTTATCAAGATCTAAGTGCTCACTGTAAACTATTCACTTGAAAAATGCATTATTTACCTTTATTTACACAATTATAATTTATTCTTACAATAAAAAATTAGATCCAGCCTCATCTGTTTCCTATACTATATTGTTAACAAACAAAACAACAACAACAAAAAACCAAAAACACTATCTCCAAAGCAAATGTCTCAACTTCCAAAAGTCCTACATGTGGAAGTAGATACTGTAATTTGTGATAATCCTATTATATGTTTACAAAGAGACAGGGTGAGGGCAACTCTTCTTTTAAGTGAGACATGTAGGAAAATTTAAGAGAATAATAAGTTTTAAAAGATAAATAATGGAACCTGTGTTCATTCATCCACTTCATATTACTATAATAAAATGCCTGGGTCTGAGTAACTATAAAGAGAATTTGGCCCATGGTACAAACAAGTGTTTGTACGTAATGGTGACCTTCTTGCTGGCTTCACTGCGTAAGAGACAAGAAGTGCCTATGTGTCTCCTTCTTAGAAAGTCACTGGAATTCAAACACAGGGACTACCCCTAATGACCGGTTCTAACTCTAATCACCTAATCAATTGGCCCCCACAATCATATCAAGTTGCAACCTACTCAGCACCTTGTAGTTGCATGAGTCATTGGGGCGGGGGTCACACTCAGGATCCACATCCAAACTATAGCACCAGAAGAAGACATCTTATGGGCAATAGACAGTGCACAGTGTTAAGATATAGAAATATTTGTCTTTTCTTCCTTTTAAAAATACATTTTGTGTACAATTCAGGTTTACCATATTGCCTTACATGATTCATGAATGTTTGATAGTGAAACAGACTAATATATCAGTGTACACATCCCATTTGTATGTGTGGCAAGAGCAACTAGAATCTACTTTAGTCGAAGTCCCTAACAGTTAAAATTTGATTGCCCTTTTGCAGTAGATCTCCAGACTCTAAGGAGGAATATCTTTCATCCTGTTGGGATGTCAATAGGTCAAGAAGGAAACTTGGAAACATGACTGGAAATTATCTCAAGAAAGAAGGTGACCTTTCTTCTCAACCTTCTCCTTCAAGTCCAGGAGGATGGACACCTGGACCATGACTGGGAGAAGGTAGGACAGTTGTGAGGAGATAGGAGAGAGAACACAGGCTCTGTCCCAACATGGTGAAGACTGTGGGAAAGCAGAGCTTGAAAGTGTTTCCTGTTTCCAATGCTAATACAGGAAGAACAGTTCCATCTTTAAGAAGCTGGGGACATGTACATTTTGTGGTAGACAGAAGATAATAAAATTTATCTTTCATTGAGTTGGGATGAATCACTAAGGTGGTCTGCAGAGGGTGGGGAGTGCCTATGTGCACATGCATGTGGCCCATGACTTCTCTTTATTGTCCAATCTGTGGCTCCTATATCATTTTATGTCTGCACATAACAGTCCATGTCCCTCAGGTGCAGCATGTTCTGATAACACCTACTTTCCTGCTTCTGCTGCTACCTCACACCACATACTTAATGCTGGTCCTATGATGGACAAGATTGCAGCATCCTTCACTTGGCTCTGTGACCATGGATGCTTTTTCCTAGGAACACTCAGCCTCACTGCACTTTGTTTATAATGGCCGCCAATGTGTGCGATACCAGGACTTTCAGGAATGTGAGCATTCACTTTCTGGTCATGTTACACTTGCTGTGCAATGTATTAGAGCATAAACACACTTCCGCCCACAGTGATGGGGAATGATGCTTCTAGGATATCCAGCCTGTGCTTTAACTACAGGTACATTTGCAGCTGTGAGATGATCCTCCCTGCTGTGTAAGGAGAGATATGGTTTTAATTCATTTGTTAAATAGGAAAGAATATCAATAATGTATTAAATCCTGGGCATGTTTTTCTTGCCCCTCTGAGGCACTTTTGAAAATAGGTTCCATCCAATATTAGTTTGCTATTGACTATTTTAAAAACCACTTGTTTGTTTTTCTTTGCCAGCATCAGCACAAGTACAAGCATTGAACTGTTGATCCTCCTTCCATTCTTCCAGGTTCTGTTCCAGTACAGCCTACTGAAATCTTCAAAAGAGGGCTCTAGGTGGGGCACTTCTGGGGCACTGCAGCCTTCTGATGATGTGCAACATTCCTGGTAATTTCAGCACCACACCCCGAGTGCTACTGGAGTCCATAGAAGTTCAGAGAGCAGCTAGCATGAGCCACAGGCCCTGCCATCCTAAGGAAGATCTTGCATGCGTAAAGGTCTCCTTTCCTTATCTTCCAGAACTCTCTTAGGGAGAGAAACACAGAAAAGAAAAACAAACAAGTGGTTTTTTAAATGGCAGTTCTCTAGAGGGAGGAACCCACAGCCCCTTCCAGGGAGCCAGAGGTGGCTCACCTACTTGCAAACACACCTTTTCCTTGAATGGATCACCCAGTCAGGAATCCTGTTTCTTTCCTCAGCAATCAGACACAGTTCTGCTTCTTGGGCACTGAACTCACTGCCCATTGGTCAGACAGGTAGCAGATAGGCTCCATCCAATATCTGTCATCCCCACTCTCTGTACACTGGCCTGGGAGCTCCTGGACAGTTACTCCAAAGCCTGTTCTGACTGCCCAAGCCCATCTTGTCTTCCCTCATAGAAGATCAGAACTTTTTGATAGCTAATCCCTCTAGGAACAGCCCTCAGCCAATGCCTAAAGAGATGAAGTCCAGTGTATAATAAAATGTTGACTATCTCATGGAAATGTTGAATACTAAAGGTGAAAATTAAAATGATTATATAGATATACTTTTATACGATCACAAATCCTAAGGTAAATGATGGAAGTATGGGAATATCAACAAAGGATATATGCAGCAAGTAAAATTGTGCCTTTGGTGACTCAAAGAAGGATGAGGCCACCAAGGTGATTAAAATTACTGGGTAGTTCAAGACTAAATAAAATGATTGAGGGAAATATCACCAAGAAAATAGAATCAAAGTAATGTTTTACAATGAGGGACCTGCAGGCACCAGAAAGTAGATCATCCCAATGATGGGCATCAGGATGTACAAAGATCCTAAGTACAGCTGTCTGGTAGATTTAGAACACTAAAAGATAATAAAACAGGTAAATTCTGGAGAACAAGACATGAATTCAGACAGGGATTTTTTTTATCGAATTCCCAAGGGGAATTTGTCACTACTTTTGGGATTACTAATACTGACAGAATAATACTGTCCCTGGAGCCCTTTCTCAAGAAAGCTAGTTGTCCTGTATCCTATATACATGTTAATAGACTCACTTTGATATGAGTTAAATATCTATTCATGTTCCCAGTGTGGGTGTTAAAATGAGAAGTAGCCTTTGCTAACTTTATTTTTTAATAAATTTATATATTTATTTACTTTCTACCTCAATATCAGTCCCCATCCTCTCAGAAGCCTCTGACACAGATCATTTCCCCATTCCACCATTTCCCTTCTCCTATGAGAAAGAGGATGAGAAGAGGGAACTCCCCCTTGGCTAACTTTGAAAGCATCAGTTTTAGTAAGGGGTAAAGAACTGAAGAAGCTAGGTCTGGAACAAGGTCAGCAAACGTCTTATGAGGTGACTGTGTCCTCCCCAAAGCCCAGGTGCTAGTACCTAACTGCCAATGTGATGGTCATAAGCATTCGTCATAAGCGTTGGTCATAAGCTTACGACTAAGGAGCAACTAGGTCATAAAGGCTCCTTTATGGAGTCATTCATGTAGCCTTTAGAATGTACCCAGTGTTGGGCTACTGTAAGGACATAGTGCTCTTGCCCTTTGAAGAACTCAGCAATAAGATTCAATCTTGGAAGCCGGAAGGAGCTTTCATCGGAGAGTGGAACCTGCTGGTGCTGTGGGTGTGGCCTCTCCAAGTTGACACTATGAGAAGTAAGTTTCTGTTCCTTATAGATTACTAGTCCTCAGAGGTTTTTGTTATAGCAGCACAAATGGGCATTGGAGAAAGGCTTTTGTTTGTGGTGAATACAATAAGACATGAGTATTTACAGTTATAACATTTACAGTCATCAGTAGATATAGATCCAGAATCTTTCTTGGAGAAGTGAAAGACAGATGTACTGTTGAGTGTCCATCATTGCTGCCACAAATGATTAAACCTAAAGTAGCAAACAGAGAACTCCTGATGGAAGTCTGTGATTGAGGGGCATTGCTGGCCACATAAATAGCCACCAACAGAAGAACACAACTGTGTCTGAGAGGGGTTTGAGGAGCAAAGAGTTGCCTCCAAGAATGTACATGAAGCTCTAAGACATGAGAAGAACGCTGAGAGAGACTTGCTGGAGTCCATTCCTGAGCGCTCACGAAGCACAGGGCCCTGCCCCAGTGTTGCCTGCTTTCACTCTCCCCCAGCCCATGAGGAAGGTGTGGTAGCCTCACAGTCTCCTGTTGGGCATTCCTTGCAGCAAGTTATGTCTCAGAATTCAGATTGTGATTTTAAAATTAGAAACATGATACATATATCACACATTTTCTGAGCCCCTAGCAGAAGCTGGTGCAAACTGTGGGTGAAAAATTAACCTAACAGGCTTCCTAGGACAGAGAACACAGAGCTCCTTCTTGGATCTGACTAGCTTCTGCCTGAAATCTCTGCTTTCAAGCTCTATGGATTTCCAAAACATGGATGAAGAATTAACTAGTGTGCAGCCCCATTTTACAGATAGTGAAGTGGAGGTTCTGAGAGCTATTAACTACCCAGGACCACAATAGCAGAGGCAGCAGTTATGGGAGTGTGCGTCTACTAAACTTATAGCTCTTGGCTGCAAAGCTATAATTTCAAGCCAATCAAAACAAAAGCAGCCAAATTAACATTCTCAAACATTTCTTTAAATGTCTACAAACATATTATTATGTCAACTTGTCATCTGTTCAGTTCAATACATAGAAAACTTTCAGCACACTTTAAAATTATTTATTGAAAACAATTTTAATACACTTGGCAAATCCCCTCACAGGCACCATGTTTGCTGAGTCACAAGAAGGTGTGTAATTTCCCAAGCAGCATTACAAAAATTAATTTTAAATTTTTAGAGCCCAATATGTTCATTTAATAGAACCATGGTTACATTTTAGTAGTTTTGACAAGATGTGTTATTAGCAATTCCAAAACTAACTATACCTAAAATGTGTAAATATCTTAAAACTTCCTTTGTGGGAGGAATTACTGTTTATTAAAAGCCTCTGTTTCCTTTTAACTTGAGACTATATATGATATCGAAATGTTTGGTGTTGTGTGTGTGTTTGTGTGTGTGTGTGTGTGTGTGTGTGTGTGTGTGTGTGTGTGTGTGATAAACTTTGGAGCATAGAAAAGAATGTTGAGTGCCCAGGAGAAGTGTTGATGAAGAGGACTCCTGGGAGGTGTGATCCCTAAAATACAGAGATTGACAGTGCAATCACTGTCACACACTGTAGTCACCACACTGTCTCACATAGATTTGAAGGGGGGGTAGATCGTAAATATTCTCACCATGCAAACAACGAACAACAAATATCAGTAAAGGTGAAGTGGCAGATGTGCCAGTGAACTCAAATGCTGTACATCATTTCACAGTATGTGCAACACGAGCCCCTGTACCCTGAAATTTTTGCAATTTTGTCACTGTGCCTTAAGGAAGGAAGAGGGATGGCTATTGAAGAATTAAAGCCTCAGAAAATGAGAAAACTCCAACTTCCATGTCCTTTAAGATGATGTAATTATAACTGTAGCTAGATGATTATGATATATCTTTACAGGTACATTTTAACTGCCTTATTGAATAAATCACATTAAATATTAATAAAACCACCTAACATGATTTGTTTGGTCTGTGGAAAAAAATTAGTTTGTTTAGCTGGATGTTTTGGTTTTATTTTGCTTTGTTTTTTCCCAGAAGCATCCTAGACACAGTAGTAGCAGAGGCTGTGTACATGTGTGTTACACATGTGTGCTGCATTCAAGTCAGTCTTAATATTGGTTGGAGTGTCTCCCAGTAATAGAAAATAAACTAGTATGTGCTATTAAATTAATTCTGCAAATGCTGTAAAGATGAAATTAAACTCTTGTTTCCTGGTAGAACACAGAAACTGCTTCCATGAAATTAGAATTTACTCTCAGTCCCTTATTAGAAGCAACGGCAGTCATATTGCTTAAACAATATGAAGTGCACATGTAAAAACAATTTAGTGAAAATATAGAAATCACTCACATTTTCACTCAAGGCAGAAATGTGGGGCTTCCCTGAACATCCTCCCACACTCTGACCATCAATGACCCAGATGTATCTAGCTCTGGCTGAGTCTGCCTCTGCCTCTACCTCACCCCTCAAAATTTCCACTGTGCCTTCAATAAAGTCAAATCCTTTCATTAGGTCTACAATTGCTCTAAGAACTTAGTCCTGACCTTAGCTTTGTCTCTGTGCAAGAATGGCCATGTCAAATCTTCCCCAAATTCAGACTGCCTACAGACCTAAATTTACCATCACCACCTTTCCGGGAGCTGCCCAGATCCCATCTTGATCTGAGTCAGGTGCTAGCCTGCTATACCCTGACAGCTTACACTGCCTGTGTGTGTGTGTGTGTGTGTGTGTGTGTGTGTGTGTGTGTGTGATGTGTGTGTATGTGTGTATGTTTGTCTGTGTGTATGTCCCCAAATCTATAATGTGTGTATATAGTGGTTCAAACAATTACATCCAATTACATCTGCTTATGCTGCAGAACAGCATTAGGGTGGGTGATGCACTACAGTGTCCTCATGAAACCATAATGGATATATCTGCAATGTTGCTATACTCTAGTGGTGTCTTAGCACAAGCATTCCTCCATATCAGTGCTGATGCTGATGAAAGCAAGTTGGCTGTGCCACCAATCAAAACAGAGCACTTGCAATTCTGTGCAGAGAATCCTTATGGGGAATGGTAGCAGATGACAGCACTGGAAGGCATCTAAGCTCAGAGTGCTCGTTCTAGGTACAAAACAAAGTCAAATGTTATGCTGTACTAACAGCTGCCTCACACATGTTGTGTTACTTTTTCTCCTGATTGCATCCGACCACATGAAGAATAGATTTGTACCACCTAGATGTGGTGTTCAAGGTACAATGAAATGGCTGAGCACTGAGTTTCTCAAAACTGGTTCTGCTGTTATGTGGCATGTGACTGTGCAAGCAATAATTGTGATGTCATAACTTTTTAACACTTATATGCAGTCAAACAAGTTCAATTTCATCATCGCCATCATCATTGTCATTATCTTAGGGTTTCATTGCTAGGAAGAGATACCATGACCAAAGCAACTCTTATAAAGATAAACATTTAATTGGGGCTGGCTTTCAGTTTCAGGGGCTCATCTATTATCATCATCATGGGAAGCATGGCAGAGTATAGGCAGACATGGTAGTAGAGTAGCCTAGAGGTCTACATCTTTATCCAAAGGCAGACAGGAGACTGTCTTCCACAGGCAACCAGGAGGAGGGTCTCTTCTGCACTGGACAAAACTTGATAACTAGAAGTTTCAAAGCCTATACAATGGCACACTTCTTCCAACAAGGCCACACCTATTCTAACAAGACCACATCTTCTAATAGTGCAGCTTCCTATGTGCCAAGCATACTCAAACATCATCATCATCATCATTATAATTATTATTATTATTATTATTATTATTATTATTAAATGTTGCTAAGAAGAACAGAGAGCATGGCAACAGAAATGCAGAAATGCAGGCACGGTGTTGGAGCAGAAGCTGAGAACTTACAGCTGATTCACAAGCAGGAATTAGTAAAAGCAAACTAGGAATGGCTCTTGAAATTTCAAAGCCCACCTCCTAGTGGCAAACCTCCTCCACAAGGCCACACCTTCCCAAACAGCTTCACCAACTGGGAACCGAGTATTCAAATGTATAAGCCCATGGACACATTCTCATTCAAAGCACCACAAGGCCTAAATGTGCTCATGATTTGTATGTGTGTGTCATGTGTATGCTTGTGTATATTATTTGAATGTAAGCTGTCTGTAGATGTGTGTACCTGTATATTTATGAATGTGAATGTTTTGTGTACTTCCTACATATTTTGTGTATGTGTGTTGCTTATGTGTGAGTATTATTTGTGTATGGTGTGTATGGTGTGTGTGTGTGTGTGTGTGTGCGCGCGCACGCGCACTGCATATTTAGAGGAACTGAAGGATCCTGTCTCCCATCATGGTTTTAGCTCTAAAACCTTCTAACTCTGACTCTAGGTAATTTATGTCCTGTAGAATGACTCTGATCACTCTCGGGAAGTTTCCAATTGTCAGCTTGGAATATAAGAATATCTCCTACCTTCAGTTGTTTAAAGAGAACAAGAACAATATGTTAATTTTATTTAATACTTATGCATCCTGCACTCTCAAAACAGAATGTATGGATGCAGGTGGAACGTGGTCATTGTATACAAATCATTGCTTTGGTTTATTTTTTATTTAGTTAGTTTTGAGGGAACAAAAGATTTTGGGATCATCTCACTATTAGCAAGACATTTGCATGACTTTGAAAGTGATAACTTTGTTATGCTGTCCCTAACATAAAAAAAAGAGATGATAAAGACCTGGTTATTCTCATTTTCTATGAGTATTCGTACACAATATACCCAAATCAACATACTTCTACATTGTCTTTTCTGTTTGTCTTCACCATGTATTTTCAAAATAAATTCAGATCCATTCTCTAACACCACAGAGACTGTCTATAGCTCTGATATCATGAGTGGTCCCCATGCCTGCACATAAAAGTGATTTCCTCAGAGACACATTTCTTTCCTCTACAAGATAATGGGGTAAGTCTTGGCAGGATGAGTTGCCCTTTTCATGGGAACTTGTTAGATAAAAATCATCTATTACATACTTAATTGATTCATGTCCCAGTATATTTTTCACAGTTGCTTTACTTTGTTATCAGCTATTATTGTTAAGCATTGATAGGTTGTAAACTAAATTTTGCATAAGTCTATAAATGTAAGAAAAAAACCAAAGCATATATTTTCATGTGTACATACATGGTTTGGTACTATCCGTGGCTCAGGTGTCCACTAGGAGTCTTAGACTACTCTCCTCTCAAATAAGGGTATCACCATACCTCCGTGTTATTTACCAGGAAACTTGTGTGGGAATGCATGCTTCTCTGGAACAAGATTGACTTACTGATGGAATCTCAAGTCATTCCTTCTACTGAATCTGACATTGCCTAAAAATCAAAGGAGGTGACTCAATAAACGAGTACGAATCAGTGCCTGGATTGATGTCTGGCCAAACTGACCTTGAAAATATTTCTGAGAGATGGAGGCAGCACAGTCCTTAACTCAGAACAAATCCAGTTCACCTTTTTCCTTCTTCATTTTTATTTTTAACATTCAAAGAAGGTGTCTAGTCTTGAGGATTCAGAGTGAATTTTGACCTTCAAATTTTCAGATCAAACCTTCCAAACCAATGTTGGAAATTTTCCATCATCCATGGGATTTTTAAAGTGTAGAGAAGGTTATCCTTTTAGCTTATCAGGTCTAAAATGCTATCAATTTAAAACTTGCTCTATGTATAGAAAGGAATTCAAAGCCACACTTTAATAGTAACTAGAAAAACATTTTAACATTGAGAGCAGTTGTATGTGAAAATGTTGTATGTGTCTTGTTTTTTTGTTATTTCTTTATTTATTTAATGGAAGAAAGGGGGAGATTTCTTAGAGTATTGAGAACTCTCATTTTTCCCTGGGTGCTTTGTTTGGAGAGATAAGCTGGTGTTTCCGTGGTGAGGATAGCTTGAGACTGAGGCACAGTGACTTCACAGGGGATGGCAGGCTTCCTTAGCCAAGGCCCTCTCCAGGGGACGGTACCTTGCTCTCACTCTTCCTGTGGCCCTTTCTCCCTCGACTCCTGGAGCCAACATGGACCCCATCCAAGCAGGACCAGTATATATAAAGACCCATCTCATGGGCAAGCACCAATCCCTAACACTATTAATGAAACTTTGCTATGCTTCTAGACAGGAGCATGTTCCCTGGGAGGCTGACTCACCCAGCAGCTGACTCAGACAGATAGAGACACCAACAGCAAAATAGTGAAGGGATCCTGGGGACTTTTATGGAAGAATAGGAGGAGGCTTTGTGGGCCCTGAAGGGAATAGAAACTCCACAGGAAGACCAACAGAGTCAACTGACCTGGACTCTTGGACCTCTCAGAGTCTCAAACACCAATCAAAGAAAATACTTGGGCTGGCCCTAGGCCTCCTTGAACATGTGTAGCAGATGTGCAGCTTGGTGTTCATGTGAGTCCTGAACAACTGAAACTGGGGCTGTCCCCAAAAGCTTTTGCCTGTATGTGGGACATATTCTTCTAGCTGAGCTGCCTTGTCTGGCCTCAGTGGGAGAGGAAGCACCTAGCCTTGAGTGCTTGAGACTTGAAGTGCCAGGGTGGAGGGTACCCAGGCAGCCCCATCCACTCAGAAGAGAAGAGAAGGGAGATGGGGGAAGGATGGTAGGAGGGGGTGACTGGAAGGTGGCCAGTGAATGGGATGTAAAGTGAAAAAGTAAAAAAGAAGAGGCCATTCCCCTGTTTCCACATTGAAATTTTCCTGGAAACTGAGTTCTTTCTAGGCCAAAGCTTCCTTTTTAAAAACTGCTTCTTTGTGAATTCCACATCATGCACCCCAATCCCACTCATCTCTCCATCCCTCCGTATCTGCCCTCTACCCATATGCAAACTAAGAAAAATGAAAAATAAAAATAAATCAAAACAGCAGCAGCAACAATAACAACAACAAAACACCTCCATGATAAAACTCCTTGTCATGGTTCATTGCATGGAAAGTTCTTTCACAAAGATGTCACCATTACTTTTTACTCTTCAGTTGTAACCATACCATGTTATCTGAGTCTTCTGAGGCTCATAACCATTCTCCTCCTAATCATTATTCTGCTGAGAAGAAAAATAACAGCAGACCTGGAATCACAGAGTGGGAAGAACTGTAGCTCATTTCCCAGAGTTCCTTGGAGCCCACTTTCCCTGCTGCTGATTGGAACTCAGGGAACACAGTCAGGTCTGATGCTCCATGACCCATGTCCCTGAAGAACTCCATATTGCACTAGTGCTGGGCTTTGCTAGTCAGAACTTTCTTTTTGTTTCTCTCTAGATGTCAGACACAATTCAGTCCCAAATACTCAGATGCTCTAGGTTCTGCCCCCTACGCGATTCTCAGAGTGTTTTTATTTTACCCCTTCCTTGACATCTGCTCTTTCTAGCTGTTTTCAGTTCTGCCTCCCTCCTCTCTGAATATAGGTGCTAATATGTCAACCCTTATCTATCAATACACTTGGCAAAACATCTTTCCTTCGTATGGGGTGGTAGATTTGGAGCTTGGCTATGCACCTGATTTTGATGAAAGTATCTTGGAAACAATTTTGGATTCACACAATTTAGTCCCTTCTTACTTTCTAGAGTTAACTCCTATCAAAGTCACTGTGCTCTGAAGCTTTGAGGTGCACAAGTTGTCTGGATCTCAGACCAGAGAGCCATCAGTAAAAGAATTTCCCTGCAGACGCCTATGGGCTTCAGACACTTTTGTGAGAGGCTGTGTCCTAGAGCATCTTTATGAGGATGGAATTTGAATCCCTACCTATGAATCTTTAACATTCATTCTTGGCCCTGGGTGATACAAAGAGAAGTGGAGATTTGGCCACTATCCAATTGATTTGATTAATACAGATTGCCTGAATAATTTAGGAAGTAAAATAGATGTTTTTAGACACCAACCCACACTACCTTGTTAGTTGTGCAGATTTATTAAGCTAAATGGAATGCTGCCAATACTCTATTTATGTTTTGCTATGATGTCATAGTGCACGGGACTGGCCAAATTCTGATTATTTGAGGTTTATACAAAGACTGAGTAGGAGTCTGAGGGATTTTTTAATCCCACAATTAAAATCAGGAGAGTTTTATTTATTTCAGATTTTCTATGCCCCTATGTGTGTGACAGAGATTTTCAAACTGAGCCTCACTCTTGAAATTCTTCCTGTTAATGGAATTTTAAGGAAAAGCCCTAGAGTTTGGGGGAACTTGGTTCCTCTTGACCACACACAAAACAGTATCCTATCTCACTGACTATAAATGTTGAAATGCACCAATCTGTAGGAAGTTTGTCACTAACCAAATGCCAGGGTGCAATTTGTTGTTCACCCAACCCTTCCATGCAGTTTGTGTGGATCAGGGAGAGCAAGAAAGAAAAGGACGGCACGATCAACTGAAGCCGCTCAGGAAAGACACTTTATGAAAATTCTCTTTTGATGATAGGGCACAGGGCAGGAGTGTGACTGCGATTGTTCAAAGGGCTGCAACAGTGGTTACCCCAGAGCCTGGGCATAGCATGAATGTGGAAAGAGGAGAACTGGTAGAGGAGGCCACTTTGATAGAAGCCATGTGGTTGGAGAGAGAACAGGGAGTAAATGGCCTTTCCTTGCTCCTTCCCATTTCCTGCTGGGCGCACCACGAACTGAGCAAGGCCACATTCCAGGAAGAACAGAAGCCACTGAGTCTGCACAGTCACGTTTCACAGGAAAGCTAGAATAGCTCTCCAGAAAGGGCAGGACAGTCTCTGTCTGAACTGAAACTTTTTCTTCCTTTTCTCTTCCCTGACACAGCCACACAAATCTATAGTATTTAGATCTATAGTACTAAATTATTTCTATGATGTCCTAAAAAGCCTTCCTATACCCATCTTTCTATCGCCCCATTGTGAAATTAATTGTCCCCAACATTGCAGAAGGAACAGGTTGGAAAGCTCTTGTCCTTCTTTTTCTCATGACACCTGATCCTGCAGAACATCCCCACCAAAGCAATGCACTATTGTTTACAAATATACTCACTCTTAATGGAAGACAACTTCAGTTCTATAGACCTTGAAAATCGGACAAGTCCTCCAAAACTGATCTAAAATCACCTTCAGAAATTTCTTCTCATTAATTTCAGTTATAAGGTTGCAGGCAAAGTCCAATGTCCTCTACATCTTAATACCCAGGTATGTAGCAGCTGCCTCCCTGGATACTCTGGCCTGCCCTTCTGTTGCATGATGCCAGTTGGTGGATGCAATAGCTTTGCATTTGCAAATGGGCCAGCTAACTCTCTGTGGCTTTTATTTGATGCTCTTGGCATACAGAAAGCCCACAACAGGTATCCTTAATGAATGAATACATCCTGCCAGTGATTTCCTCTTGGTGGTAGCCTCCTATTTCAATTATTGAAGAAGCTAAGTAATATACAGCTGCAACCCAAGGCTTCTGCTTTGTTATTAAAAGCCAAGGTTTGTTATCCTTAGTTTTCCTGGACTCCAGGGAATGAACTTTTAATTTTTTTTTCAAATCAAACAGAAAGCTCAAAAATATTGCAAAATAAAAGCCAGACTATCTGGTGGCTTATACAGCAGAACTTTATTGTGTTGTTCTAGTGGCTTTCTAAACCTGAATCATGATGTCAAAATGGTTAGTATCTCTGGGGCTATACTGTTTACATTCCTCAAGGCAGTGACAAAACACTTGGCAAAACAAACCAAAGGAAGACGGGTTGATCTTGTATCACAGTCTGTGAGTACACATTCATGGTGAGGGAACTGGGATAATGCATGATTATTGTGGTCATTTGAAGTCAACTGGTCATTGAAGTCCACAGCAGGCAGCAGAGAGACTGGCCAGTTCTCTTTCTTCTTTATATTCAGGCTAAGACCTTAGCTTATGGAATGGTACCCACATTCAAGGCGAGTCTTCTCTGACTAGTTATATCTTTTTGGAAAGGCCCTTGTGGATAAGCCCAGATGTTTATGTTACAGGTGCCTAGTGGACAGTCAAGGTTAGCCATCACAGAAGCCTCTTCACTAGTGTTTGGTGACCATCTTGTCTGTGCTCCAATTTCCTCATCTTATAAAGACAATGGTCACATTGTAGACTCATATTAACACATCCTAGGCTAGACATGGTGGGACTTTAATCCCAGTGCTTGTGAGGCAGAGGCAGGCTGAGCTCTGTGAGCTGGAGGCCAGCCTGGTCAATCTGGTGAGTTTGAGGTCAACCAGAGCTATAGAGTGAGAATTTATTCCAACAAAATAAAACAGAAAACAAACCCCCAACATTTTATTCTATTGACCCACTAGCTCCAAATAAAGTAATACTGAAGTACTAAAGGTTCTGTGGATTTTGAAATGAATTTCAGTCCTTGTAAGGGACAAGTTGTCCTATGACCAAATCCACCTTCTGTCCAAGGCTCTTTGTGGGGACTGTCTTCTAAAACATCAGTCATAAAAAGAAGCCAGCAGACATCTTCTTGGGCTCATGTAAGAATGGGGAGCTTGCCTTTTACAAGAGCCTGTTCCTTTGTTGGGAATCTATGAGGGGAAGGTTTTGCTTGTGTTGAGTTAAATAAAATGTGTCTATCATCATATTCTCCTTTGTCTGGTCCTTGTTCCAGGCATGGCCAGGGCAGAGCTGATCCATCTTGCATATGATGTTTTGTATTTCTCAGGAGAGATGCTTTGCAGACATCTCCAACTGAGATTCACATTCTGATGGCTGCAGGCCCCAACTCATAACCACCCAGGACAGAAAGGCCTGTGAAGACTTTCCCACACAAACCAGAGCAGCCAGTCAAGGAAAAGGAGACTCCCCCACTCCTCTGTTCTTGCCAGGGTGGCTTCTATTGGAAATAGCCCTTGCTTTCTCACACACCCATCATAGAAATGTAGCATGTTCCTAATCACACACACACACACACACACACACACACACACATCAGAATCTCCACCTCCCTATCTGCCAGCCTGACCCAGGCTGAATCAATCCCTGAAAGTTGGGCTTATTCCTGAGTAATATAACACATAACTCTCAGACTAGACCATGTTCTTTAGTATGGAGCATTATTAATGAGTTCACAAAGCTCAAGCCAAAGTCAATATAAAGCTAGGAGCATCCTAACACTTAGGGGGCTGTCATGATTAGAGATCTCTCAACCACAATCTTTATGGCTACAATCATACAGAAAATATGGTTAATCTGGTCTTGATTAATTTCATCTCAAAATTCCCTTCGGGACACTAACTCTTTATATCATGACAGTTTAGACATTTTTAAATGGAGGACAAAAGCTAGATTGAACTTAAAAGCATCCTTCTTTTAAGAAAAATACAGCTTTCACAATAGCATAAGGCAACATTCAAACTTCTAAAGAAGGAAGCATCCAATAGTCCTACCTGGCTAGGATGCCATGAACCACAATGATCAGCATAGCAAGATAACCCTAAGCACACCATAGTGGCTCATGTCTTGGCCCTTGACCAATAGCTGTCTAAATAGGTGTAAGACCTAATCAACAGAGAGAAATCATGTCTGGTACTGGAAACTTAGGCCACTGCCCAGGACTCCTGACATTGTAAACCTTAAAAGAGAAACTATTCACCACTTTACTAAACTAATCCAGCAAAATTCCTAGCTGCATTCAAATGTCTGTCCTTATACCACAGATACATATATAGCTTTTCCCTTTATCAAAGAAAATTCTTTTGCAAACAAAGAAAGCCAATACTTAGACCACAACCAGTCAAAGTGCAAAGAGCAAGTGACTGGGCAGTATCCACCCCCACTTGATAAGACTGCAACACAAATGTCCTCACTAAGGCTCATAGAACATTTTGGAAGAGGAGGTAGAAAAACTGCCTTAGGGCCCCACCCAAAGACAAACAGGTAACTAAAGAAAGTTGCAAGACTGAGAAATAGTCTTCCCCAGGGATATGTGCCCCCTAATTAGCTATCCAATATCAAGTGGTCAGCCCTGAAATCATATAGATACACATAAAACTAAACAGACTCCGCAGGTTGTACTTATATATTTAGGCAAATTGTGTGTTGGGGACATTGCTTTTAGAGACGCTCAGAGAGAGGAGTAGGGACATGGGATGAAAGCGGTGAGGAAAGTTATGTAACTATATTTTAATCTAACAAAACTTTACAAGTTTCAGGGTTCCTGCTGCTTATACATCCAGCCTTCTGTGACATAAAAATATTACCTGTGCACTGACCATGTGAAAACTTCCTTTCTGTCCTTATTATCTGAACAGCTACTTACATTGTGTTGTATATTATGAACGATCTCGGGTGTCTTCAAGACTGCAAGACACTGCACTGGGCTCCTGAGTATCTCTTTCCTTTGATCCTTCCTTTCACAGACCTAGGATGAATTGGATACACCTATTTACTGTGTCATAGTTTTTAGTGTTCCCTGTTGAGTTTACCAACAAGACACTGCACATTAGTTGCTCACAGTTCACAGGCTGCCTCTTATGGTTTGACTCCCAAGGATCGTGTGTTAAAGGCTTGTTTGCTAGACTGCTTTTACTGGAACCATATGACCCTACCCCTCCTTTCTTTCTTTTTGCTTCCCAGCCACCATAAAGGGCACAGCTTCCTTGGTCACATGTTTCCCATCAAAACACACTGCCTTGCCATAGGCCCCAAGGCAACAGACTAAGACCCCTGAAACCATGAAAAGAAACCATTCCTCCTCTTTCCCATTGATGTTCTCACACTGCAATAAAAAAAAAAACCTGAGAGCACAGGGTTAGGACCTCTGCCAGGACCTTTGGGGCCTGGAAACAATCTCTGTGGTTCCCCAAGTCTGCATGCATTGCCATTTCCAAATGTTCCTTCCCTACCTCATTTCTGACTCTGCTCTCTGGGAAGCTAGTCATATCAGATTCGGACTTCCTCATACTGTGACTTGGACTAAGTTAAACCAACAAGAAGAAAAACAAAGAGATTAGCAGGTGGGGGCACAGAGGTTTGTCCTCTGTTGGGAGCATGTGTTTTATAAGATTTCCATACTTGAAGCTGTGTTTCTGGCAATGTTTATATTACTCTGAGACTCTATCCCAGTCCCTCCTCTAGGACACCTTTCCTGGGCTCCTGAGTATCTCTTTCCTTTGATCCTTCCTTTCACAGACCTAGGATGAATAGGATACACCTATTTACTGTGTCATAGTTTTTAGTGTTCCCTGTTGAGTTTACCAGAGCCACAGTCAGCCTCTGAGTCACCAGGGGTCCTAAGGTGGGTAAGTGGAATTCTCTTTCCTTCCAGACAATGATGCTATCTTCTAATTCCTTTCTCTGCCCTTAAACTTCACTGAAATCCAAGATCCTTCATTTCTGACTGCTCATCAGAATCACCAAACAAAAGCTTACACATCACCATGTGGTTCCCACGCTCTGACCCCTGTGGGAGAAACATAATGCTCATTCCATATAAGTTTCTAGCTAGGTAGGAAGGCTGAGCCCAGGCACCGCTGTGCTCAAAGTTCCCGGGTATTATTCAGCTACAACTAAATGCCACTGTCCCAAACACCATCTTCCCTGCCATTTGCCTTAGCACGATTGTCTTAGTCTGTGGAATATGCTTTAGCTTCCCTTTATCACCTCCTTATGAGCCTCACCTTAGAGTTCACAGAGCGTCCCCTTCCCTAATCTGACCATGGATGGATCTCAGTCCCTTGCAGACTCCTATCACCCTGTAGCATCTTCTTTCCTAAGTGAGTTCAGGCACTGCTACTGGGAAGTGGCCATGCCAGACTCTATCTGCCTCTCCTGCATCTTCCCATAGGAAGCAGGAAGCCCAGGCATAGGGGACACTGGTTCAGTGTCTCTAATGCCACCACCTTGGTGGGATCTTCCATCACTTTTCAGAATTAATACCTCTGGCATCTATTTCATTTTAAATTCTGAAGTTTCTCTCCTTACATCTCTGTAGCTGAAGTACTCACATCACTTTAAATGCTTGGTAGAAAATCAATCCTAGAATCATGTTGTAGGGCAGAAGTATTGTTTAGTTGTTACATCTGACCATTCATTAATTGTTACAAATCACAATCGATAGATACAAATGTTGTGTCCAAAACAATCCAATATTTTCTATCAAAGCCCTGATTTTAGGCTGTAAGGCAAATGCCCAGGAATGTCAGCGTTTAAAAAAATAAATGCCATCTCATTGATTTTGAAAAACCATGTATTATGACAATGTCCTTGCATGGTCTACAGCTATCACTCTCCTACATTCCAGCTTCTTTCTCTTCCCCAGCATTTAACATCCCGTTAGGCTGGCATCAAAGCCTATATGCCAGGCTCTCAGACTTTAATCAAAATGAACTGACAGCTACGGAAATGAACAATGCTGTCTCCTTGCCCATGATAGTCTCTGTGCTCTGCTCATATGTCACATGGATTCACCCTTCATTGCACTGGGCATCAGCAGTTGGAAGACATGCTATTGTTTTCCGCATCATTAAGAAAGAAAAGAACAGAAGAAAAATCTCTGGTAGACTGTGCCCTGCTATCCTGTGGAAAGTGACATTAGCTGTAATGTGTGTCACCACACTGGCATTGTCAGTATACAAAACCATGTGTCCTTTGTTTTTATGAGATGTGTTACCCATTGATCCTCTCTGGCCACCATGCCTGTCCTATGGGACTGGGAACCAGAACAGTGATCCTTAATAGCAATGGCTGACATAGTTTCTTTGCTATGTAGCCATTATACTTGATTGGATGATTGAACTGAAGAGCTACTTCCATTCTTTAAGATGCAAGTTTTCTTCAACACAGAAACCTTTATGGCCTCTAGTTGTAGCATACATTGGAAGGTGTTGTGTTTGAAATGGTCAGGTTTGTCGGCAATTACTTCTGAGATGAAGGTCAAAGCCATTGACAGTGAAAGACAAGTTCACAGTGCTACAGATTTCCAGATGTCACATCATTTCTCAGTTAAAGAGGAGTAATAAATGATAATATATCTGCATTGTGTTACCCATAAGATCAAATTTATTAATTTATTTAGGTTTGATCATTCTCATATAGAATCTCTTACTATGCAGAATATAACATTTGTTTTCAATGCCTGTATTTTTTCCCTGTGTGACTTCCCACTAGTTCTAAAATATTACCAACACACATACACACACACACACACACACACACAGACACACTCGCACTCATGCACGCAGGCATATATGCACACACACACACACACATGCACGCACACTTGCACATCAAGCCTTAGAAGAGGAGGGAATGTGGTTTTGCGATCTAACACACTGGAGGCTAACACGTGTGTGTGTGTGTGTGTGTGTGTGTGTGTGTGTGTGTGTGTGTGTGTGTGTAAAGATTTGATGTATTTCTATATGTGGGGACATCAGTGAAAGGGCAGTCAGTCGCCTTTCGCATGCTTGTGTTTCCAACTAAAACAACCACCATGCTTTATCAATGTGCACTGAAGAGTGTGTGGCTGAGTGGAGAAGAAATGTGGATAACTGCCCCATGTGGCGATGTATGAACGTGTTCACGCTACTTCACAGGCACAATGGGAGAGCAGAGAAACGTATTACACAGAAATTATCCCTCAGCAAATCAGCAAAACTTTTAAAAACAACAGGGTTGGACACATGGAATGGTATTTTGATGGAATGTAAACTGTATAGAGATTCTAGATCCTATGTTAACAATAAGTATCAAACATACTCACTTTTAAAATTTTGTTTTTGCAGATTTTATTTTTTATTGGAAATAGATTCTTCCCTCATACAATACATCTCAACCACAGTTTCCCTCCCTCCACTCTTCCCAGCTCCTTTCCTCTTCTCCAAATCCACTCCTCCTCCTTTCCCTCTTCAGAAAAGGGAAGACCTCTAAGAGAGGACAGCCAACCCTCATGGTGAGGCTAAGACAAGGCAACCCAATAAAAGTTAAAGTGTCCTTCAAGCAGGCAGAAGAGTCAGGAATAAGCTTGCATCTGCTGTTGGGAGTCTCACAAAACACCAAGCTAAGAAAGAGGTGTAACATACACAGAGGCTATGGCGTAGACCTGTGCAGAGCTGCGGAGACTCGTGCAGAGCTATGAAGACCCGTGCAGAGCCCATGCTTGCCACTTAGGTCTCTGTGGGCCTGTGCAAGCCCTGCTTAGTAGATTCAGTGGGCCTTGTTCTCCTGGTGCCTTCTATACCCTCTCACTTCTTGTGGGAGTGGCTAACCAATGTTTGGTTTAACTTGAGAGGGAACCTATATCCTAGATTATGTGGATGGCCAGGAGACTGTTTAGCACAGAGACCTAGGATAGAACCAAACATGACTGAGAAAAAATGCAACAAAATGATTCCTAATGATATTCTGCTATACTTATAGATAGGCGCCTTGTAAAGTCACCATCAGAGAAGCTCCTTCCAGCCGCAGACGGGAACAGGTACAGAGACAGACCCACAGCCAGACATGCAGAAGACGCACCTAAATTGTAGGTCTCTATCAAGTCCCTCCCTTTGGAGCTTAAGCAATCCTGTGGAAGATGTGAGGAAAGATTGTAGGAGTCAAACATACTGTGTTTGAGTCCCCTGTCATAACACTTTCATTTTAAGAATGTATTCTGAGGAAACAAATCAAAGTATACTCAGAGATGTCCGCTTTGACATAACATGCAAGAGGAAATTGGTTCAGTGAATTATTAAGAACACATCCTCCTCTTAAAATGATGCTAAAAATAGCATTTACCAGCAGGAGGAATGAGGCCATTTATTAATTTTACCAAAAAGGAGTTTAAAACCCTCTCGGTGTGACAAGGCCCTCTCTACCTCGGGGCCTTTTTTGTGTAGTCTGTCCTTCCCCTCTCCCTTTTCTCTCCCCAGACCTAACTCTAGCATTTGTGAAGTCAAGCTTGCTCCCAGGATCCAGCTGTGAAATCCCTTGTGACCTCCACATTCCCTTGTGACCAGGACAATTTCTCAGACATGCTTGGTAACAGTCATTCAATTATAGTTTCACCTAGTAGTTTCTGCTCTGTGTCTCCCTCCAGGGATGAGTGTCCACAACACTGCAGGTGAACTGAGGCAAGTGTGACACAGCTCAGTGGGTTTCTGTAAAATCTTTCGATACGATATTGTTTTCTTCTTCCCTGTGATGCTCTTACTTACTTTTGACTCAAGTTCTGTTAACATTTTGCTACTTAAGACTGAGTTCTTATTAAATACTATTTTCTACTTGCTGTTTACATAGCAATGAAATATTTTTAACACACGTCTCTTTGTTTTAGACAATTTTTACTCATCTCTGGACAATCTACACTGCTTTTGCTGAAGAGGTGTTTTGGCGTTACTGCTGTCTATTATATCCCAGTCCACACAACTGCTGTCAGCTAGATTGAAATCTAGCCCTGGAGTGCCTTCTGGAGCTATCTCATTTCCACCCTAATCTACTTCTGGGCTTATAAACAAGCAAGAAGAATTCAATCTTTCTTTTTTAAAAATGGTTTTTTGAAACAAGTTTTCTCAGCTGTCCTGGAACTTGCTCCATAGGCGAAACTCACCTGTGTTTGCCTGAGTCTGGGGATTGAAGGCAAGCGCCATCACTGCCTGGAGAAGAATTCAATCTTCTACTCCAGCAGTCTTCTACATATGGCCATGAACCAGCAGTTCCAGCACTGTTGGCAACTGAAAGAAATGCAAATTCTTGGAAACCACATCAGGACTTTGACTCACAGGCCCTGAGGTGTGGACTGAGCATCTGTCTCTGATAAGTTTCCCCTGAAAGTCCTATGTCCACTTAAAGTGAGAGACTTTGGGTGGATGAGTCTCTGTTGCTGTGAGCAGGAGAACACCTATTGTTGCACTGTTTTCAGGTTGCAGTACAGGGACCATTTGGCAACCTCAGCATGAATCCTCGTGCTATAAGGTGAATCCCCCAAGGACTAAGCATTTCTGCTATATAGCAGTCTCATACTAAAAAGACTAAACACCAGTACCATAAGCCAATGTTAACCAGGCTATGTCCTCATTTCCAAGAGTTTTGGCTGCTTCAAAACTGCATTGTGAGTTTCACAAAGGCAACACAGTTGACTCTGTGACCTCAGTTTTAATCTAGACAAAAAAGCACCAACTCCTTCCATAGTGGGTTGTCACCTCCTACAGTAGATGACCTCAGAACTGTGGAATTTGTGGAATGGGCTCCCTCCATCTCTAAGAAAGCCTACAGTCTTTTTCTATGCTGACCAAAGTCCAAGTCTCCAGACCAAGCTCCATGCATGAAGCTTCAGCAGATCGATCCCAGGCAAAGGACACAATGATCAGTGACTCCTGGGGTATCTGTCAGATCCATGTTGTATGTTGACAGTCTCTTGAGCATGAGAAATAATCAGACGACTTCAAATATTTTAACAAGATCCAGTGGCAATTTTCAGTAGTAGTTAAAAAAAAGTAATCTGGGGCCTTGACATTTCAAAGTCTTGCAGGTCTCACTGAAGTCCTCAAAGAAGTGCACTGCAAGTGAATATCTTCTAAAAGAAAGTGCTGGCCTTGGCATGCCCACTCTTCAGCAGAATAACAAGGTGCTGTTGGCCTTTCCAGGCTACTGGTGCCACCATGTCAAGATATGACTAAACAAGGGGCTTAGCACAGAGTGTAGCAATAGAATTAAGGCTAGTATCTCCTTGGGTCACTATAGAGGCAAAGGGGTACAGCAGAGTAGAGAAGAGCTCTTCTGCACATGCACATGAACAAACACACACACACACATACACACATACATTCTCTCTCTCAAACACACATATATACTCTCTCTCACACGCACACACATTCTTTCTTTCTCACACACACATTCTCTCTCTTTCACACACACACACACATACATTCTCTCTCACACACACACACTCACACACACATTCTCTCTCTCACACACACACTCACACACACACATTCTCTCTCACACATACACACTCACACACACACATTTTCTCACACACACACTCACACACACACATTCTTTCTCTCTTTTTCACACACACACATTCTCTCTCTCACACACACACTCACACACACATTCTTTCTCTCTTTTTCACACACACACATTCTCTCTTTCACACACACACACACATACACACATACATTCTCTCTCTCACACACACTCACACACACACATTCTCTCACACACACACACTCACACACACACACATTCTCTCTCACACACACACACATTCTCTCTCTCTCTCTCTCTCTCTCTCTCTCACACACACACACACACACACACACACAGTCTATTCTGGTTGTCTTGTTGCTCCCATCACTTCCAGGAATGCTTAGTGTCTTCTATGCTACACATTTACTAATGTCACTATGAGTGTGATCAACACAGCAGAAGGATAATGATAGATGTGCTTAAGTCACAGTGAGCTAAGACCTTTGCCTGGGCTTTCTCCACAGGGGTGAGTCAGCAGTAGCTACTTCTTCAGTTAGACTGAGGTACTTGTTGATAGGGGCACTCTCAGCACTAAGGAGAAAGTGCTCTGAGCAGATAAACCCTCTGGAAAGGCAGACTCTGGCCGCTGAGGCTCAGACCTCTCCTAGTATGATAACTTGCCCTCTGTGTCTTTTGCTTCTGGCAGTAGAAGGGGGGGGTGACTCTCACTGTCCCCACATCCTAAGACTGTTATGTAAATACACACTGTATGCAGAATAAGCCTCTGTAATTTTTAACTGTTGTCACATAAATATTGGGAGAACTAGGGCCAAAACATATTTGATAAGCAATGTTTTATAATCCGTTTCTATGCAGGTGCTTATAGCAATAACACTTTACTTTTATCAATAACAATTTATTGAGGATGTAATCTGTCTTCTACCATACTACACACAAATAGACACACACACACACACACACACACACACACACACACACATTCCAAATGTGAAAAGGAAGAGAGTCAAAGAGAGAAGAATATATGTTTTTTTCATTCTCTGGTTTTATAAATACAGAGATGTGAACATTTAAAAAAAAAGGTACTACCTATCTTTGCTGGGAGATATGTAGCTTATTGGGTCATCAGAACTTCCATTGACAACTATGTAATAAGAAAAGAGGACACAGAATTTAGAAGGTCCTGAGCAACGTGAGCACAGGTTATTCAAGTATAAGACATCACATTATTTAGGGAAGCAGAAGATGGGACTGCCTATAGTCTGAGCGTATGCCTAAATCTGAGGTACTGGAGCCTTAACTCCACATCCATCAGTGTGGAGGAGAGGTGGGAACTGTGGGAGGTGTTTGGGACATGGGCACCCATCTTCTTGGATAGATACCAATGCCTGATGTTTATGCAGGAACTCTCGTTCTCGAAAACTGGATTCGTTCCTGTAAGATAGGTTGGCATAAAACAAGGCGCTCTCTCTCTCTCTCTCTCTCTCTCTCTCTCTCTCTCTCTCTCTCACACACACACACACACACACACACACACACTTACCTTCTGCTTTCTTTCAGGAATCTTCACATCATGAGGTCTTTACCAGAAACCGAGTATATGCTACTGCCATGTTTGTGAACATCCCAGCTTCTGAAGCAAGACTCAAAATCTGTCTCTCTGTCCCTCTCTGTCTCTCTGTCTCGGTCTCTCTGTCTCTCTCTTTCTCTTTTTCTCTCTCCTTTTTAATCAAATACCTGTTCTTTGGTATCTTACCATAGAAATACAGTATATTTCATTTTGAATTACAGAGAGGTTAAAAGGGAATGGTAAAAGGTAGGTCTCAGGGAAAAGAACACTACCCACTCTCCTGGGCCACTGAATGTCACAGACACAGCATCCAGGATGGACACACTCTGGTGGACCTTTGAGACTTGAGAATACAGTGGCAGTGAAGTATATACCACAACACCAACTAGTCAATAGCAAGACAGCCCTTCAAAAGTCAAAGATCCACCATGGACCAGGCATGGTGGTACAGGCCTATAATCCCTGCACTCAGGAGGCTGAGGTCGAAGGATCACTAATCAGAGACCAGCTTGTGATATACAGGGCCTTATATCAGGCCAAATCCAAACAGAACATACCAACATTACAGACCTTCTTGCTAGAGTTTCTATGCTCCTGGTTTCAGCATGACCACTGAGAGGCTTAGCAGGTGTATCGACACCATGTCCTGTCATCTGGTGACAATTACATCCTTCCAGTTGCATAAACTAAAGAGCTTGGGGTCACCCTGGATTTCTACTGTTTTCTCACATACCTTTCTATGAAAGTCTGTAGCTGCATGTCAAAAGAGAGTCCAAATCTACTCACTTCTTCTTACCCTGAATCCTGGAAGTGGCCTGTGCCCTTCCTCCCTTTGTTCCACTCATCCCAGGACAGGAACTCTTCCAAATGCCATGTCAGAGCCACTCTCCTCTGACCTGCACTACTGCACCATTCTCCCACATTAGAGCTATGCTTCCATTGCATGATTTGATCTGTCCCCTCATTACTCTCCAGCCACACAAGTTTCCTCAGCCCTTCAACAAAATAGGGCAATCCCAATTAGAGCTGCATCTGTCTTTGAGCCTGGAGGCTTTCCCCTCAGATAAGCTTAGACAACTCCATGCTTATGCCCATGGTCTTGTGCCTACTGAACTAAGCTATTTGACTTCCTACTCTCCCGCCGCCAACTCCTAGCAATGCTTCCATATACCAGTTTGTTGAGTCAGCTTCAGAGTGTCATCCCTAGGAAACACAAGTTCCCTGGAGATTTAGAGATCTTCCTTTGGCCAGTGAAGCAGTTCAGGCTTTGGAAACTATTCTGGATAATGAATAGCACTCAGTAAATATTTGTCCAATAAACATGAAAGGAATTAATTTTGCAGAAGTGTAGAAGGTTTATTGGAATAGGCAAGGTAAATACAGGTAGAGATAGTCATCTGAAATTCAGAAATAGGCTGAAAAAAGAATGAGGTTGGAGACAGGGTTGGTGTGAGAACAAAACCAATGAGTGCACAGGTTCAAAGCTCCTGACTTCCAACAAAAGAGCATCGGTCTTCCTGTCACGGGCTGCAGTTTTATAGAAGCGTTATTTGAAATGACGGCACTATGTTCTGTGAGTGGGTGTATGATAACCACTCTGTTGCTGTTGGGCATCTTGATTCTGATTTTTTAGCATGAAGATAGTGTGTCTGTGAATGTCTTCATGAATATAACTTTGCTATACTTTGGGGTTTGTCTTAGGGTTTTACTGCTGTGAACAGACATCATGACAAAGGCAACTCTCACAAGGACAACATTTAATTGGGGGCTGGGTTACAGGTTCAGAGGTTCAGTCCATTATCATCAAGGCAGGAACATGGGAGCATCCAGGCAGGCAGGGTACAGGAGCAGCTGAAAGTTCTACATCTTGTCTGAAGGCTGCTAGCAGAACACTGACTTCCAGGCAGCTAGGATGAGGGTCTTATAGCCCATACCCACAGTGACACGCCAACTTCAACAAGGCCATACCTACTCCAACAGGGCCATACCTACTCCAACAGGGCCATACCTACTCCAACAGGGCCATACCTACTCCAACATGGCCACACCTTCTAATAGTGCCACTCCCTGGGCCAAGCATATACAAATCATCACATGGGTGTTGCCTTATAATAGACTGGCAGATGCTATGAGGGATATCATTGGTCTCCAAAGGTTTATACCTGATTTCATGACATCACTATGTTAGGAGGTGTTTACTTTACCATAATGACACCAACAGCTAGTTCATGCAAAGTCAACACCCATCTTTCCTTTCCTTTAGGCTTGCTCTGGTCCTTTTCTCCACAACTATCTTGAGCCTTAAGTTTTTTAAACCAGTTTGTAGTCCTAAATACCAACAAGAAGGGTTAAAAAAAATCCTACTTTAAATGGCTTTTTCCTGATAAGAATGAATTAAAGTTACACAGATGGTTCAGTGAGTAATACAATGTAGAAAGCCTGAAGAATGTATGGGATTTCTGTGGGACAACCACCGTCACTGCTACATCACCTAAGTGGATATTGTTCCAAATTGTTATATACTCACACACACTATCCATTGAGGTACAAATTTTATTTGACTACAAAGAACCTTCTCTGACCATTATATCAGTTTCCACAAAAAGTCTTGTTATTGCTACATTTGCTCTACTAGATGTATTTATTTTATTTTTCCAATTTATTAATGTTTCCATTAGCATATTACCATGAAATCACCCAAATTAAATCACCAGAGTATCGAGGAGAGAATATTTACTTTTCATAAATGCATAAACAAAACTAAAACATGGGAAAAAACTTCACCTGTCCTGTCAAAAAAATTAATCATTTAATAAAATAAATGTACAGTCATGTTTAGCATAGGCATTAATTCCTCTCTTTAAGACTTAATGAGGCCGCAACATCTGCCCTAACACCTGGAGTAACAGGGACCAGCAAGATCCAGGCACACAGGAACCCCCACCTGGCCAATGGCACAGGTTCCTTCTGGTCTGAGCTAGTGCCCTGAGCAGACATTGGGCACTAGTTCCATACTTAGTTCTGCAATACCCAGAGGAAGCTTGACTCTCAGGTGCTCTAAGGGCCCAGGATCATAGGATCAAAGATGCTCTAACATGCCTAGGATTGCAGGATGTCAGGAACTTGGTCATAACAGGATTTCAGGATCCAAGAGGCAGCTTGACTCCTAGAAACTCTAACATGCCCAGGATCTCAGGATCCCAGGATCCCAGAATCCCAGGATCACAGAATCACAGGATCACAGAGGTGTTCTCTGTGATCTGGTGCTGGACTCTGAGGTGTTCTGACACAACCAGGATCACTGGAGGGACAGGCTCCAGTCAGATATAGTGAGGGCAGTTAGCACTAGAGATAACCAGATAGCAAGAGACAAGCAACAGAAACCAAGGTTAATTGGTACCATCCCAACCCAGTTCTCCCACAACAGCAAGTCCTCGATACACCATCACACCAGAAAAACAATATTCAGCTTTAAAATCACTTCTCATGATTATAATAGAAGACTTTAAGAAGGACATAAATAACTCCATTTAAAAATACAGAAGAACACAGGTAGAAGCCCTTAAAGAGGAAATATAAATGTCCCTTAAAGAATTACAGAAAAACACAACCAAATAGGTGAAGGAATTGAACAAAACCATCCAGGATCTAAAAATGGAAATAGAAACAATAAGGAAATCACAAAGGGAGGCAACCCTGGATACAGAAACCTAGGAAAGAGATCCGGAGTCATAGATGCAAGCATCACCAACAGAATACAAGAGAGAAAAGAGAATCTCAGGTGCAGAAGATACCATAGAAAACATTGACACAACAGTCAAAGCAAATGCAAAATGCTCCTAACCCAAAACATCCAGGAAATCCAGGACACAATGAGAAGATGAAACTTTAGGATAATAGGTATAGAAGAGAGCAAAGATTCCCAACTTAAAGGGCCAGTAAATATCTTCAACAAAATTATAGAAGAAAAGCTCCTTAACCTAAAGAAAGAGATGCCCATGAAAATACAAGAAGCCTACAGAATTCCAAATAGACTGGACCAGAAAATAAATTCCTACCATTATATAATAATCAAAGCAACAAATGCACAAAACAAAGAAAGAATATTAAAAGCAGTAAGGAAAAAAAAGGTCAAGTAACATATAAAGGCAGACCTACCAGAATTATACCAAACTTCTTGCCAGAGACTATGAGAGCTAGAAGATCCTGGGCAGACCTCATACAGACCCTAAGAGAAGACAAATGCCAGCCCAGGCTACTATACCCAGCAAAACTCTCAATCACTATAGATGAAGAAACCAAGATATTCCATGGTAAAAACCAAATTTACACATTATCTTTCCACAAACCCAGCATTACAAAGGATAATAGATGGAAAAATCCCAACACATGGAGGGAAACTACACCCTAGAAAAAGCAAGGAGGTAGTCTTTCAACAAACCCAAAAGAAGATAGCCACACAAACATAATTCCACCTCTAGCAACAAAAATAACAGGAAGTAACAAACACTTTTTTTTAATATCTCTTAACATCAATGGACTCAATTCTCCAATAAAAAGACATAGACTAACAGAGTGGATACATAAACAGGACCCAACATTTTGCTGCATACAGGAAAAGCACCTCAGTGACAAAAACACACATTACTTCAGAGTAAAAGGCTGGAAGACAATTTTCCAAGCAAATGGTCCCAAGAAGCAAGTTGGAGTAGCCACTCTAATATCAAATAAAATCACCTTTCAACAAAAAGTTATCAAAAAAAGGTAAGGAAGGACACTTCACATCCATCAAAGGAAAAAATCTATCAAGATGAACTCTCAATTCTGAACATCTATGCTCCAAATGCAAGGGTACCCACATTCATAAAAAAAACTTTACCAAAGCTTAAAGCACACTGTACCCCACACAATAATTGTGGGTGACTTCAGCACCCCACTCTCCTCAATGGGCAGATCAGGGAAACACAAACTAAACAGAGACACAGTGAAACTAGCAGAAGTTATGAACCAAATAGATTTAACAGATATCTATAAAACATTTCATCCTAAAACAAAAGAATATACCTTCTTCATAGCACCTCTTGGTGCCTTCTCCAAAAATGGCTATATAATTGGTCATGAAACAGATCTCAATAGATACAAGAAGACTGAAATAATCCCACGCATCCTCTCAGATCACCACAGACTAAGGCTGGTCTTCAATAACAACAGAAACAATGGAAAGCCCACATACACACAGAAGCTGAACAATACTCTACTCAATAATTTTGTCAATGAAGAGATAAAGAAATTAAAGACATTTTAGAATTTAATGAAAATGACATATCAAAACTTATGGGACACAGTGAAAGCAGTGCTAAGAGGAAAACTCATAGCTCAAAGTCAGCCTGGTCTACAGTGTGAGTTCCAGGAGAGACAGAGAACCCTATCTCAAACAACAAACAAACAAACAAACAATTATGAATTAGACCATGTTACATTCCTACTTAAAAAGTTCTCAGATGGCTTTCATTCTTACAGTAAGTTCTCTGCAATGGTCCAGAGGTTCCTACATGATTCAGGCCCTGTCCCTCTCTGTAGATTAACTTCCTATTATTTTCTCATTCATTTGCAACAGTCAGTCATACAATCCTTTTTAACTCTTGAATAGGTCAAACCCATTTCAACTCAGGCCCTCTCTAATCTGTTCTTTATGAAATTATTTTCATGTGACCATCTCCTTCTCATCATCCAAATTACCTGGAAGATTTTGTTAAGCATCCTAGCTGAAGAAATTCAGACCACCAAGTTGCTATTTCAATATGTTGTCATTTACTTCTTTCTAAAATCATTGTCTATCTTTCTCAACTACAATAGAACTTCCAATAGGGGATGAACAGTGTTTGCCTTGTTCACCCTTATATCCTCACCACCTCACAGATCTTGGAACATTAAAATTTTGTTGAATATAAATTTGTTGAATATGAAGACACACAAAAATAATATGATGCTCTAACAGTTCTAAGACTTATCCGAATCCTTATATATCTCTTATAAATTCACATTTGATGAATCAGGTTGTTTGTAAACAAGAACTTCTGCAAGTAAACACAAATAACAGGACTCTGCACTAAATATATAAAAATATATGTATCAATGTGTTAATATCTACCAATACCTGTCTCTATTTTAATTTATGCACTTGTTTGTCAACTTCACTAGAACATACATTCTATATGGGCATGGACTATCTATCTATTGCTGTGTAATAAATAAGTAAAGTGATTTAGTAAATTAAAACAAAAGACGTGGAGAAAAACTCTATATGTTTGCTAAATCAGTGTGAGGAAAATTAGAGGTGTCATTTCCCTCTGTACTGAAAATACTATCAAGTAAATAATAAGGATAGACAAAATTTGGAATATCCATCCCAAAGGTGATAAATATTTTTTTAAAGAGTAGAAAGTAAAGTTGTGAAGGTGATAATAGACAAGCACTTACATCTGGAGTACAAGAGTCACTTCTGATGCTCTGTAGCTTAGCCGGGGAGTGATGGTGGATAACAATCAATTATGTTTTTCAAAACACAAGAAAGGATTTGAATACACCTGACAGACACCGGATTTAAATACACCTAACAGACACCAAGAAATGATCACCATCTGCAGTGATGGATAAGCCAGACATCCTTACCGCAGCATCATAACACTTTGAAATATTCACTGTACCTAGCGAATATCCACAATGGCTATGTTGCAGTTAAAATAAGAATGATTTCCTTTTAAAAAACAAAGTTGTGTTTATCCTGAGATCCTGGGACTCAGATCTATCTCTAAAAAGAATTCTGGTGTAACTCACAGAGAACTGTGCCTTCTTGGTCCTGGGAGCAAGGAAGGGACACACAACTGGGAACTCATTAAATACCCATACATGGGGTGACATGGCCGCTGGGCTCCGAGCTTTGAAAGGGAACAGAAACATTTCCTGGACTAAGTTGGAAAAAGTTTGCATGTAACCTTGTGACCTTCTCTCCACGTTCAGTTCATCACGATTGTCTTTCATGTCTTTGGTGTGTGTGGACGTTCAGCTTTAGATGCCCTAAAGTCACTCCTTTTAGAATGGCTTGAGATATCATCTAATTTGACTGGCTTTCCTGGGGCAGGATAGTAATTAAACTCTCAGAGAAATGAGAATATAAGCTTTATTTTTTAAAAAAAATCTCTCAGAAAAGAATAGTTTATAAGGACTGATGGTGGTCTCACTTAAAGACCTATGAAGTTCTGAGAGGAATGAGACACAGGTGGGAAACAGTTAATGGGTAAGTTCTCCCCACCAAGTTCTCACTCACCACTCAGGAAGAGTCCCTGGCTGTATCTATCCCTTCCTCAGCTGATGGAATGATCCTCTCAGCTGTAGAGTCAGAAGACAAGCTCCAGACATAACATCTAACATTTACTCCTTCTGCATCCCCAGCACCCACCCCCTCCTAAAGTATAAAAATTCCCAGTGCTACCCCATGGTCTATGGTTGACTCTGTCGGACTATTCCGGTGTTTTCTAGCACAGCTAGACCAACATGAGTGACTCTTATGGAAAGCTGAAAACTGAGCCAGGGTGTGGCCAAAGGATGGTTTCCCCACAGTCTTTCTCTTTCTTTACTAGCAACAAAAGATAAAAACAAAAAACCAAAAAACCAAAAGGTCTAGCCTCTGCTCAAAGCAGCCAATGACGTGCAGGGAGAGGCTCATGACTGAGTGGTGACTAGCCAATGAGGGTTGGGAGTAGGGTGTCCAAATAAGTTAGAGTTTGGTAAAAAAAAGAATATGCTTTCATTCACTTTAGACCTTGGAATTCTAGAGAATGGAAAGATCTACACACAGAACTTTAGATAATAAACATGATACCTAAATTTGGAGGGAAGATAATTTCCTTAGCATAGAAAATCATGAGAAGAATCATTACATGAACACAAGCACTATCATGTAAAAGACAAAAGACCAAAGTGAATTTAATAGAAAATGCTCAATGCATTTGTTACATCAAGGGGTCATATATACAATAATGTTATGACCCAAAATCTATGTGCAAAGAATCACAAATAGAATTATCCACGGACAGCATGTGCTTTGCTTTTTGCCCTGTGACAAATTCAGAGATCAACTTGAATGAAAAAAGTCTTGTAGGTGCTCCTGGCCTCAGAGCCTTCAGTCCATGGTCACTTAACACCATTACTTGGCTCAGAGGAGATGGTCCTAATGGTGGGGAACCCATGGCCAAGGAACTGCTTCCCTCATGCTGACTGGGAAGTGGGATGGGATATTTAGATACAAACTAGAACAGGAATCTAATTCATAACAAGGTGTGGGAAAAGCCAGTCACTGACTTGTGATCAAACCAGAGAAATAAAAACAACATAGCAGTTTTCTATTTACATATTTGACTAAGGAATTTACCCATTACACAGTTCTACTCAGTCCCAAAGTCCAGTGAAACGAATACATCCATTTTATTTTAAAGTTAAAAGGCACTTTTATTAGGATTTAAAAAGAAAAGCCGCAGAGTGACAAGCTATAAACCTGTGCAGCTGCTCAGAGTAGAGGGAGGGAAAGAAGAACACAGCTGAGTTAAGCCGGGGTGGAAGTCAGCCACAACTGCAGAGCAGACGCTTGGCAGGAAGAGGAGCTTCAGAGAGATAGGAAGGACGCCCAGAGAGCCAGAGAGAGCATAGCTGGGCTCTAGCAGCACCCAAGGGAAAGAGAAAAGTGGAAAAAAAAGCAAAAGACCCAAGTTACACCTTTCCTGAGTCACAGCGAGAAGCTCAGGCTCGGTAGCAACTGCTCTAGGGGGTGGGGATTCTGGGAACAAAAAGTACATTATCTCACAAGGGGATAATTAGCATTCTTATCTCTTTAGCAAGGCCTAGGGTGAACTTGCCTTCCTTACAGGCAGTTCCTTAACCCATTGATTGACTTGCCCAACTGGAATGTTAGGTCTATTCCCAGAACCTGGGCTATACTGTTTGGACTTTAGACTTCCACCAGTAAGAATTAGTTAGCTGATAAGTTAGCCAGCTGTGGTATTTTGCTATAGTTGCTCAGTTCACAAAATGAACTGACACATGTACTAATTTTGCTCAAGAGATCTTCACAACTTCATCACTTTTTAAAGGACACCTCTGAATGTCTGTTCTAGTTTGCTTTTCTATTGTTGGATAAAATACTGACCTAGCCATACATCTTTAATGCCAACACTCAGGGGGCAGAGTCAGGTAGATCTCTGTGAATTCCAGGTCAGCCAGAATTACATAAAATAACTAATCTGAACAAAAAAGAAAGGAAGAAAAAAACAAAGGAAGGAAAGAAGGAAGGAAGGAAGGAAGGAAGGAAGGAAGGAAGGAAGGAAGGAAGGAAGGAAGGAAAGAACTTTAGACAGGATCAGAAGCAGGGACCAGAAGAGAAACACTGCTTACTGGCTTGATCCCTCTGGTTTGCTCTGTCTGTTTTCTTATTCTGCCTTAGTAAATCTACCTGCCCAGAGATGGTACTGCCTACAGTGGATTGGGCTGCCTTTCAACTGTTAGAAGAACAATGCCCCACAAACATCCATGAACCAATCTGATAAGAGGTAGTTCCTCAGTTGAGGTTCTTTCTTCCCATGTGTGTCAAGTTGACAATTGAAGTTAACAACGACAATAGTTACAATAATTACGATTAGTTCTCAACATGTGGCTTGTGGCATACACATTCAGACCATGGTGTGTCACCAAACACAAAAATTATTTGAGGGAAAATATAATAGAAGGGAAGGAATCCAGGATGGTAGTGATAGCTGAGCCAATCTGGGATCATTTCTTCAAAAAAATTTTAGTGTAAAGCATATAAACATAAAAGTCAAATTGATGTAGTTAATTCCTTAGAAGATGGGACTTGGGAAATGTTTTTACATCCAGTGGTAGTGTTTTGGACTGAAAGGGACCATCCATATTTGGTTGAAAGTGTCAAGGGATCCTAATCCATATCTTTGGTCCATTCCAGTTTTAGATTCTATTGCTTCATATGAGTCAGAAGATATCTTTATTGAGTTTTCTTGTATGTTACCCAAAAAGCTGTCAATTTTGTGTTTTCAAACAGTGCTATATGTATCCTAACAGTTCTAAGAAAGGTCAAAAGTGGAAGAAAGTTTTACAGGGTTTAAAACCATCCTGTGTGGCTAGCTGTGATGGGACACACATTTAATCATAGCACTAAAGAGGCAGATTTCTGTGAGTTTGAGGCCAATCTGGTCTACTCAGACCAGTGCGTCTCAACTGGTCTAATGCTGCGACCTTTTAATACAGTTCCTGGTGTTGTGGTAATCCCAAACCATAAAATTACTTTTGTTTGCAATATCATAATTAGCATTTGCTACTGTTATAAATCATAATGTAAATATCTGTGTTTTCTGATTGTGTTAGGCAACCCCTGTGAAAGAGTTATGGGTCAATCGCCAAAAGGATTTTGACCCACAGGTTGAGAACCACTGACCTAAACAGTTCCAATCTAACAATGGCTCCTTAGAAAGACCCTGTCTTAAATAAAACAAAACAAACAAGAAAACCCAAACAAATAAATGAACAACATAAAAACATTCTGTGAGTGAGCTAAGTTCTTTCTGCAGGCTTGAGAGGAGAGGTGATTCCTCTGGCTTTTCAGACACTTTTCCCAGCATCCCTTAGTCCCTGGTCTCTTCTTCCACCTTCTAGCCAGTTGACCACCCCAGCCCCACTCTTGCCTTCCTCTGTTTCCAAGGATCTCATGTCTTCTCTTCTGCCTGTGGTCAAATCTCCCTCCTTTAAAGACACATGTGACCACACTTAGGGGTCATTTGGGTAATCCAAGATAATGCCCATCTCTAGACCCTAAATCATATGTGTTTGTTCTCCATGAAGTAAGAGTCACAGGTTCTAGGCAGAGTCTCATCACCCTGTTCTTCTCTGCTGTTTTATTGTGAATGTGATGTGACCAGCTGCTTAAACACTTTCTCCCTTAAGCTGTTTCTGTCAGGACATTTTATTATAGCAATGGGAAAAGAAACTAAGACATTTGTCTCCTTGCTGGGAAAAGGAAGCTATTCTAGAAAATTCTAGATATGTTGGAATTACCCAGAATTCCCTCCAATTTCTTTACTTTGCCCTGCGTGTTATCATTTTACCATCCTTCCCACTTGTTGTGAATATGGGATGCTCTGTCTTCCAGAATTTGGAGCATAAGGGAAGAGAAGGAGAGGGATTCTGGTTAGCACCTGTGTGCACATGCTTGCCCATGCCTCTTCCTATGCTATGGAACAGACCATCAACTGTTATACCCCTTGATCTCTCCTAGGGCTTTCTGTGGGAAGACCATCTTCATCATACTGAGTAAAGAATTTAGTAAAAGAGGCATTAGCTACAAATACATCATATACTGCAACTCAGGAATGAGTTTGATCATCAGAAAACAACACAAACTTAATTTTCTATTTTATCAGTACTAACAGAACTTAAGGGGAGTATAGTAAGCTCACTAAGTAAAAAAAAAAAATACTTGTTATATTTTGTGGTTGAAAAACAGAATCAGGTTTCTCCTACATTCTACCTCTGATCTCAGTCCTTGACATTGGATCTTCCAGACTACATTTGAAGTGGAATGATTCATCCCAGGAGCTTATAGAGGGAGACTAGGAAACCAGGTGTTGCCTGTGTCCCGAAACCATTTGAGAAGTCAGGAAAAATACATGTGTAAGGAGCTCCTAGGAAAGGAAATCTCACATGTCTTTGGCTTCGAGGATCTGACTTCTGATTCACTGTTATCTATTTGCAGAATAAACATCTATTTACTGTCTTTCAGAATTCGTTCTGTTCTGTGTCGAGGGTGATTTCTAAAGCCTGGGAGGGACTACTAAGATGGAAGGGAAGGACCCAGTATCTTACTCTGATCTTCAGCCTTGGGTTTAGCGTAATAGAAGCTTGTACACTTGAGCTAAGAATAGTCTTGCTTTTTTACTTAATGTGCACAGCCTCAAAATAGCTTGGCAGAACTCCCCATCAGAATCCATGTGAGGAGAGACGGCAGCTCCAATCTCACTGTGAGTTGATTGCTCCTGCCACTCAATCACCAACATCTACTCAGGTCTCAGGAGAGCTGGCTGAAATCCCAATTTAACTTTTTTTGTGGGGGGGGGGGGGGGAGGGGAGGGAGTAGGGCTTTCATTTGTAATGAGTCTGAAACACATACATATTTCAAGTGATGATGTTCAGCATCTCTGTATGCGTAATTCTTAAAAGCCTCCCACCACCCCTCCCCCAGAATTGTGACTGTTATTTCCTTCTATGCATTCTGCACACTGGGACCTATTCACACAGGAGACTCACTTTTTCATGTCAATGAACACTTTGACACATGTATATCCAGTGCTTTGTTTGACTCCAGCAAGCAGCTGCTGTTTTAATTAGCAGTGATGACTGACAGGTGATCAAGCTTCACCCAGTGGCTTTTCTTAAAGCTGTTGCTTATAGATAAAGTGGAGACTTGGACCTTTCTGGTGGGCAGTTCAGTAGCAGCCGAGGTGACAGGTCTGGAAGCCAAGGCATAACAGATAGTCATCTTGGAAACAACCCAGGTGGTGAAGCCAGTGGGGAAAGGTCCAGGGAAAAATGACCCGCTATAGCTAACTGCAATATGGGGAAGACACTCTCTTGCCCTTCAAGATCATTTCATATGCAGTGTGACCTGGTAAGAAACTGAAGCCAAGAGCAAGAACTGATTATAGAAGAGTTCAGCACCTCTTGTATATTACACTGAGTAAATAGGGCTCATCATTTCCAGGTATGGCGAGGCACATTTTTAGCCTGCCCCTAGACCCCAAGAAAGCACCAGACCCTCAGTCACTGCCATTGCTACCTATGCTCGACTTGAATGGCTACAAAATGCCAGCCAGCAAGACATTTCCTCTTTTCATTTTGGTAACAGGTAAGATCTATCATCCACTTTTGTGTTTTAATCTGTTTTCTGTTGTAGAAGTTTATTTATCTAATGATCTGGAGAAAAGAGATCTGGCAGTAGCTCAACATCTAGTAAGGAACCACTGCTGGGTCATGGCATAGCAGAGAAGACAGAGTATGTCTTCCAGGAAGAGCTGTTGTAATTATCCTTGTAATCCATCTATCTATCCATCAGGGCTGAATCCATGCACTAGTGCAGAACTCTCCTGGCCCAGTCTTCTCCCAAAGGCCCTGTCTGCTTCCATCTCAACATCATCAGCATGAATCTGGAAAGGTGTTGGGGTAAATAATTAACAAAGAGTACTACCCACCACACCTCTGCACCAAGTCCCGGTGGGTCTCGCTCAGGTCAGCTCTCACTGTCACCGCCAAGCCAATCTTTCCCAGCTGCATTTCCTTTCCACCATAGACTCTGTAAACAGTGGGAGTCCCATGCTTTTGCCCAGCACCCACTCCTTCCAAGTATCAGGTGAAGCATGACTCTTAAACTTGAATAGTTAACCAAATATATTTATGTATATAAAACTCCCAATTACATAATGCCAATTTACAGTGATAAAGTCTTATCCCAATATTTCTAACCTCTCCAAAACACCAGAAATCCATCTGAAGCCATCTGGATATCCTTGTCTCCCTTCCCCTCCTCTGGACTCGTCCACTAAGCCTATTTCTCCGCCTCTCTCTCCGCCCCTCACTTCTCTTAGCTCCTCCTCCCCTCCAATCACTGGCCTCTCATTGCCTGGATGTAAATGGATAGGAAATATCTTGCAAGAGAAAGGAACTAACAAACTATAGCAGCCTACTGTTTGAGTCAATGTCTTGCTATCTGCTGGATAGAAAGTTGTATAGATCAGGAACATTTGGATTATAGAAGCATGAGTGTTCTTTATAAAAAGCTCCAGTAAGCAGTTCCCCGATGACGTCAGTGACCCACATCGTCCAGGATCAAGGCCCCTTGCTGATCCTTCTCCTGATCAGGAGTTATAACTTGTATCTGCAAACAGAATATGGGAAAGGTAAGTTATAGAAAATGTTTGCTTTAGTCTGAAATCATTTAACTTACCCATGTAAAGGAACACTTAAGAGGAACACAGAGGAACACTTGCATGAGAGGCTTTTCCAGAGAAGATACAACCCCCACCCGGCCATGACAGACAAAATATGAATAACACCAAAATCCAATTTGGTGAACCAGTGTGGTTTATTGAGGTTACTTACAGGAGTATGGGTGAAGGGCTACTTAACAAAAGCATAAATGACTCAAAGACAGCTGTGTCACCAAAGCCCACCTCAGCACGCGTGACAGCTCACAAAGGCTGGGAAGCTGAAGAACATCGCTCAGCCTGCAGGTGTCTTGGCAGGCTGGAGAGTGGCCTTTCCTAGTGGCTCAGCTCATTTTTGCCTCTTCCTGGCATCTGGCCTTTTCAGAGAGTCTCTGAGGCTTGCCTTGTTTGAGAGTGGCCTCAGAGGTCTTTAGTGTTTATTCTTGGAGAGGGAGAGGCCTAGTGAATCTGGTTAGTTGCAGGAACTTCCTAAAATTATCGACTTATTGGCTTCCTGTCTCAGCTTTTCTAGAGCATGAAATGTTTCAACATGATTGGAAACAGTTAAACAATAGTAATCTGTAACAAACAGCTAATCATCTGTCCACCAGCCCAAGTGAGCCCCAGTCCTGCAAACAAGTTCATGCTAATCACAGAGCTGGTCTCAAAAACCTATGAGGCTCTTTGGTCATTCCCTTTACCGTGGATCCATGAACACAGATATACACTCATGGCGATCTGTGTCCAGAGGCCCCTGCGAGACTGTGCTTGGCATTAAGGTCATGCATGTATCTTGCTTTCAGAACGAAATTCTGGGGTCATTTATTACGTAGCAATTTGTGCAAATGTGAGGGTATAATATTATGATCAGGAATATAGAAAATTTAAAGTGTATGAAATAAGGATTCTTCAGAATATTTTTATCTTGCAGATACTTTCATATAGCACCAGAAAAGACTAAAATATTATTTTGGCAATAATTCTAAATGTTTACTTCACTAAAAACATTTAGGTGGATGTTCTAATTAGCTTTAACTTTCAACTAAACACATTAAAGGTTTTGGAGAAGAGATTTCCATTTAATGGAAATGTATTTTCACTATGCCTTTCAGGATGGTCCTGAACTTGCTTCATGATTCACAGTGGCCTCAAACTCCCAATCCTCCTGTCTCAGATTCTTCAGTGCTGAGACTACAAGTATATACCACTGTACATAGACTAACTAAAAAACTTGATACAAAAAGAGGAAAACACGTTTTATTTGACAATATCATAATAAACATCGAGCTTTAGCGGATGACTGCTAAATACCTTAGTTTTAATTACCACCGGGAAGGAGATACTTTCCAAACAATATGAAATATGTTTGAACAATATGAAATATTGAACAATATGAAATATAAGAGCCATTACCTTTTAACAATCAGATAGGGTAATGTGCAGTGTGTGGCCAGACAGAGCATGTGATGTTTTGACACAGTCTGGCTTCCTTGGCTTTGCATGCTGACAGCAGACCTTCTGTTGCTTAGCTGACATTTCAGTGGTAGCTTTAATCCGAGTCACACCAGAAACTTACATTGCCAAGCTTAGTTCTTCAAAACTGTCTCTAAGACATGAAAACGGTGTAACCTTGCTGAATTTGTGAGTTTTTCTAAAAATTATTCTACCACACAATAATAATTTCATCTTGTCTAAAGTAGCAATGTGGATTGTGACCTCAGTGTAACTGCCTTCACTTTTGAAAGTACAGTCTGCAATTCACATTTACTGTGGACGGCTGAAGTCTCACAATATGAAGATGGCTCTTATAAAGTTAGTTTGCATGATATCATCCGACACTTTAAAAACATTTTTGGTTTTTGTTTTCGGTACGGTAGCTCTTAGTTATTATGCAAATGTTTTGCTTGTGCACATGCTGGCTATCAACTTTATGGGAATGGTGGTTATGTCTTTTTTTTAAAGACCACAGCTGTCATTCACTGTATGGACAGTGTTCCATTTCAGGACAATGGTTTGTGATGTTGTATTCCAAACACTGAATTTTCCTGCTTCTAATAGGTCTATGGTGAGTACTTTGTACAGTGATGCATATCTTTTATTCCCCTAGGACTTATATAAAGGCAGAAGTAGGGTGTGGCGGTGCTGTAATCCTAACACTTGGGGGCCCCAGGCAGTTAAAGGTTAACCTGGATTCATAGAAGCTCTGTCAAGCTGGGCGGTGGTGGCACACGCCTTTAATCCCAGCATTTGGGAGGCAGAGGCAGGCGGATTTCTGAGTTCAAGGCCAGCCTTGTCTACAGAGTGAGTTCCAGGACAGCCAGGACTACACAGAGAAACCCTGTCTCAAAAAAGAAAGAAAGAAAGAAAGAAGAAAGAAAGAAAGAAAGAAAGAAAGAAAGAAAGAAAGAAAGAAAGAAAGAAAGAAAGAAAGAAAAAAGAAAGAAAAAAGAAAGAAAGAAAAGAAAAAGGAAATTGTCAAAAGAGAGGAGGGGGAGAAGAAAAGAAATAAGAAATAATAACAAACAAAAATAAGCAGTCCCTAGATCCTTTTCTGCTTAAAATATGAACATTTGACTAATCTCAAGGTTCATAGCTTGGATCTGGGTCTTTAGAGTCTACTGTAGTTCATGTCCCTGTTCAGTAGAAAACACTGTACAGTGAGTGTCCTCTCATTTTATTTGTAATACCAATGACACGACATCCAATACATTTTCCCAGTATTAAATACCAACATCTTATTAAATACCAACATCTCACCTGGTTTGTGAGCTACAAAGAGAACTTCGACGATTCCATGCATTTTGGGGGTGGGGGAGGAGACACACAACATGATACAGCCTTTAGGGCTCACAGTAAGAGTCACATTGGCTTTAGTTTTTGGCCATCTGGCCTCCTGAGTCCCATAGGTAATACAGAATGACCCAGGTAGATTTCATGCACCCAGAGTCTCCATGCCCACGGAGGAATTCAGAGTTCAGGGAACTTGATTATTACTGTGGGCTGAAGCAAATAAGCTTGGGCAACTATTGTACTGGAAAGAGTCCTCACCATCATTACATTAGACAGTAAAGAAAGCCTCCGTGGTCCTTTGGGAAACTCTCTTAAGTGTTGTCCAAGACTCTGCTGAACAGCATTTTTAGAAGGCAGCTAAAGAAGTAAGGGTGCCAGTGCCTTTACTCATAAAATATGCAGGATGAGAGTGTTCTGTGGAGAACCATATAACAGGAACAGCGCCTTCTCCATTGCCCACAGCCTCACAATGTAAATGAGATTATAAACATCTTCTCCTTTTCACAGCACAGATTTGTTTGGAGAATCCACAGGGATACTGTATCATGAAAATTTGCTTTAACACAAACCCTTCTCATACAATAGAGCAGTGGTTCTCAATCTTCTTTAAGGCTGTGAGCCTTTAATATAGTTCCTTGTGCTGTGGTACCCTTAATCATTAAATTATTTTCATTGCTATTTCAAACTGTAAATTTGCTACTATTATGAATCATAATGCAAATTTCTGTGGTCTTAGATAACCCTGTGCAAGGGTTGTTTGACACTCAAAGGTGGTCACAGCCCACAGGTTGGGAACTACTGAAATAGAGGCACAAAGGAATGACCTGTCTGAACTATCTCAGTGTCAACTGCAAGCCATGGAATTACAAACTTAAGAGGTCCTGTACAACTGCTAAATTGTCCTTTCCAATTCAGATGCTTTTAGTCTTCTTAGAGCGTCTTCACGTGGGTTCCTCCATAAGCACCACACAAAGCTTAGAGTATAAGACCATTTGAGAAAGGGATCCCAGGAAGCATGGGCAGTGGGGGAGAGGAGAGAAAGGGAGAACATGGGTGGCAATCAAAGGTATGTTATCAAGCAGGTTACTGCAGGCAACACCTGGACTGTAACACACTGGAGAAATCTGGAGTGCCTGGAAGGTGAATGGAGCTGGACTATTCATCAAACATTGAACCTCATCGTCCCTAGCTTAAGGCAATTCTGGGAACCGCTCGAGTCCTACCCTTGTGCCTGGGGGGGGGGGGGGGGGTCACAGGGAGGTAAACGTGTGGGGAATTTTGCTATTCAAAGGGTTGAGTAGCAGCTGCATTTGCTCCAGGCACTGGACCCTATGTCAAGGATCAGCACTCCTTTGAATTTGTAGACTTTTAGACACCTTTGCATCAAGGGGAGTCCTGCAAGGCTGCCGGGGATGCACACAATGTATTTAGTTTATATACAATGTATATAATGTCGTTTAAATGGCTTTGTTTTTGTTTATTTTGGTATAGTTGAGTTGGGTTTCTTTTGTGTGAGTGTGGTGTGTGTACACAGGTATTTTCACATATTCAGAGGCCAGAGGAGGACTGCAGACACTCTGCTCTCTAACCCTCAGCTTTCTTCCCTTGAGTTTCTGACTGAACCTACACCAAGGCTAGTAGCCGGCAAGCTCCAGAGATCCTCATGTATCCTATCCCCCAACACACACACACACACACACACACACACACACACACATCACAGTTCTCTGATTATAGGTTACAGGCATGCATATGACCACATCCAGAATTTTATATGCTGCTAGTATCTGAATCCAAGTTCTTATGTTTATACACAAAGGCTTTTCCCAACTAAGACATTTCTCCAGCTCCTCAGATTTTTTTAAACATGAAATAATATTACAAAAACAGGGTAAAGTATCCAGCAAGAGGTAATGAAGAAGCTGAGTCAGAGAGAACCTACCTGAATAGAATAAAAAAACACTGGCTGAAGAAAAGAGCAGAACAGAAAAAAGACAGCAGGGAAACAGCTGGACTAAAAGAGCTGTGGGCAGCGGGGTTCACCAAAGGAAGTCATCAGGCCTCACAGGAGAGAGATTGCAGATTCTGTGAGGAGGTCAAAGGAGCCTAAACTGAGGTAGATGTGGCTCTGGGCTAAAGCATAGAACAGTGACTTCAAAGCCTTCGCATAAACAATGGGTTTTGTAGCTCCTGTTAGTGGCTGTAGTTCAAATGTCTTCTGATTTAAAACAAACGGCTACAATGCATTCAGCAGCCCAGCAAGATGAAAATTTTTGTTTTAGTCACCACTATGACATTGCACACATGTCTCCTAATTTTCAACAACAGAACTTTAGGCACATAAAAAAATGTTGATTTGCTCCAGCTTGGGAGTTGGGAAGTGCACTGGTGTGGGCCACCATGAGGGCAGAGATGCTCACATGGAAGGGACCTGAGAACATTCCTGTGAACTGCTTTAGACACAGTCCACGAAAACAGGACAGGAGGCTTCTCAGAGGCCCTTGGGTGATCGTCTCTTGAATTTCCCCCTACCATTCAAGGAGTCTCACACCCAGCTGCCTTCGAGTAGAGCAGAGGTATTAGAGAGGCAGAAAAAAGGGGACATAGAGAAAGTGAGGTGCTGCCTCCCTTCCTTTCTTTAAGGAGAAAGCGCTATCTCTTTCACAGCTATATTCTTACACGGTGTTATTTGAGACTGCCCAGACTGTGACTTGGCAGGTGCAGCAGTGCTTTGGGGTGTGCAAAATCCCTGCTCTGCAAAACCAGGTGAGTGTGAATGTGTATGTGTAAATGTTATCTCCGTATTAACTTTGGATTTTGGTGTAGCTGTCTTCATTTGAGTTCTAACGCTGAGGAAGGCATGACGGGGGTGGAGGTGGTCCATCCAGGCCAGATCTGGCAAGCAAGGCCAGATCCTGTAGCCTGGGTTGTTCACATTTTGGCAAGTGAGGAAGCAGCTCTGGCAGGAACTGGAAAAGGTATCACCCTCAAGGCCCAAGCCATCACTCTAGCTCATAGTTCTTGACATCCTGTAACTTCCCAAACTAGCTCTGCTGGCCAAAGATTAAAGCTCACACATGTGGTTCTCTGGGAAGTACTTTATATTCAGTCACACACCTGATCAGATGTGCTTCTTGGAGCGCTAACCTCTGGTGTGACCGTGGTTGGAGACAGAGCACTTTAAAGAGGTGACAAGCATGCAATGATGGCCTTGAAGACAGAACTCTACTCCAATGGGACTGATGTACCAAGACAAAGAGATTCCGGGAGTGCGTGTTTGGAGGAAGAGCCGTATTAGGGCACACTGGGAAGGACAGAGGCCTTGAATAGAGCAAGCCTGAGGATACCTTGACCTTGGACTTGTAGCCGCCAGAATGACACAGCAATATGTTGCCAATCTCTCTGACCTGTTCTATATTGACTATCAAGTAAATAAGGGAAGAGTAATAGTAAAGAAAGAAAGGCATACAACCAAGAGGGCCCAGCAAGGGGCAACTGAGACTCAGTCCTGCTGGAGAACCTTGAGAGATATAGAACATCCTATAGAATGTTCTATACACAGAGCATGAAAAGGCTGAGGCAGCTGTCTATAGGTGTGCTTTTAGGTTCATGGGGACTTAACTCCCTAGTGCCACTGTCCTGCTTTCTGGGGTTCAGATACCTTCTTTGTTTTGTTTTGTTTTGTTTTTTTTAACATTAAAGCATGGATTTTTAATCTATTTGAAATTGAAATGAGAAACTTATAAAGCAGTAACATCCAAAGCCTTTGAATAAAATTTGAGATTAAAGTAACTAAATTTAAAACAAAAAGACACTATGCATCATATAATTAAAAGGGAAGATGCAAATATGTATAATACATCCATTATACACATATATAATAAAATAATACTATAACAAGGTTCTCAGGACATATAACATTAACGACATAATTCATATTTAGAGTAGAAAAAGCACCTAAGAATGAGGCTGGAGAGATGACTCTGCAATTAAGGGCACTGGCTGTTCTTCTAGAAGACTCCAGTTTTATTCTAATTATGCAAATGGTGTTTTACGACTATCTAAAATGCCAATCCCAGGGGGTTCGATGCTGTCTTCTAGCTCCTGTGGGTACCAGACACTTGAGTGGTGCTCAGACATATATGCAGGCACAGTGCTCATGTATATAAAATAATTTTTAAAATAGATGATAACAGCATAAAATAGCTTTTAGATGGTATTTCAGTTTACTTTTTTATTGGATTTTTTTATTTACATTTCAAATGTTTTCCCCCTTTCTGGGTTTCTCCTCTGAAAACACCCTATCCCATCCCCTTCTCCCCCTGCTCACTAACCCACCCAGTTCCCCTTCCGTGTCCTGGTATGCCCCTATACTGGGGCATGAAGTCTTCTCAGGACCATGGGCTTCTCCTCCCTTTGATGTCCTTCTTATAGAGAAGAGAAGCCACAACAGTGGCGAGCAAGGCTTGGGATGCAGGGCTATGGCATATAAGGAAATGAGCAGCCTAGCTAATGTCACTGGCTGAGAACCCATAGGGAGAGCCTGAGAGCTGCTCACAGATCCCACAGGAATCTGAATTAAAGAGCAACACAGTCTTCTTTGAAGCTACTCTGATGTTTATAAATTAGCACAGGTTTTAGACCAGAAATTCATCAACAGCATCACATTTGTGCCCTCTGCTCATATTGACTGGATGAGAACTGGTGTGTTCCCTGCTAGTTTGTATTATTTTGAGAATCCCTCTATAAATAACATAGGCATCTGGAAGTTTCAGGGTCTAAGTCATATCACACCCTGTATGTGTGTGAAGCAGGTTTTTATGAAGCCAAGGGTTGCTTTGAAGAGAAATTGTACAGGGCTATCCATAGACGTCATGGCAGGCCTGATGAAGGTCACACAATGACCTTCATCACAGTGAAGGGCCTGAGGGCCCTGGCCTCAAGGTGCCTCAGCACCACCCTAAGCTTTGATATTAGTCTCCAGTAGCTTCTGGTTTTCAGTGTCTCTCTGTTGAGTGTTGGCAGCTGAAGTCACTCAGACATGGTGTGAGTACCCAGGTGGTCCCAGGGCAGCAGCTGCAGATGTCCCCTACACGCCACCTTTCCCAAGATCACTATATCTCTTGTCAATAATTCTTACTACTCATATGTTTGTCTCCAGATTTGACGGTTGAGATTGTGCTGTTTCCCCAAGTGGAAGAGGAATTGATTTTTTTTTCTCTTCTGACTCAAACATAGGGTGTTTCTAGACATATGTATAGCCCAATGAGAACAATGGGGGGAAAAGCAAGAAAAAAGCAACAAACAAACAAACAAACACAAAAAAACCCCACCAGAGCTTCTATCTGCAGGATAAGCACCCTGATGTGGCTCATCTGTGGTCTAAGTTTGTCTTCTCAAGTTCCTGTATTTAAATTTAATCTCCAATTTTGGGATTGGAGAACTAATCTGATCATGGTGTTCAGAGGAAAGGCTATTGGACATTGATTAACGTTCGTTAATCAGAGTAGAGCCATCAGTGAATGCTATATGGCTTTATTATAATCGGAAGAGAAAAAGACACAGCATATCCTCTATCTTTTTTGCCATGTAATATTTCATGACACCTTAAGATTCTGCCAGCAAGAATGTTAATGTCACCATGGCCCCTCAACAGTGAACCAAAGCTACAAGCCAAAATAAACCTCATTACTCAGCCTTCTTTAGAAATAGCAATAAAAATAGACTACTATACATCTTTATAGCCAAAGCCATCGTCTGGAGTCTCAAAAGTCTTTAAAACTACATCATCTTCCTGAACCCCTTTGGAGAGAGCACTTTGGAAAGAGTTCTTTGTTTTGGTTGTGATGGATACTTTACTGTCTTCTGTATTTCCTATAATTTTGTGGTTATGGCCCAAATATCTTTTTAATTGTGTCACTTCTTTTGTTAGAAATCCATGGGCATACTTGACCTCCTCCAAGAGGTTCTGGGATTGAATGTTTAATCCATGGATGGAAATGGGCTTCTTCTAAATTATGAAGGAAAGTGTTCTCTCTTGCCCAAGCTCATGATGCGATGGGGGACGGCGCTGCAGCAAGTACCCCACTAAGGCATCTTGTTTCCCTTCATAGTCCTGAGCCAGCACACCTCACCTTCTTCCTCTCACTGTGCCACGGGGCATCCTCGTTCTACCTCAGCCCCTCTCAGAAGCTTCTGCAGCATTAGCCTGCCCCATGAGGAATGTTCTAATCACAACCCCTCAAAGAGTTCCCCTCCCTTAATTTCAGGAACTTGTGACTGTGTTACATTTTGCAAAAGGACTTTACAGGGGTGAGTTAGAAACAAGCCTTGAGAAGGAGAATGATGATGAATTCTCCAGAGGCCCCCACTATAATTATATGAGTCCTGAGGGAGGATCACTGTCCAATTTATTATTCTATTGCTGTGAAGGGATCCCATGACCAAGGCGGCTTATAAAAGAAAGCATTTAATTGGAGGCTTGCTTAAAGTTTCAGAGGGTTAGTCCATAATCATCATGCCAAGACAGGAAGCATGGAAGTAGGCAAGTAGGTATGGTACTGGACTTAATAGTGGAGAGTTCCAATCGAATCCCCAAATTGCAAATGTTTATCAGGGAACTGGCCTGATCATGGGTATTTGAATCCTCAAAGCCTACCCCTAGTGGCACACCTCCTTCCTAACTGGGAACCAAGCCTTCAAGAATAGGAGCTTATGGGGCTATTCTCATTCAAAGGACTGAAGTCACCTTTCCTGGCTGGAGGAAGGGAAACTATCAGAAACAACAACCATTTGCTGACTTTGAAGAAGGTGGAGTCACTTTGCCAAGGAATGTTCCTCAACTTTGGGCTTCCAGATCAGTGATGATCTAATTAGTTCATATGTAAAAATGTGGGTGTTTAAATTTAACATTTTGTTGAGTGTATGGTACATGCCCATAACCCAGACACTCAGGCAGCTGAGGAAGAGGATAAGTTTGAGGTCAATCTAGGCTACATAGCAATGTTTTTTGTTTTTTGTTTGTTGTTAATTTTTAAAGGGCAACAACAGTAAACAGGGAGGAAAAAACTATTTCTAGTTGTCCTTTGTTCCTGTCAATGAGACACTTCAGTGATCCAAGGAGATCATCTTTACCTCTTTAATCAGTTCACGGTGTTAGAATATCATACAGAGCATGTGTAGCCTAGACAGCAAGGCAATATTGGCTACATGACCACATGTAGGTTCATAGAGTAAGGGAAACCCCAAAGAAAGATAGCTCTTTGCATCTTGGACAGTGCTATCTAGCCAGAGGGCCCAGACCATCAGTTACTAAATTACACAGGCTTGTTCTTCCAACACGACTCATCTGTAGTGTGAAGACTTTCAACAGACTTGACATTGTTACTCTGAGCAGTGTCCTGGAAACAGCAAAGTCTAGGCTGGTACTCTTAAAGCAAACTTCCCAAGGACTTACTTGCTTTTTAATGAAGAGTGGGACTAAAAAGGCACAGGTTGGCCAGTGCTTTGACTGAAATCTTATATTTTAAAAATCTTTCTTGTTAAAATATATATACAAGTGAGGGCTAAACAGACTTTGGTTAATTAGAACTCTCATTCAATGGAAATCTCTCTCAACACTTTTGGGTAAAATGCAGAAAAATGTCACTATTGTTAATGCTTTATTTGTTTGTTTGATTTTGCAGAAAGGGTTTTACTATGTGACCTAGGATGGCCTTGTCATCTAGTCTGACCTGGAGATCACAATGCTCCTGCCTCAGCCTTCCAAATGCTGAGGTCACAGACATGAGCCACCACTCCTGGATAGTTTTGTTATTCCTTTTAAAAAGCATTTTTAGCAGATAGCTTTGATTTCACAAACATCCCACTTACTCTGCTACCCACTCAGCATTGCAGAATGTGGGTGCATGTTGGAATGGTGACTCTGAGGGGCAGAGGACCCCAGTATCAGGGAATACTATAGAATATATAGAAAAGCTCCTTACTATACTGCGCTTTCTAAGGTGATTTATCAGATTGCAGTGTATCCATTTTATAGATTTCAACTTACATTCCCGATGAAAGGACTTCCTAGTTAATCTTTAACTAACATGGAAATGTAATTTTGCAGAATAGTCCTTTCTAGGATGTTCTGATTAATTGAGGACTGATTGTAGCTAACAGAAATGTCACACACGTGATGATCACTTGAAGGTGGAATTCTAAGTGGAGATCTTAGCTTTCCCTCTTCAAATTGCTCTTATCCAAAATGAATTCTGCCCTGCTGCTAATGATTCCAAACAATGTGAAGTCTAAGCATTTTTATGTTTTGGAGCAAGCTAGCCTTCAAGGTTTAAATTTTCTTTGTAGTATTACCACTATTCTGAATGGCTTTTTTTTTTTTTGTTTCAAAATGCACACTAGTGTGCTGAGCTCACTTAGTCTTAAGTTATATTCAACTCTGCATGGCTGCCTTGTCTCCCCCTGTAATTTAAACTGTTAGATGTTTCCAGAAGCCCAGATCACATTTCATTTAGAAGTAGGAGAGTCATATTGCTCCTGTATAGGTGAGGTCTCATATGAGCATGACCTTGTTTGAATTTAATGTTTTATAGCAGTGTTATTTGTTTTTAGTGTTATGGGTAAAACCTGGACCTCATGCATGCTAGACAAAAGCTCTCCCACTGAAACAAAGTTCTACACTCCATCCAAGAGATTGACTTTCACAATGTTCATTCTGCCAGTCACTGAGAAGGTGTCAGGCCTTTAACATTGTTTGTTCCATTTTGAGTCTGAAGAGGAAATGAGACAGAGCATATTGGGTAAGAAATCGGCACATAATCTTAAGAGCCATCAACTGTCCTTTTATACATGCCCAGAAAATCTTCTGGCCCATTATACTGCTCCTTGCCAATAGTTGCAACCTTTGCTCTCTTTGACAATCTCTTAGTAAGGTGGGACTTCCATCTGTCAGGACAAACAAACTGTCTTGGTCTGGGGTTGTGCAGGAAAACCAGTCTCCATCATTGCCCTCAGGGTGTTTGGATTCATCCAAGATGGATGGCACAATTAAAGAGGAACAAGGCTCATTACTTTAGATGACTATTTAAGGCAGCAAGAGATAATTTTCTAGCAAAAAAGTCACTTGAGGGCAGGAACAGTCACTTGATCACTTGTAAGCCTCCTGGAGAGTCCTTGCTTTCAGTAAGTTGGCCATAAATTAAATTCATTAAATTGAACAGAATATATAGATAGATATAGACAAACATGAACATAGACATAACCATAGCTGTAGCCATAGCCATAGCCATAGCCAGAGACACAGACACAGTCAGAGACACAGACACAGTCAGAGACACAGACACAGATGCAGACACAGACACAGACACAGCCAGAGACACAGACACAGTCAGAAACACAGACACAAATGCAGACACAGACACAGACACAGCCAGAGACACAGACACAGTCAGAGACACAGACACAGACACAGTCACAGACACAGACACAGTCACAGACACAGACACAGACACAGACACAGTCAGAGACACAGACACAGACACAGTCAGAGACACAGACACAGATGCAGACACAGACGCAGACACAGACACAGACACAGTCAGAGACACAGACACAGACGCAGACACAGACACAGTCAGAGACACAGACACAGACGCAGACACAGATACAGACACAGTCAGAGACACAGACACAGACATACATAGACACAGACACAGTCATGCATAGACAAACACAGATAGTTATAGACATAATGTGAGATCATATAAAGCACAGTTTTTTCTTTCCACACTCTGACGTTCATAATCTCCTCAAAGTCTCCAGAGAACACCCCTTTCTTACCTCTTCTGGCTGCTCATGGCTCTAACATTCTTTTACATGCCTCACAATGCCAACTCTCTACTTTAAATACCGGTATCATCAGCCATAGAGTGAGCTACCTCTGGCTACGCAGGTGAGGTTTGATGCCTATTCAGGTTTTCTTTGAGCACTCACATCCAAATAGCTGCCGGAATCTCTAGAGCCCTTCCTCTCAATTCTCTTAAATAATTTCCCCATTAATGTCCTATACTCTGTTGGAGCTGTTACCTCTCTGAGTGATGGTAATTTATGCCCATTCTAACAAGTCACTCTTGGGTATATGTGCCAAAGGAGTTTGCTGATATCCGCTTTTGACTGCATCATCTCCTGACCTCACCTTGGGAATCCTCATCCAGTATCCTTTACTTCCCTGAGGCAAGAAGACCATTCATATTCCTCCCACTACCCCATCGGGAAGTGGAGAGAGGATTCTCCCAGCAGTCTGATTAGCTATAGTAGTGAAATCGTGAGCTATACGCTCAATTGAGAGCAATCAGAGAGAATACCAGATATCAACATCTGGTTTCCCTAACCCCAACCCCAACCCCAACCCTAACCCTAACCCTAGCCCCAGCCCCAGCCTCAACCCCAACCCCAACCCTAACCCTAACCCCAACCCTAACCCTAACCCCAGCCCCAACCCCAACCCCAACCCTAACCCTAACCGCAGCCCCAACCCCAACCCCAACCCCAACCCTAACCCTAACCCTAACCCCAACCCCAACCACAACCCTAACCCCAGCCCCAGCCCCAACCCCAACCCCAACCCTAACCCCAACCCCAACCCCAACCCCAACCCTAACCCTAGCCCCAGCCCCAGCCCCAGCCCCAACCCTAATCCCAACCCTAACCCTAACCCCAGCCCAAGCCCCAACCCCAACCCTAACCCTAACTCCAACCCTAACCCTAACCCCAACCCTAACCTTAACCCTAACCACCCACGTACATACAGTAAAAAATTCATTTCACAATGAAAACAAATGGTTATATCTTTGGGAATACTGCGCACAGATGCTGTAAAGACAACTCCTTACAGGGAGACAGACAGGCAGGAGGAAAAAGTAAGGAATGAGAATGGAACAACTTAGAACAAGATGGCAGACTTTTAGACAACAATAAAAGGCCACCTATTTGATGGAAAGCTTGGTGGGTCAGAGTTTGAGAAGGAGCTATTGAGTTTCAATGCAAGACACCATTGGGGGCTGTCTTAGTTTGTATTCTATGGCTGTGAAGAGAAACCATGGCAAGGCAATTCATATCTCAGAGATATCTATGTCTAACCAATGTGTCTGGTGGTGGTGGGGATAGGTTTGGCCCCACAGACTCATGCGTTTGAATGATTGGCCTATAGGGAGTGACACTATTAGGAGATGCGGCCTTGTTGGAGTGGGAGTATGTCACCATGGGGCGGGTTTGAGGTCTCCTCTCCCAAGCTCTGCCCAGCATAGAATTACTCTCCTCCTGGCTTTCTGCGGATCAAGACGCAGAACTCTTAGCTACTTCCCCAGCTCCATGCCTGCATGCTGCCATGTTTCCCACCATAATGACAATGGTCCAAACTTCTGAAACTGTAGGCCAGCCCCACTGAAATATTGCCCTTGTAAGAGTTGGCTTGGTTGTGGTGTCTCCTTCACAGCAATAAAGCCCAAACTAAACTAAGACAGCTCTCTCTCTCTCTCATTTATCTATCATCTATGAATTTAATTGGGGGCTTGCTTATAATTTCAGAGGCGTGGCCCACTATCATTATGATGGAGAGCATGGCAGCAGGCAGGCATGGTGCTGGGGAAGGAGCTGGGACTCTGACCCACTGGGCAGACTGGGCAGCGGTAGAGAGACACACAGGTGCTGGCTAAATTTTTTGAAACTTCAACGCTTACAGCCAGTGACACATCTCCTCCAACAAGGACACACCTCCTAATCTAAGCAGTTTACCACCTGGGTAAGGGAGGTTTACCAAAGGGAGCTAAGGGAGTCGTCCTTCTTGTTCAAATCTCCAGAGATTTTACACAGAATCAGTGAGAAGAGTCTGAGGACGTTTTCAAAGCTAAAGCTTAAAAACAGTGTCTTACTTATTTAGCATAGACTAACTTTAAGTTGGGCTAAACTATTGATTAGGGTGTTGCTTTCATTGTTGTAAAGCTAGGTAGTCGGGTATGTTGATTTTGTACAGGATACCTCCCAAAGCCCTAGTGTCAAAGCTATGTACCAGGTATTTTACATAGAAGGCAGGTAAACATCTCGTGGAATAAAGCCGAGGAGGTTGTGACACACCTGTGTAAGGTGACACAGTTCAGGAAGCCTACAGTCAAAGCTGCTCAGACTATAGCGCCCAGCTTCCTCAGGTTGCTTATGTCTGGGAACTTCCTTTAGGGAGGGGGGCAGCTGCCTGGTCACTTAGGGTGAATTGTTTCTGCCTTAATAAGGAGGAGCCAAGAGCTAGGGTAGAATCTCATTAACATAAATGTGAGTTGCCAGACCTGAAAACTGAATTCATTTGAATATCAGGGCTTCCTTTGGGGAAAAATGAGTGAAGGACCTTGGAGAAGAAACAGTTGGATTCCGGACTTCCCATCGATCTAGGGTTCTAGCTTTCCAAGTTTGCTTACAGGTTGGCTGCTACTCAAAGCTGGGAGAGCAAGGTTTCCTTTTAAAGCTTTCTCAGCCTTCTGTACTAAAGAATTCCTGGGCTCTAATAAGCTGCCCGGGGCGCTGAGGAGGCCCGGCGGAGGTCGGGTTTCCTCTCCTCCCCCACTAGGAAGTGGTCCCGCCTGGGGGTGGGGGGTGGAGTAAAAAAGTGTCTGGATGGGAAAGTAAATAAATGCTAGGCAAATAAATAAAGAAAATGCCCACAAGCAATTACTGGGAGGAAGTGACATTTTCATGTAAGTCACTTTTCTGACAGAAACCAGGCCTGTTTGGCAGAGAGTGCTGTGGGAAAGCTTGGGGGCGGGGTAGGGAGGTCGCTGTAAGAATCCAACGCACAACGCACAGCGGGGTGCAGAGACTGCCCGGTCGGTCTCGAGGGCTGGAAGTGGCACCTCATTCTCCCTCGCAGCCCCTCCCGTATGCCCCCAACTCTAATTTAGAGCGGGTTCCGGCTGGAAGCCCACGGGCGGCGCTTTCCCTAGGCCTGGCCGGGACTCCCAGGTGGGTCCCCGGCCCCGCCTGCGCCGGCCGGGCTGGGCCAGCCCCTGGGCGGCGTCACGGCAGCCGGGGAGGAGCTCGGGCGGGGAGCGCGCGGAGGCGGGCGCTGCGCGGGAGGGTCGCTGCCGCGGAACGCAGGCCGGTGCGCGCGGCCGAGCGGGCGGCGGCGGCGGCGACGGTGGTGGGGAGGGCTCGGCGGCAGGCAGGCTCGGGGCTCCCGGGCCGGCGGGGTCCGCCGGGTCCAATTGCGTCCGCTTGGTGGCGGGAGGAGGGAGCGGTGCAGACAAAGAGCGGCATCTGGGCGGGCGCAGCGCGGCCGCCGCCCCGGGACTTGCGCTGCTGCCCTCCGGCCTCGGCGTGCACTGTGCAGCGAGGTAAGGCGATGGCGGGGGCTGCAAACTTGGGCTGGTCCGTAGAGTTGGAAGAGAGGGGCGGGCGGGTCGCGGCCGCCCGCGGAGGGCCAGGGAGCGCGTACCCCTGCGCACCCGACTGGTGCCCTCGGCCCCGCCGCGGCCTGGCGTCCCCGGGCACCCGCACCTCGGATACACACCTTCCTGTGAGCCGTCGCCTCGTTCAGCCTCCGGCTGGCGTGGGGGGTGGGGCGCCCTCCGCGGGCGGACACCGGGGACCAAGGACCGACAGCCCTCGAGAACACTAGCAGCCCTGGCCTGCGAGCGGGCGTGGGACCGAACCGTGGCCAGGTCGCCGGGCCGGCGTGCCTAGGAAGAATAGCCTGGGATCTGAAGGCCACAGCGCTAGGAAGCGGGAGGCTGCGATGGCCGGGAAGAACTTCCAGTATTTAGAACTATTCGTGATCCGGCACAAAGCTGCTGTCACGTTCCATAAAGGAGGTCCTTGCCTCGGCGGCGCCGGGCGCTTTTGTGCCTCGTTCCAGTCCCTGCGCCTGGTCTCGCATTTCCACGACTTAAGCGTCCTCAGCCAAAGTTTTCCCCAGTTGCTCTGCCCCCTCAGTTTATTCAGGGCGATTTAAGCAAGTGGTTCTGCAAGAATTTGCTGTGTGACTTTTAATGCCCCGATGGCACCTCCCTTTTGAGCACTGTTAGCTTGGCATTGTGTGGAGAGGTTTGGTTTGCAGAACGCTGATATTTATACACAACAACGACTTTCCCAGAAGGTGTGCGCGGGTGGTGGTTAATGGATTGCAGACGTGACTTACAGTAGTATTGCGAACAGCTTGGGGCCCTGCCACCCTAGCCCATTCAGGTCGGCAGTTTCCTCCTTAGTTGGCTTTTCTTATTTTGCTAACAGGTTTAAGGACAACCAGGCCAAGTTTGCGTCTGTGTGTGGGATGAACCGGTCCGAGTTTGGGCTGGAGGTGCACAGGCCTGATCCTTGGTTGACCCAAAAAGAAACAGCTCATTGGCCAGTGGGCGTGGCTTGCTAGTACCCTCTCTCAGAGACTTCTCTGCTCCTCACCCAATACAGGCTTTTCTGCAGAGATTTTGAGGAGGAGTGAAAATAATTTTGGGTGTGTTTCAAGCCTGGGTTTTTGGTCTAGTTAGCAACAGTGGTTTCTAGTCTAAAGGTCACGACTCTATCAGAGCATCAGAACTGGGCTGTGGGCACTCCCTCCACTTCCCACGTGTTTCTACCTACAGACTTAGAATCAGGCCTTCCGTGCAATGTGCCTGGTTTGTGTACTGAAGGCAGTCAGTGGGCACATGGAGAAAGTGCACTTTAGACAGTTAAGGTTTTACACCTTCAGGCCTTTCCTAAGTGACCACAAGAGACAGTCCTCCCTCAAACTTTCTCACCTCCTGGTAGGTTAGGGTAGTGTTGACTGAAGAAAGTAAAGGTGATCTGAAGCTGAAATGAGAACTGTGTGCCGCTGTAAAGCTCTGAGTTACAGCCTTCTGCCTGTCTGGCCCTCAGCTTCTTAGATGGGCTTGAACAGAGCCAGTTTCAGGGTTGGAAGTTGCCTGGTGAGCTCTGGCCACTTGGCAGGTGATTTGCCCGCGGGTGGAGAGGCTGGCCCTTTCAAGTGGGTGGAGCTTATACAAGGTGGTTGCAGCCCCCTGGGGTCTGTTTTCTGTCCAGTCCCAGGCTTTCAGTTTTGCCTTTCCCGTTGGTCCATGCTTCAGTCTTCCCCTCTTTTGACCCACTCGCGTTCCTGACCTGTCTCGTACATTGGGGTACTGAACATTCCTAACCAACAGCAGCACCCAGGTGTTTGAGAAATGTGCTTTCATTCTTGCTAAGTCTTCCCAGATCTTTCCTTGTTGGAGCAGACTGAATGACCCCTTGAAAACAACCGGAGACTCACTGATTGCATCGCGACCTGGAGTTCTTTATTTGATCACTTGCATTAGCTTAATTTGCCCTGGCAAGACCAGGCTTGATTGCTCTGTAGGGCACACATGCTTCTAACCGACTGGCCTGCAGTGTGCATTGGGGCTGGCATGGCTTGTGGAAATGATTTTCTGATGTTCAAAATGAGCCTTAATGGCTGAAGAACACAAGATTGTCTGTTGCAAGTGCAGGGCAGTGTAGAGAGCAGTGTTTGGGAAAACTCTAAGCTAACTTTTCTTACAAAAGGACTGGGAGTCTTCCACAGAGACTTAGGAAATTAGTTTTCCATCCAGAAGGACTTCAAATGTTGCTTTGGAATTGTTCCTTTTTCCTAAAAATGATAGAAACATTTCTCAGGGTGTTTTCAAAGGACATAAGTGAAAAAAAAAGATGCCATTTGTGCTGTTATGTGTAAGTTAGGCAGCTCAGAAGGAGGTCAAAGCAGCTTTGAAAACAAACTATCAGAGGTATGCAGCCCTGCTGAAAATAATGCATTTCTTTAGGCCATCAGAATAGTGCAATTTTTAAAAAAGACTTTTTTATTTTTCAACAATTTACTTTGGTCAAATCACAAAGAACATGATGGTGGGCCTTTTTAGGGGCTCACATTCTCTTCATCCCAATTCCCACTGCACCTCCTGCCCTTTCCCTTGATATTCTCAGTCCTCCAGGCCATGGCAGTGAAGAGAGAAGTGTTCTTTAGATTGATGTAGCTGTGCCATGCTAGGGTCACAGTGGTATTCCCATCTCTGACTAGGCCTGTGGGAGTAGCCCAAGAGGGATCTTGTCCCTTTCCCAGATTTTATGGCCATCTTAAATTTTATTGTTTTGAAGGGCCATTTCACCATCTTCAGTCTCAACTAAGAGGTCTTCATTATTTTTTACTCTGATGTAGGCTGGAAGGTGCTGATCATACCATTTGATCCATAGTTCATGTGTGACAACACATTTCTTAACATCTTGGTGATTTCTGGCCTGTGTTATTGAGGTTGGTGATGAAATCGAATCTTAGCCTCTGCTGAGAGTCCCAACTACCATACCACAACAGACATAGCTTGGTCTCTAGGACTTTGAGACAGTGAGGGAATGTGATCTGGTGGCCTTTATTTGGCAAATTCTCTTGCACCGCAAGTCATTTGTAGTTCTGCAGTGAAACCTAAAAACAAAAACTATGAATTTCTTTTATACCCCCCTTTACACATCCTGAAGGTAATCTTACTCAATCCTTTTTGTGCACCTGCATTGTGACTTTGTGGAGCTAAACAAACCACACCCTTAGAAATCTGAGGTGGGACTGAATGGTTTTGTTATTGTGAGACTCCGTCTCAGGTCTCACTGTGTGACATCCTCAAACTAGATCTTTCCACTGCAGCTTCCTGAGTGCTGGGATTATAGGTGTGTGCCTAGCTTGAGTGTTGGAGTTTTTCAATAGATGAGACTGCCCATGTCAGCATGATGTGATATTTCTGGCCAAAGCTTTGGTTATGTTGCTAGGAAGTAGTTATTGATTAGTACTCCCTTTTCTACTGTCTGTATTTGGTAATATTTTTTTTTTAAGAAAAGAAGGTTCAAGTTTACTCAGAATTTAATTGCAGGTTGAAGATCTGTATCCTGAAAATCTGGTCTGCAAATTTTGTGACTTCATTTTTCCTTACAGCCAAATAGCATCCTACAGTATATGTGCCTCATTTTCCTTATTTGTTCATATGTTGAAGGACATTTGCCTGTTTGCATGTTGTGAGTAGGGTGGTAATAACCATGGCTGACGAGGCATCTGAGGGATCGGATGTCTGAGTCCTTTGGGCGTGTGCCGAGGACTGGGTCGTGTGTTAGATTTGTTTTTAGTTGGAATGCTTTTTCAGGGTTCTCCATAGTGATAGTTTGCATTTACACAGTAGTGAGTGAGGATTCCTCTTTCTACAACCTCACCAGCATTTGTTTTGTTGAACTAGGCCATTCTGACCATGTTGAGATGAAGTCTAAGAATGGTTAACATTTTTTGAGAAAACATTCCCAAAATAAAGCCTTTTTGAGCACCAACACAATATGACGCCATAAATGGAATATTCCACCCCTGACCTTGTGACAAATTGTCCAAATTCATGTGGACTAGAACTACTTAGATTACACTCAGGTGCACATATCAACTATATATGAAACACATGAATTTTTTGTTTTGACTTGGGTTTTATTTCCTTTAAGTTTAACAAATGCAGGGTAGATCGGGGTGGTAGTAAATAACAAATATATCAGCAGGATAAGCAAATAATTTACCCAGGAGTTCCACTTGAGGCTGATGTGTATGTGCTGCACATACCTCAAAGGCTGACGCACTTCCAGCCCCAAACCTGTTGGATGAGGAACATGGAACCTGTATTGCAATTTCTTTGTTTAAGACAGTTTTGGGAAATAGATACACTGGCTAGCCAGTTATTAAAGGAAGACCCAAACTGCCAGATAACAAGATAAGAATAAGATGTCAATGAATTTTGTAGTTTACAAAGTACATTTTGCTTGCTCATGTTTAGTGTTCTGCATAGAATGACATTTGAGTCTGACATCAGTGTGAGAAAAATGTTAGGGTTGTAGATTGTGGGCTTAGGTTGAAGGCTTATTACTCAGTGCCCTGTCATCTCTCAGAAGGCAGCAGGTGAGGGTTACTGAGTCCTGGAGCATTGTCATAGCCCTTGGGTGTTGTCTTAGTTGTAGTTTCTGTTGCTGTGTCGAAACACTATAACCAAAAACAACTGGGGCGGGGAAGGGTTTATTTATTTATTTGCTTACTTATTTCTGGAAGCAGGAGCTGAGGCAGAGAGCACGGAAGCTTGCTTCTGCTGGCTTGCTCAGCCTGCTTTCTTACTCAGGGTCACCATCCCAGGGTTGCCCTTCCCACAATGGACTGGGCTCCCCCACAGATGTGTACTAGGCTGTGTTTCAGGTGTGTGCACATGTGGTTGGGGCAGCTTACGTGGGCCTGCAGAAGAAGAAGAAGCGTTTGTGTGGAGGCAGGCAGGAGATACGGCAGGCAGCGACTTTGTGTCCTTGCTTCGTTTTTAGGAGCTGGGGTTGCCTGGAAGGTCTCCTTGTGTCCAGGGTATTCATTCCTGCTTAGTGTGTGTTCTGGCCTGCTTGGTCTGCTGTAGTGGATGCTGCAGTAGGGGGCTGAAGCAGAGGAGGGAACGTTCTCAGCGTTCTGGAAGCAGGAAGACCAAAGTTATGTTGTCTGATGAGGAGGGGTCTTCCTGCTGGCCCTCTTGTCTTTAGTTGGCAGCTTTGTTTTGTTTGTTTTAATTTGTCTATTATAGGTGTAAGGGGTTTCTTTTGGGCCCTTGTTGCCTTAGGAAGGAAGTAGTTCTTTTAGATAAGGTTCTCATTCTTATTACCACCTTTAATTGTCACCTTCCCCCACTTACAATTTCTTTTAAAAGAAATTGTATGTTTGTGATCGGCCGCCTGTCTGTGTGTAGCTGGATGCACGTGAGTGCGGGTGCCTGCAGAGCCCAGAGAGTGTGTTAGATGCCCCGAAGCTGGAGTTAGTCAGTTCTGAGCTGCCTGACATAGGTGCTGAGAACCAAACTTGGCCTCTGTGAAAGCAGTCTGAGCTTTTAACTAGTAAGCGTCTCTTCAGCCCCAATATGAGACTATTGCTTATCTTGGAGATGGAGGACTCACTATGAATCTCTGGCTGGCTTGAAGCTCACTGTGTAGACCGTGTGGCCTCAAACTCCCAACATATCTGCCTACCTCTACCCTCCAAGTGCTGGGACTAAAGGTGTGCACCACCATTCCGGGCTTCAAGGCTTCAACTGTCTTCTTTAATGGTGTGTCCAGATACATTTGGTCTTCAGCATCTGTGGTTTTGGCCAATTGCAAAACCTTTTTTTTTTTTTTTTTTTTTTTTGGTTTTTTGAGACAGGGTTTCTCAGTGTGTGTTCCAGGACAGCTACACAGTAGACCAGGCTGGCCTCGAACTCAGAAATCTGCCTGTCTCTGCCTCCCAAGTGCTGGGATTAAAGGTGTGCACCACCACTGCCTGGCTAATTGCAAAACATTTATCTTTAGTAAATATATACAATTTTGTTTTGCTTTGTTTTTTTGTTTTTTGAATTTTTTTTTTTTTTTTTTTTCGAGACAGGGTTTCTCTGTGTAGCCCTGGCTGTCCTGGAACTCACTCTGTAGACCAGGCTGGCCTCGAACTCAGAAATCTGCCTGCCTCTGCCTCCCAGAGTGCTGGGATTACAGGAGTGCGCCACCACTGCCTGGCTATGCTCTCCATATTTACTCTCTCACTTGCTCTTCACGTGCTTACTCCTTGCTCTCTACATGCTCTCTACACTCTCTCTACATGTTCTCTACATGCTCTCTGCATGCTCTCTACATGCTCTCTACACGCTCTCTGCATGCTCTCTACATGCTCTCTACACACTCTCTACATGCTTTCTACACGCTTTCTACATGCTCTCTACATGCTCTCTAATGCTCTCTACACTCTCTACATGTTCTCTACATGCTCTCTACACCTTCTCTACATGCTGTCTACATGCTGTCTACATGCTCTCTACACGCTCTCTGCATGCTCTCTACACGCTCTCTACATGCTCTTTACATGCTCTCTACATGCTCTCTACAGTCTCTCTACATGCTCTCTACATGCTCTCTACGTGCTCTCTACACACTCTCTACATGCTCTCTACACGCTCTCTAATGCTCTCTACACTCTCTCTACATGCTCTCTACATGCTCTCTACACTTTCTCTACATGCTGTCTACATGCTCTCTACACACTCTCTACATGCTCTCTACACGCTCTCTACATGCTCTCTACACACTCTCTACATGCTTTCTACATGCTTTCTACATGCTCTCTACATGCTCTCTACATGCTCTCTACATGCTCTCTAATGCGCTCTACACTCTCTACATGTTCTCTACATGCTCTCTACACCTTCTCTACATGCTGTCTACATGCTGTCTACATGCTCTCTACACGCTCTCTGCATGCTCTCTACACGCTCTCTACATGCTCTTTACATGCTCTCTACATGCTCTCTACAGTCTCTCTACATGCTCTCTACATGCTCTCTACGTGCTCTCTACACACTCTCTACATGCTCTCTACACGCTCTCTAATGCTCTCTACACTCTCTCTACATGCTCTCTACATGCTCTCTACACTTTCTCTACATGCTGTCTACATGCTCTCTACACACTCTCTACATGCTCTCTACACGCTCTCTACATGCTCTCTACACACTCTCTTCATGCTCTCTGTATGCTCTCTACATGCTCACCGCCTTCTTCTTGCCCCAGTCTTTTATCGATACTCCAAAAACAGATTAAAAAAAGACATTGTAGAATCGTTGCCAAATCAAATTCAAAAGAATAACCATGTCCCACAAAGACTCAAGAATTACAATTGTTCCCCAAAGCTTCAAGCTTCCCTATTCTAGGCCTATAGCCAAAATAATAATAATTGCAAACTTATCATTATTTAAACTTTAGCTTATTTTACTTCAGAGCTCAGAGCTCCAAGGCTAGATGCTTGTATTTCCTTATAAAACTCTAATGATAAATGACATGGGCCAAGCTGCCAGGCAGTGGCCAGAAAGAACCAAGTTAACCCTTAACTCCGTAGCTCCCCTTGCTTTCCGCTTCTGCACCTTGCACACAACAACTCTCCTAAGAGTCCCAGTGTTTGGACTTAGTTTTACTAATATAAGATTCTACATATTCTATACTTGCTTATCCAGGAACCACTGTCAAATGTTGTATAAAACTTATTTCATAATTTTCATAGTTTTTTTCCTTCTTTGGGGTCCCAATGTTGTCTCTAAATCATTTTCTAATAATTTCGTCAAATTTTCTTTGCAAGTCAAGCATTAATCTGGAATTGCCATTGTTCAGTTATTACATTGTTTCCAAGATGAGAACACACTGCATGTACCTGGGCCATTTGGAATGTGCTGTGCTGTGCCCCATGCCCCCGTTGTTAATTGTTTAAGAATCATTGCATCAGGGAACATCTAGTTTCACAGAATTCGCCAGAGCAGGAGAAAGAAGTAAGATAGAATAGTCAGATATAATAGAATAATTATGCAGACCAAGGCCAACTGAAAGACAGTTATGCACAAATGAAATCTATACAGGCGTTGTCCAGGGCTAAGGTTAGGAGAAATGGGAACAATGGTTGTTACAAAGAGCTGCTGAAATGTCTCCATCCAGGCCTACTGCAGGCAGTCCCTTATTTCAGATGGCGGGTCCCCTGGGGGGATGTGTGTCCTGCTTCTCAGGTTCCTAGACGACATCCTTTTTTGACAAGGAGCTGCTGTGGGTTTCTGAGATGCCTCCATCACAGCCTACAGCAGGCGGTCCCTGTCACTGTTTGCTGTCCCCAGCAGATGTATACATAATCTAGAATGTGTGGGGTGAAGTTCATAGGTGATACAAAATGGTTGTGTAAGGTTACGGAAGTGATGCCAACATCTGAGGATTTGGGAACGCCGGTGGTTCTGGAACCAGTCTTCCATGATACTTATGGGGGATGGTATCATTGTATCATTATTTGAGGGTTAGAACTTCAGGGTGTGAATCTGAGGCTACAGTTCCATGTGTCACAGTATAACTCTGTCTTCTCAAATGGTTAGTCTTAGGACATACAGTTGCTTTCAGCACCCAGGTCTGGAATCTATTTTTCTCTGAGGACAACTGCCAGGGATGGTTTCAGAATAGCTAGAAGTAAAAAGAGACTGTCAAGTCATCGAGTCTAGCCCTCAAACCCCACGGCCGGTAAGAAGCATTGGCGCTTTGCTTTGAGGCTTTAAGCAGAGTGATTCAGCTCACTGTGCACACTTGTCCTCACCATGTGGTTTGGCTGTGGGTACTCACTGTGCTTTTTTTGTGTTTCTTCTCTATGAGGACTCTCATAAATACAGCGGAGAACATGGTGGGTTTTGCATGAGAAGGAACGCATTTGCTGATCTCTTGTGAGAGTAAAAGTGTGGGGCAGGGTCTGCTACCTCTGTGACAGGGCTGTGGTCCCGTGAGCCACTGAGTACTCTTCCTGGGCAGTGCATGGTGTTATTTGGTGAGACATATCTTGTGCTGTGTGTGTGTATGGCCAAGGCTAGTCTGTTGTTACAGGTGACCACATTGGAGAGTGGGGCTAACCTGTAACCACTCTCCATCCATACAGGTTTGTTCCGTCATGTTTCCTTTGTTGCTTCATTATTTTGGTGGTGTTCATTTGTTCATCCTCCCATTCATTCGTTGGTATGAACAAGTTGTCTTTCCTAATTCTTTCTAAAATCTTCAGTGTCTCAGACTTTGCCATCTCTGGCCTCGTTCTTGGGTACTGTCCTTTTCATCCTCCGCCAATCTATCCTTGAATTCCCTCTGTGTCCCCAATCTGGTTATCAGCCCTATTGATTCCTCCTCCAGAAGATTGCTTTCACTGACTTCTCTATTCTTTTTTTCCTTTGACTTTGATATCAAAACAGCTCCTGCCATCTGTTTTTTTTTTTTCATTCTTTGTGCCCTAACACTCAGCCGAAGCTGACGTCTTGCACTTGGTAAGTCTCCACTGCCCCAGGATCCATCTCCAAGATGTTCCAAGTCCCTGGTGCAACAGATGTGGACCTACACACTCACTTATTGTCTTTGTTCTCCAAAACTCACTCTCCCCTAAGCTGCCGTCTGTAACCACATACCCACAGCAGTTTGCTATCTCTGGTCAGGAACTTCTCTTAGATGTTGCTGTCCATTGGGGCTGTTCAGGGCTAGCCCTAGACTGCTAGGCTGCTGTGTAGCTGTGGTTTTGCACAGAGTCCAGCAGGACCCTGCCTCTACTTTATGGGAAGAGAGATTGTCTGCAGAAAGCAGGGTGGGTGTGTGACTTTTAACGCAGTGTCTCCCTGTAAAGTCCACTTCAAGCCATCGTTTGTCAGGTCAGTGCTATTCCATTGAAATGCCATGTGAGTCACTCACCCATGTGAATGTCAGCCCCAGATGTTCAATCCGAAATGTTCTCAGGGCCACATTGAAAGTGTGAAAGGAAACAAGTGCTACTGTCATGCTTTTCTTTACCCAGTATAGCAAGTTTGGTCTATGTATATAGTCATTACAAACATAGTTAATGTGTGATTAGACTCTTTTTTAATTTGGTAAACTCTTCAGAATCCAGCATGCAAGGTATATTTAACAGCATGTATCTTTTCCTTCCTGGTGCATCACAAACCTTTTAGAAATGTGCTTTTATTGTAAAGATTTAAATTGTCAATGTAAATAAGTTTTTATATATTTTTGATCAGTGCTAAGTACTTAATCTATATGTAGGTATAGAAGCTAACATCATGTTTTACATGTCATGTCATGTGTGGTCTTTCACACTTATAGAAATGTGAGCGTGCGCGCACACACACACACACATACACACATACACATATACACACACACACACAGAAGCAGACATTGTAATTACTGTTCTAAGCACATTACAGGCAAAAACTCATTGAATTCTCTCAAGACCTGAACACGGCACTTTCTGCCTTTATTCTGGAAACAACAACAACAACAAAAACAGGGACTGGGTTGTCTGGCTCAGATCGCAGCCACTCAGTGGCTGGCCTGGAACTCCTGTTCTGACTGCCTCACCCTCCAAGCCAGGCCACCATACCTTTGATAAGATATTGCATAAAATGGAGCATAAACTTTCATGGTAGTTAAGATTTGAGAAATGTTGGAAGATAAAAAAAAATCCTTGGTAGGGAGTGGATCTTGGATATAGATTCATTCTGGAAACGACTTTATCAGCTCCATTGTGCAGGAGGCTCTGGACTTGGGAAGGACTTACTGCGCGAGACTGCTTCCGCGGCCTTGGAGGGGTAGCTCTGGAAGGCTACACTGTTCTTCTGACTACTCCTCCGCGCCCTCGGACATGTGTGAAGGTCTTGAGGATTTCCAAGTTGCCTCTGGCCTGTTTTCTGGTCATAGAAGGTGGGGTTGCCTCTTCGTCTTCACTCTCTGAAGCAGCTGCTCAGAGTCCCTTTGGGAACTATCACATGGGCTGCCACTCCAGGAGGGTGTGTGCTCTAGACCTTTCCAGACGTGGCCTTTGGTGTTTGGAGGTTACCAGACTCTTGGGAAGCCTTTTTCATGAGCAGATGAAAGTGCCTGGAAATGATACAGTCTGCCCATGTCTATCGATTTCCCTTCGAGGATGCACCTACATTTCAAAATGAATGAATTTTGGCTGAGGATTTAAGGATGTCTGTAAATCAACAAATATTTTAACTATATCACTTAGGAGCCTGGCTGCAGAAGCATGCGTGCTGGGTCTCCTTTCTCCCCTCTGTCTGCTGTGTCCATTTCATGGCTAATCACTTTACAAGCTGGTACCAAGCCTGTGTGTGAGAGGAGGACCAGTCAGGACTGATAATAAACTGTTCTTATTATTGTGTGTGATGGAAGCCAGCTTGATGGTGACATAAAACCCACAAGCTACTTTAGTAATTTTTAAATTAAAACAAACAACTTTTTTTTTTTTTAAAAGCAAGAAATAAAAGGATTCAGAAGGTTATGCTAGAAAGTTTCCAGAATCTTGGTAGGCTGATCAGTAAATTTAAAGAAACAAACTCAGCAGAATCTGGCAAGATAGATAATAAGTTGAGTCTTCTCTGTCTACTCATTTTCCCCGTTCTATGCTTTTGGGATTTCCCTTCACTTCTTCACTCCTGTGTGGTCCTCTGTTCAACCACTGGGCTTTTCTCTGTGGTCTGTTCACCTGCTTGCACACACTACCCTTTATGTCCCTGTTCTTAGTCTCCCTAGGATCTGCCTTGCCTGGCTCTATCCCTTCTGATCAGTCCTCTGCTTTGCCTGGACAGAACTGAAGCGTGTTTGATGAGCTGCCTGTGGGTCAAGAGTCTTGGTGTTCTTTTCAGACTTGATTGTGCCTTGTGTCTGATATACTCAGTCATCCAAAGAAAAGCTGATTCTGTCTCCAGTAGAACTGGAATCTCTTTTCAGGACGGTGTCTAATGGGTCAAGGCTCCATGCCTGCGGGAGAGAATATGTTTTAACATCCCGCATATTAGTACATGCATGGCTTCCTCTTCATGTTGGGATCTGACTTGCTGTTAGATTTGGATTGGGAAATAGAGACAATTTACTTTTGCAAATCCAAAAATCACTTTTTTTTTTTCAAGGTTAGTATCTTGAAAAACTTAATGGCGGCTTGAACATCCTTCACCCATGTCTTTAAAACTCATTGATTCTCAGCTGAGCGACTTTCCTGTGCTGACATTTGTTAATGTCTAGAGACACTTGTCACACTTAGAGGTGCTTCAGGTGGGTAGTGGCTACAAGCTGGCTGTTGTAATCCTATACCATGTAGGCCTGTCTCCATAGCCAAGAATTACCTGGCTTGGAATACCCATAGTTAACCAGCCTTGGGGTGAGTGAATGCAGTTTTCTCCACATAAGAGTTTAAGTTAGGTTGCTTTGAGAGAACCAATTTCATTCCTCCATTTTAATCAACATAGTGAAAATAATACATATTTAGAACTCCTGAACACCATTTGTACATCTGTGCCCTTAAATATGTAAAGGAGACACTTCTATGTAATTGACTCTTTTTTTGTGTGTGGAATAATTTCTAAATTTGTCAGTCTGCTTATCTGTGTCCAGTCAACATATTTGTGCCCCATACCTAGGAACAGCCGATTGTTGCATTGTGACACCTAACTGAGCGTGAATAAGGTCCCTTGCTCTCAGAAGGCCCACTGATGTGGGAGTGATAGGGCAATGGCTGATCAAAAGACATCTGTTTTCTTAGAAACTTTATACTGATGATTATCCAGAGAGATGTATTTTGTTATGACCAAAGTTCATGGGCTTGAGGGCTCAACCTGGTTTGTTTTGAGCTGGGCACATGCGTTAGTGTTTGGATGTTTGATGTCTGCTTTGTATGGTTCTTACCTTCTTCAAAGAGAGAACACAAATACCACAAATTAGACCTTAGGAAGGAGAAGGAAAGGGTAAATTCTAATTTGGCTGTTAGTTGCTGACTCCCAGCGTCTACACAACTACCAGCCTAGGATATGATGACTGTCTGAAATTTTTTTCTTCTTGTAAATAGGCTCTTTCTTGATCAAGCAGGGGGGTGGGGGGAGGACCCTAGAAATGTGGAGGAGGCTTGCTAGTTGGATTTGCCTTGTCTTCGTAGCTATCTATGTTGTGTTGGTTATTTCCTGTCCTGTCCTCTTTGACAGAATTTCTTATCACCATTCTTCCTGTTCTGTTACTAGGATGAATACCCTAGTAACACAGTGAGATTTCAACGTTCTGAGATCTTCAATGTATAGCCTGTCTTTTCTCTCCTCTTATCTCAGCTGGCTGAGGATCCTCTGGAAAGTTAATGGTAACTGTTGGGGAACACCGGGGACTTCTGAAATTATGTGGGCCTGAGCAATGTATGCATCTTTTTGTTGCCTATAGGCTGTTCAGTGCCCTTTCTTCTTGGAGGGTGGGTAGAAGGAATCTTCTGTTGTGAATTGGATGTTTTGTAGATGAAGAAAGTATCCATCTACTTGGGTCTGTGGGTTCCCAAGTGTGAATGCCTTTCTGGAGAGAGATCTGCAGTATGGGGATGCTTCTCGGAAGCTGCTGGCCCTGCACTCCCCTGTGCCTTGTCTCCTTCTGCCTGTAAGCATCTGCCTTAGGTGCGGGATATTTTGGCTTTTCATTATAATTTGAACTGTATTAAATTATATCATCCCAAATTTGATTAATAGGCTTATCTCAATTTGAATGTCTAAAGTCTTGATTCATATTCGGAGTAGAGATTCTTTTTTACTGATTTGGCTAGTTACAGAATTGTGATTTATCCACTTCTAATAGTGTCTTGTGTTTTGTGAAAGAGGTTGCCACAGTGTTTCTTACAGGACTGCCTTTGGGGCTTTTATACTTAGTGTGATGTAGTCCTTAATTGGTAGAATGTTTCCTTCAAGAAGCAGGAATAAATGATTGAAGGGCCCTGCTCTTTGTATCAAATCCTCCACCGTGGTTAAGGTTGGCAGTGGGTGGATGTAGAGGTGACAAATCCTGTTACTCTTCAGATTTCTCCTGGGGGGGGGTGGACTACTGTTGGGATTGTACTTTGCGTAAGCAATGTTCACTTAGTGAATATTTATTGATAGTGTCTGTGTGGGAGCCAGTCAGAGACCTACCCTCCAGGAGCCTGGGAACTAGCCTGGAGAGTTTTGTTTTTAGTCCACCCTCATTTCGAATCTTTAATCACATCTCCACATTTGCTTGAGAGGTGACTCCACAGAAAGTCTCTTCCACCCTCCCTAACACCAACAGAAATTAAAGGCATAGGCCACCACAGCCAGCTCCTGCATTAGCTTCTAATTTAGAGGAGGTTTATTCAGTCAAATTTCTGCATCTTGTGGAACAATGGATGTGGCAGATCAGCCCTGCCCAGCTGTGGCAAAGACTTGTTTTGTTTTCTCCTAGGTCTGATTTGGAAAGTACTTCCTTTGAAACTTAAAACTGTTTCTTACTTTAGTTTGGATGTTTCTTTTTGCATCAGCGTCCTGATTTTTTGTAAGTGTACCCTTTCAGACTGCCAATTTTTTAACTCTGGACATCACAAAGGTGGTCAGTAAGGCATTATAAAACTTTTCCAGCGGTGGACAGATGTCAATCAGCCTTTTTTTAAAAGTTCTGTTTAGCACAGACAAACAAACCAGCATTGCTTTTCAGTGCAAATAGGGTTTTGGTTATTCATACTGAAGCAGCCTTCATCTCCATTGGCTTCAGATGACATGGATTAATATAAAAGGTTTTTTTTTTTTTTTTTTTGTGAAATACTAGAATTAGGTAATGATAGACTGTAGCTAAAGCTTCTTGTTTCTCTTGAAGTTAATTTGAGAGTAAACCAAATTTAACTTGGAAATAGGAGGTTTGTGATGGATTAAAGGTAGAACAATGTTGGATTCCTGTAGTGGGAAATTGTTAAAATATAATACCACCCCACCAGGCCTCTGTTCGAAGTCCAGGCAGGTCCCACTCTTCTGACCAGCACCCTCTACTTCAAGTATCCGGTAAAGCATGACTCTTAAACTTGAGTAGTTAATCAAATTTATTTATGGTTATGAAACTCCCAATTACATAAGGCCAGTTTACAATGATAAGATCTTACCCCAATATTTCTAACCTTTCAGTACACCAGAAACACCTCTGATGCCATCTGGATCTGCGCCTCTTCTGCTCCCTCGTACAGCTCTCCTGCTCCCCCTCTCTCTGCCCCTCCTTCTCTTAGCTCCGCCTCCTCTCTGCCCTCCATTCACTGGCCTCTCACCTGACTGGATAGGAAGTATCTGGCATCAAATTCCTGGTTTTGGGCCTTGAGAAAGAGAGACTTTGTATTAAGTCCTTGTTCAGTTTCATTGAAACTTGCAAGTTTGCGTATACAGTCTATCATTTTATGTATCCAAGCATACACTGTATGTTCTATTGGATTTCCGTAATGTAATTCTGTTTTATTACGCTGAGCTATAATGTTCTTCCTCTGTCCTTCTCTCACTCCCTCCCTTTCTTTTAATTTGAAAAGTTAGTGTTAAAGTCAGGACCTAGAGCCCAGGACCTGAGCTTACTGACCAGAGCCCTTGCACTGAGCGGCATCCTCAAGCCTTTTTTTTTTTTTTTCTTGAGTATTGCGATTCACCAGCGTTATCAAAGTGCAGTTTGGTGCTGTTCAAAGGCCACCATGGTATTTTCTACATATGCTTTTATTTTATATTTACATTAGCATGCTTCTCGCCGTCCAGTGATCTCCAGATATAGCACAAGCTAGCTGTGACTTTGCTATGTAGCCCAGGCTTGGACAGGAGATCTTCATGCTAGCTACCCCGTGGGCCTGAATTACAGGTGTTGCCGCCACACCCATCTGTGTGTTTCAAAATGCTTTCAGATGACTGAGATGTAACCAGCACCACTTCCTTCACTTCGCTGTCTGGCATTGGTATAGGCCCGAGTCATACTTAACCATCAGTGTTGATACATGATGTTAACAAAAGCCTGAGCTGTGTTTAGATTTATATAATTAGTTCCTAACATCTGTTTTTCTGTCCCAGGACCCCACATTGCTTTTAATCCTGTCATCTTAGTTTTAACTGTCTGGTGTAGCTTCTGAGGCTTGGTTCTGGTGGTTCCGAGCACTTCGGGCAGGTTTTGAGGGTTGTTCAGTTTCCTCATGATAAGATTGGGGTTTCAGGTTTCGAGTAGAGAGGAGAAAGCTCCATTCTCTTCACATCACAGGTGCCACCCTATTTCATTTTTGTTGCTGGGCTAAAATATCCTGACAAAAAACAACTTCGGGGTGGTGGGAGATAAATTTTAGCTCATAATTCTAAGCCATAATTTTTCATTTTGGGAGAGTCAAAGCAGGAACTTGAAACAGCAAGTCATATCCCCAGGAGAGCAGAGAATCAGTTCACGGGTGCTTACTGCACAGCACATCGACTTTCACAGCAGTTCAGGGCCCAGTCATGAAGCGGCACTGCCCTCGTTCAGGACGGCACTCTCCATCCAGTTAAGGAAAATCTCCCGCAGATTCGCTTACAGACGTCGCTGTCTAGGCAATCCGTCCCTGAAACTCTCTACCCAGGTGGTTTTTAGATTGTACAAAGTTGACAGTTGCATACTGTCAGCATAGTTGGCAGCTGTATGGCTGAGGTACAGTTTTCTCTAATGTTGATTTTTTTGTTTTCCTTCTTTCCCTCTCTGGTCTTTGGGAAAAATCAGCTCTTCCACCTGGAGTGGTTCTTTTTTTTTTCTTTTTTTAAAGATTTATTTATTTTATGTGTTCACCATTGCTCTCTTCAGACACCCCAGGAGAGGGCATCAGACCCCATTACAGATGGTTGAGAGCCACCGTGTGGTTGGTGGGAATTGAACTCAGGACCTCTGAAGAGCAGTCAATGCTCTTAACCACTGAGCCGTCTCTCCAGCCCAGAGTGGTTGTTTCTACAGTAGCTACTTGAAACTCTTCCTGGGAGATGGTGTTCAGCTTTCCAGAGACAATTTCAGTGGCCATGGAAGGCATGGCAGCATGGCTTCTTGGCCCCATGGTGGAGGAGGGGATAGGGTTGTTCTTTAGCATATTTCTAGAATGTGGTTCCCGTGGATATGGAAAAGAATAAATTCTCGGGGCATGCTTTGGACTTAATGACTCATTCTTCTGAGACAAACTGGTCAGAAATCTGTGGAGATGAGTTTCCCAGTGATGCTGATCTGTACGGGAGGCTTAGGGCCTCTGCTATGGATTAGAGCCTGAGTCCTCATGACTTCGCTTGTGTGAAGGCCCTGCGTGGCTGTGTGCTCTGAGTCCTGAAGCTGCGGGAGCTTTTGGTCTCACAGCATGTGCTGGCTGGTCTTAGGTCAGTTGGACACACACATTGGAGTTATCTGAAAGGAGGGAATTTCAACTGAGACAAAGCTTTCATAAGATCCAGCTGTAAGGCATTTTATTAGTCATTGATGGGGGGGCAGCACCCATTGTGGGGGATGCTATCCTTGGACTGGTGGTCTTGTGTTCTATAACAAGACTTTGCTGTCTTTTCAATCTGTGCTTCTGTTGTAGGATGGACAAGCCAATAAGCAGCACCCCTCTATGGCCTGTGCATAGGTTTGTGGTTCCAGGTTCCTGTTTGAGTTCTTGTCCTGACTTCCTTCAGTGATGAACAGTGATACAGAAGTGTAAGCCAAATAAACCCTTTCCTCCCAACTTGCTCTTTAGACATGGTGTTTTGCTGCAGTAATATAAACCCTGAGTAAGTGCCCATCCTGCCTCCCCCCCCCCATTTCTACCACCTTGGTCTGGCTCCCTTTATATGAGCCTGTGCCCCTTCTTTCTAGATAGCTTTCCTTCTCAGTTTGATGGTTTTAGGCTTGCAGTAGATGAAGAAATGAATGACAGTTCTGAGACCTACTGTGGAAAGGTCTGGGCCACGGAAGGGAGACTTTGCTAAGTCTGTCAGAAAGTTTTGTTTCAAGGGAGGGAGGGAACCTATACCCCATGTAGACTGTGCTCAAATAAATCAAACCCCTAACAAATCTTTAGTTTGCAAGCGTATCCAGTGGCTGTGCTTGAGACAGCTTTACAGGTCTCAGGCATATCCCCTGTTTGAAGTAGGCTGACAGTGACCAAAAATGGTTCTGCAATCTTGGGGTCTAGGTGGTCCTTGTCTTTGGTATTGGTGTGGAGGCTCTGGGTAGGAATAGGGTGGGCACAGTGGTCCAAATCCAGTGTGGACTCCAGATTCCTCCAGATGTAGAGCAAGCTGTTATACAGTGTGTTAGTCTGCCCTGAGCCTGCTCTGGTTTCCTTTCCTGTCCAGCCTCCTGTCCCAGTGCCGTGGGAGGCTTTAAGTGTGCTTTGAGCGGTAACAGGCTCAGAAGCTGGCTTGGGAAACCTCTTGAGGACAATCTTTTTCACTATTGGCTTTCTGATATGAAGTTCTAGAGCAGGCTTTGTTGTTGGTTTTTGGGTTTTTTAATTTGTTTTGTTTTTGAGGGAGAAGAGTGCTTGGCCATTCTCTTGAGGAGTGTCTCAACACTATATGACTATATGACTATAACAAGGTCATAGTTAGGGCCTGGTAAGTTCTGTTTCTTGTTATTCTCCAGTAGTGGTATCATTTGTGTGTGAGGTCAGGAAACAACTTGGTCTTCTGCATCTCCAAAATGACATAGTTACAGAGCCTTAGTGCATTCATCTATGTGACTAGAACTTAACGGTACTGTATTTGTATATTAAAATGGCTAAATATAAATTCAATGATGTTTTTGAATTTGCTGTCTTTTCAATCTGTGCTTCTGTTATAGTTGATATCTTTTTTGATCTGCAGATATCACACCCACAGAGAGAGAGAGAGAGAGACAGAGACAGAGAGACAGAGACAAAGAGGGAGGGTAGGGGGGTGGGGCAGGGCGGGGCGAGGCGGCAGTTGCTGGAGACTTTGTTTTAACCAGTCTGATTTACTAGCACATGATTCAAACTCCTGGTCTCAAGTGATCTTCCCAAGTACTAAAATTACAGTTACGTGCCTCTGTATCTAGCTACATTTCTGGTGTTATTTATTTAATTTTTATTTTATTTACTTATTATTTAAAGCAAGGTCTTTCTAGGCAGCCCAAGCCAGTTATGTAGATAAGACTTGAACTCACAGAGATCTGCCTGCCTCTGCCTCCCAAGTTCTGGGATTAAAGGCATGGGCTATCATACCTAGTTTTATCTGGTGTTTTTCTTAAAGAAAGATCAGTACTAGTTAGAGATTACAGATATGAATTTCAGTGGTTTTGTGTGGTTATCACTTGACTCCATGACATTTATGGGGCTAGGGAACATTCAGGGCTGGCTTGTGGGACTGTCTGCTTTGGGGCTTTCCTGTCACAAGGCTGGTGAAAGCATCAGATGCCTGTGAGAGTGGGACTGAGCCAGGGTTTTTTTTTTTTTTTTTTTTTTTTTTTTTTTTTTTTGCCAGTTGTCCTTCATTCCAACTGAGGGAGGCCTGGCCTGAGGGTGTAGGCTCCAGGATGTGCTGGGCGAGCGTCAGACTGCTAGCTTGGCCAATACTCAGGAATCATCTGGAATCTGCCTTCCCTACTTACAGTCACAGCAATTCAGAAACTCTCCTCTCTGAAGAGGGACTTGTTTCTGCTTCAGCCGTGTGTTTGAGATCTAAAGGTTTGTTAAATCAGATAATGGGTCAGAGCTGATGTTGTATAGAGTTCAGAATGATTTCTTAGGGAAGACTTCCACACCACTCTGCTGATAACTTCACAGGAGTTCATGGGCTTGTGATGGAAAACAAAAACAGAACCAGGCATTTTTATGTTGACCAGTTTTTAGTTCACATATAGTATTTCCTTTAAGTGTGACTATAGTGGCACAATCCACACCCTTTGCAATTACCAGAGAAATAACAGGAATTTCCCTGTGATCCGATTGGTGGCTGTATGCTGAAGGCAGATTCCTTCCTGCTTTCCTTTAGTTTCCTGTTAGACTTGCCACGATAGCTTGCTGTTCATTGTTCCCATAAAGAAGCCCTGGCATGACCTGTGATCATATCCCGAAATTACTTTGGAATACCAAGTTATTAACTTATGATATTTAAATTGCCTAAAATCAAAACCATTAAAAAGCCAGAAGATTCTTGACAAAGTCTCCAGGCCTCGGTACTGTGCCCCAGAGAAAGGGCACATGGCACAGACAGACAGAGCTGGCTGGAACAAACGCAGTCCTGCTTTCTGACGATGTCCTGGCCACTGGCCAGAGGCAGTCTACCTGAGCCTTGCAGGAAAGCGGCTCAATTTTGTTACCTCTTAGAACTTTTTCCAAGCTTGCAACATGCTACGTACCTTCAGGTAGATAACATAAAATATGTTCTCCAAGGGGGAAAAATTCTAAAAATAGTTTATTTAAGTTATAAAAAAGCCCCCATTATTGTTTTTATAAATGGAGAATTAATTATCTAATTCTATAGTAGGAAAGTATATACTGTTTCTTGGCTAAAAACACTAATGTAAATTTGTTTTGTTTAGTGGTTATTTTTATTATGTTCTGGCAGTTGGGTTGGGCTTTACAGCCTTGTGATGATGTCTAGGAACAGAAAAATGTCAGTATCTTTAAAAGATCTCAAGCCTTAAGGCTTTTTGGCTCTCTGTGTTCTGTGACAAAGCAGTCCTTGGAGCTTTTGACCTGTGTTTAATGAAAAATGCTGTGAAAATTCAGTGATAAGAATTGGCACACACATTGCTTGCACTGGGCTTCTGTGGGTGCAGCACTGTAAAGACCAGGGGTGACAAACTCCCTTTAGTGATGCCTCAAAGGCGTGTTCTCAAAGCACCACTGCTATGGCAGTAGGAGCTGGCATTTATTGAGTACTTAACAGGGCTGAGCGTTTCATTCCTGTTGTCTAATTTGATTCTCTCTACAACCTTACAAGGCTGCCCTTATCCTTGTTTAACAGATGAAGTGGCTGGTTTGAAGAAGCTAAGCAATTTATTCAATTGCTAGTCTTGGCAGCTTTACTCGGGAGCATTTTCCTGTGGGTGTGTTCTATTTGCACGCCTCTGCCATGATGCTTGGCTTAGCATTGACCACAGTCACAATTCCTAAGTGTGTTGCATGTGCATTCTCCAGATTAATGGATGGTGTGTGGTAGACATCCTTAGTTATTTTAACCATGCAGTTTGAGTAGACGTACTCCCTTATCTGTGGCTGTGAGTTCCACGTGTTTACCCGTGGCTGCCCTCCCAGGGCTGCTGTTTCAGGGGTCAAGCACAAAGTTCTGTGAAGCTGCCTCAGAATCTGATAGCCAATCCTGCCAGTCTGGGAAAGAAACCAGTTCTGGTTGTCTAAAGAGAGCTGGCAGCTTTGCCAGGCAAAAAGATCTGTAGGTGCAAACAGAGCTCCAGATATTTTATTGAGACCAGGATTCATCCGTTTTCTTTCTCTCCTTTCCTTCTTTTCTTAATTTTACTTACTTACTTATTTATAGATTTATTTATGAGGGCCCCAGGTGTGTTAGGCAAGGGCTTCTCTGAACCACACCCCTAGCCCAAGACCTTGATTTCTGAGACACAGTTTTTTGGCACTTTTTATTTATTTGCTTTCTGTGGTATGGATTTCTTTGAATAGTAAGGAAGGCATAGTAACTCACTCTTTATTGTTCTAATTTTATAAATTCACATGTTGCCAAAATGAGCAGAATAGACTCGTAAAGACAGTTGTGAAGAAGAGTCCCCATCTTGTAGACTTATTGTTCTCAGCTTCATGTTTGTAGCCTTTGTATTTGTGACCACTGCATATAACTGTATTATGTTCCCAATATACACATCTCTATCTCACTACTAATCTCTGTAGTATTTGTTCCTGTTGGTGCAAGATAAAGGCCTGTACCTGTGCAAGCTGTCTATGGAGTTGGACATTTATGCTTTCACTCCAGTAGATCTGAGGTCGTCATATATTTCTCTGCTGCAGAATCCCTTTCTTGGCATACATTTTAGGAGGAGATTGCAGTTTCACGGTATGGCTGTCTTATGGCTCGTGATTCATTTTGCTGTGGTGTGCCCTAAGAGTCAAACCCATTTTCAGTAGCCTAGCTGTAAGTATTGCCCAGGCTGCACTGCCTGGGCGTTGGAGTGTGAATGACTCCTCCAGAACTGCACTGGAATTCATCTCCCCTGGAGAATGATCTTGTCTCACGATGATTAAGAACAACACTGCTGCCGGTTTCAGTAGCTACGATTTGTCCACTCTATGACTCTGTGTTTTTAGAATTGGTTTCCTCTTAAGCAGTCCTTGAATTTCAAAGGTAGCATTCAGACTTACTGAGTTAGCCTTGCCCCTTGTGCGTCCTCATGGCCAGCCCTACTGCGTGTTTACTGGGGAGCACATGGCCCATTCTTTGAAAGGACTTCCTGACAACAGAAGAATCACCCTTAGCCTTGACATGGCCTTTTCTTTTAAGAGTGACTGTTGCCCTTGCTGGTAGGTTGTTCATGGGAGCCGTATTTGGGGCTCAGAGTTAATAGTAGAGTTGGATTATCATGCTTTTAGTCAGTGGCCAGATGAAAGTGAGGCCTGGGTGTTCCTTTGTTTAGTAACCCATTTGCTACACACAAATATCACCTAATGGTGGGGGTGTGTTTGAGAAATCTGTCATGTGATTCATGTCACAAACCTAAATGGTACAGGAATACCACCAGACAGCCATGTTACACACCTGGAAGGTGTAATGTGGGCATGTGTGTTTGTTCTCTTGTTTGTAGTCATGATGACAGCAATACAAGATTAAATTAAGAGAACGTGTGGCAATCAGGACACCCAGTAAGCTCCAAGTACTTAAGATATATCTGTGGGGGTGGGGTGGGATGGGGGAGGGATAGGGTGGGGGGGTCAGGGTGGGAGTGGGGACATGCTATGAGCAGTCATTTATCATCAAGTGTAATGTCCTATATACAGTTGCACATACACTTACATGTGACTGATGGTACCATCAGTATCAGTGCCAGGGTGACTGTGATATTACCAGCCGATAGGAAGTTTTGTTGTGTTCCATTTTCCCCTATGTGATTTGAAAACCACCATAACTGTGTGATTTGTCAATGACTGACATTTCATTATGTGGCACATGATTGCATTTTTCATCAGTTTGTCATGCCTGAAACCAGAGGTACTACTTAGATTGTGAGCTTTAGAAGAAGGCGTGTTTTGACTGAGTGTCTTTGTAGGCATGTGTATTGGGTATGGCATGCCCTGACTCAAAACTCAGAGGTTAGTAATAGGCTGTGTATTTTCAGCTGCTACATGTGTATTGTTTATTATGCAGTGTCAGGTGACTAATACAGTACACCAGAGTCACCTGTTTTTATTACTTCTTGGTCAGCATTTGGTACCAAGCAGGACTCCTCAAAATTACTATTCTAATTCCTCATGAGGTTTTTATGGTGTCTCCCCTAACTTTTTTCAAGAGTATAGAAAGTTACTTTGCGGGGTACCTTTTTAGAAATGGAAGGGTGAAGAGATGTTGGAGGTGAAGGCCAATGAGAATCAGTGGGTGTGAGATGCCCACAGCACTAGCAGCATGAAGAGCACAGAAGGCATACAGGTCTTCCAGCTGGGAACCGTGTGTGCTGAGGGTGTGGTCCTGGAAGCCCTGGAAGGTGTAGGAGAACTTGGTACACTCTGTTTTTAACCTGCCTTAGATACCTTGCTCTCCAAGGGCTGTTTTTCCTTCCCAAAGTCCATCTGCAGTGGCCTGTACTTTACCCAGGGATGGGGTTCTGCAGACTGCAATTCCATCCACGCATCTGCCTCTGCTCCCCTGTGTTAAGTTCGGCGGGCAGCTCCCTGTGCAGTGTGGCACGTACGGTGCAGCGGAGACGTGTAAACAGTTCCACATGGGATTTTATTAGGAATGGGGAACAAAGGTGGCAGTAGAAAGAAAGAAGGAAAAAAGAGAGAGAGAGAGAGATGCTACTCAAATATATATGGATGGTGATGTAGTCACAGGTAAAGGTAGGCCCAGTGACCCCTGGGTATATGGTGGCTGTTGCCTTGGCAACAGGCCTCTAGGTTGGGCTGCTCTGTTGCCTGTGTGATGTCACAGGCCTCATTACTAACACCAGGTAGGTTTTGTTCCCTCCATTTTGTTTCCTTCTATGGTAAGATCTGTTAGATTTATTGCTAGTTTTAATGCCTTCAAGTTAGTATAATGGTAGACTAGTGCCTGCATTTTTATGTTTTTTTTTTGTTTTTGTTTTAGATGTTGGTCAGACTCAGGAGTGGAGGGAAATATTGGTCTCAGAGGGAACCCTGATGTCCTTTAACTCCTTTCATCTGGGTTGCACATAGGTGCACATTGTTGTGATCATAAAAAGAGAAAGAGGTTTTAGAGAAACCTGTGGTATACGGTGGTGAGGGGGGTGGGGGGTGGGGGTGCCTAGGCGGGCCCATGCCCAGGGACCACACGCACAGACATAGTATAGAGTTTATTCAGGGCAGAGGATGGGAATTAATGGAGTAGTGGAGGCAGAGAAAGGCAGAGAGAGTAGAGAAGCAGAGGCCGGCCATGACCACATGGAGAGAGGGAGGGGAAGAGAGCCCAAGAGGGGTGAGGAAGTGCAGAGAAAGTAAGAGAGGCAAGAGCAAGAGGAATAAGAGATAACAGGGAGAGGAGGGGCCTAGCACCCTCTTTTATAGGCCAGGCCTACCTGGCTGTTGCCAGGCAACTGTGGGGAGGGGCATATCTGGCTGTTGCCAGGTAGCTGTGGGGTGAGGTGTAGACAGAATCCTGACACACATGGGCCACTATGTGGAGACTGATACTGCACAGCAGCAGATGGAACCAGGGACTGCTTCTTCTGGTGCTGAGCATAGTTCCATCCACAAACCTTGCTTCTGTTTTAGAGGGCCTGCAGGGTTTTATTCCCTCTGAGTGCTTTGCCATTGTAGGGATTCTGTGTAGGTGAAGTCCATACTGAACGGTCGTGCTTGCCTTCTTCTCTCTAGAAAGAGGAAGCCCAGAGTGGTTGTGGAGTCCTGTGTGTTCCTTCCACTAGATCCCCTTTGTTTTAATGATGTTGTATCGTTGTCGAGCCACTGTAGGCAACCCCATTTAAGCAGTGAGGAGAAGTGCATAATTGTCATTCAGCTGTTACCTGTAGTGCAAATGCCTGGGCGGTCCATGTGTGATGGACAGGAAAGGCTTAGAGGTTGACAGTGAGTTAGCACAGTAGAGCCTCATTCATTTCATTTAGCCTTGTTTCCACAATAGCTTAACTGCTGTTTTGTGGAAGGTATTTTTGTAGATGTTCTAGCTTGGTATGCTGATAAGACACATTTAGGAATGTCTCTCTCTGAATGTGTAGAACAGTGCTTGGCAAACAGCCCATGGACTGAGTCTGTCTCGCTACCTTTTGTGTGAACACACCCTGGCCAGGCATGGTGGTACATAATCCTAACAATTGGAAGATGGAGGCAGGAGAATTAGGGATTCAAGGCCAGCCTGGCTGTGAGTTCCTGTCTCAAAGAAAGAAATACACAAAAATCAAAAACTAAAACAGCTAGCCAGGATTGTTCAGTTGCATGCGACTTGTGGCTGCCTTCGTGGGAGGGTAGTCGAGTTGAGTAATTGTGAGCTTGTGACACACAGCGGCCAACATACTGTGCTTATCGGGCCCTTTCTGGAAGAAGCCTGTTTACTCTGTGCTCAGGAAGTACAGACAGAAGTGCGATGCTGCTGCACTGGAGCCTTGCCCGTCCCTTTCTTGGCACTGTAGCTCTGCACTTTCTCCTGGAGCAGCAGGAGGAGGAGGCAGCCTTCAGCATAGGGTTTCCAAAACACTGCGTGGTTCCTGGTAGGTAACAGGTACTCCCTAAATATTAGCAACGCCCCCTGTCTTACATCCTGTGTTTTAATCTGTAAACTTGCTTGTTTCTTCATGGAAATTTTGAGGTATGTTTCAAAGTCTTATCCAGTGGAAATAGAGTACAAGCTGTGTGTGAGCTATAGATGTAGCTTCAGTGACCCTTGTAACCACATTTAAAAGTAAAAGGAGACATAATTTAGCGGTGTGTGGATTAGCCTAGTAGAACCCATGTCATGCCAACATATAGTCAGTGTGACAAATTATTACATTGCAACCTTTCTTGAAGACTGCAGAGTCCCTCCTGTTAAGTGTTTTACTTTGTAGCATGTCACAGCTGGAATAGCCACATCCCGAGGAAGCCACCATAATAGACAGCATCATCCTCTGATACCAGCTGGCTGTCCTATAATAATCACCCCCAAAGTCACCAGACTGCAGGACTGGTACATTCTTCTTAAGTTATGAGCACTTGGTTCAACAAGAGTGCCCCACCCCCTTAGATGCCAGCTGCAATAGAACCTCCCGTATTTCTGACTGATCAGTTTTAAGTTCCTATGACTTCCCCTTCCTGTTCATGAATGCCATGTGACAACTGCTAGAACTCAGGAAAGGCACCGGGTCCACCTGTAGCACCACATTTTGCAGAAGGCAGTTACTGGTAGTTTATTAGCAAACGTGCAGTTCAGGAATGGTAGGGGGCACAGATGCACAGGGTTTGCCTGGGGCCTTGAGGGGCTGCAGAGTTTTCCTGACCTTTCCAGTTTCCTTCAGAAAATCACCCTAACGGGCTCATTAACCAGGGAGTCTCCAACCTAGTATTTAAGAGCTAAGACCCAGTTACTGTCCATCTTCCCTCCCAGCAAGCAGTGGAGTCAGGGTTGAATGCCCCCTCTCTGTTTGGGGATCCCATATTACGTCCCTTCATAGGCAGAGGCTCAGTTGTGGCTGATTGTGGCTCAGAGTCAGTTATCACTCTGGAAATTCTGAGGCTTTCTGGGAGCTGTATCAGAAGCCAGAACACTGCCCAGAGATACTTTTTTGTATTATTTCCATGACCGGACAGCACTAACTCAAGGCCCACCCATCCCCACCCCTTCCCCAGCTGGCAAGACCTATTTAAAACACTTTTCTGTGAGCAGCTGAGGCTTTCTTATTTTCCATTCTCCCTTGCCCTTGTCTGAGTAATTGTGAATTTCACTGTACTGGTAACTCCCCCACATCTTGGTTCTCAGGAAGCAAATGCAGGAAAATATAGTAACATTACTAGGGATCTTTAAATGCAGCATTGTGACTGTGCTCACAATAACTTGCTGAAGAATAACTGAACTGTGGAAGATAAGTTTTCCTGTGGGTTTTCTGAAAAATAGGTTATGTAGCTAAAACTCTCCATCCTGCCTGCTGTCCTTTGGACACTGGGCAGATCAGACTGACGTGGGAGCTTGCCTCGTAACCTTAGAGCGCAGGATCTGAGAGGCTGCTTGGCCTCATCTAGCCAAGTTTGGTGGATAGAATGTGCATGTTGAGGTGCTGCTGGTGATGTTAGTGTAGCAGAGGGTTTTATGTTCTCTGTGTTGTCTTTCGCTTCTCTTTCTTTGCCTTGCGTGATGCTTCTGCACGTGGCTCCCCCCACTCCCATGTTGGGAATAGAAGCTGGGGTCTTGGGTATAACTGGATGAGAAAGCTCTCTCACTAAGGTATACTTGGAATTTTAATGGTTAGGGTTTAGGTTTTTATCTGAAGCTGCATTCAGGACCCTGGAGCCTGAGCTCTGGTTTCTATAGTCAGCCTGCACTGTGTAGATTGTTTCTCATTGTTTCAGTTACTTTCTCTAGGAGAGAAGTTCTGTGCATAGATAGTTGAGAATATGGACAAGGCTGTGTAGAACATTTGTTTACCTTGCCTGAGGCCCCGGGGTCCAGCTGCAGTGCCACAGAACCATCCCAGAACAAGACAAGCAGAGCAGTACCTTGTACAGAACCTTATTTAAGCATTTCCACAGGAATAGTGTCGGAATAGAAGAGACTGGTGAAGAACCTCTGTGGAACAAAGTGAAACACGGCTGCTAAAGGGATGTCTGAAAAGTTTAAGCATTGTATATTCTGAGCATGACTTTGCACACATTCTTTAAAACTGAAGAGGATGGCTGAAATGGCCTCTGAGTGTCCTCCTACAAACAGCTTCAGGACGAAGCACACTTGGGACCTCTTTCTAATGTGGAAATCCTTATGAAGGATGGTGTTTGCACCTGGCTTCTACTTTGCTAGTGGGGAAAATACACAGCGTGGTTGTTTTTGGTAATTAAGAGGCATGAAACTTACACTGTATTTGAGTGTGTTTGAGTAAATGATGGTATTTAAAAGTGTCAGTGGGAAGCAGAAGGCTGTGGAATCTGCTTTGGAAGCAGGTTAGTAGATCTGCGTTAGAAAGGCTAAGGATCTGTAAAACAGTCCTGACACAACTCAGAATTAGACTGCCTGTGCTATCACGGTAGGCAATAGTGCCTGGGATGTGGACAGCAAAAGTAATTGAGTTGTTACTAGTGTGTAGTGTGCTTGTGTGTGTGTCTGTCTGGGTCAGTTGGTGGGTATGCCCAGTGGAGGCCAAATTCAATGTCAGATGTCTTCCCATTTTGCTCTCCATGAAGTCTCACTGATTGGCTAGACCAGTTGACCATCAAGTCCCCAGGATCCTCCCATTCATGCCTGGCTTGTTTTACCTGGGTGCTGTCAGCACCTTCCTTTTGGTCAGCGTTTTACCCACCGAGCCATTTTTCCCTGGATCGTGAATTAGTTTTCATTATTTTAAATATGGAGATATTTAGCAGGTTGAGAAAAATATATTTGGGTCGATTTTTGGCCTTTTAAAGTAGTTCAGGTATTGAAGGAAGGCATTCTAAGTAGTTTGGATCTGTGCACCAGCCTGGCATCTGACTGGCTTCTTGACCTTTCGTTATCAGATTTGTTGTTAACACAGTGATTCCATCCTTTTACAACTGTGATTCTTTCTAGTAAGAAATGTGGGACCTGGTTTGGACAGATTCTTCAAGAGAACTTTCATTCTTATTATGCCCCTTAGGTAGAAACCAGTATTTTATTATGAATAAAAAAAAAGTTTTTTAAAGCTAATATTTCTCAAAAGGAGGCAGTTGAGGCTTTCTTAGAGTCCATAAACCTTTCTAGAAAAAGCATGGTATGCAGCCATTTTCTTCTGGTCAAAGTTTTGGTCTCAAGGCTGTCTTTCCTCTCTTTATCCACCTGTCATTCAAATATCTATTTTCCCTGTACATGTTCCCAGAAGCCCCGGGGCTTTGCCTTCCCCATCCATGGGTACGCTCAGGGCTACTTATCAGTTTTCCCTCCCTCAGTCAGGCTTGGGAGATGTCTAGGAACTCCCTCACCTCCTAGTTTGGGGGACTTTGGCTTGTAACATTTCCTTTTTCATTCACTCTTCTGGAGGCAGAGGAGAGTCATGTAGGCAGATGCTCTCAAGGATGGCAATGTGGTGGCTTGGGAGGCTGAATGATTCATTCTGGTGTCATTCCAGTAGCCTCTCAGAACCTCTTGGGAGTGCTTGTTCTCTTAAACCCTAGTTTGGAAACCAAAGCCGTACATGGACTGTTGACTCTGGCCTCCTCAAGACTCAGCTCCAAAGTGAACTTGCTTACTTGGTCCCAGAGGAGAATACACCCAGCTCGTGCATGCATAACACAGGATCCTATCATCCGCCTGCGTTTAATAAGTAGAAAGCTGAGGTCCTTGTTTCACTGCAATCCTCTTTAGCTAGGGACCATGCCTCATACCAACTTTTCCAAGAGTGACCTATTGTTTCTGGTCTGCGTTCCCTCTCACCCAGCACTGGGACTGGCCCGTGCACTGGGCAGTACTACATCAGGGCTTGCATGTCACTATTGGCTTAGCATACAGTCATCAGTATAGAGGAAATGCAAAGGACAGTGACAAAAATATTGCCTCAGAGCCTGAGTCTTCCTTGCCCTCTCCTGCACGCCAGACTCCTAATCCTACCTTCTGGCATTTTCCTGGCTGACTCTGCTGTTGTCTCCATGTCCCCGTGTGTGGGACTTCCCCTTCCTTTCAGTTATTACAAGGGCTTTCTTCTTAACAAGCTTTCAGTCCATGTCATTTCTTCACCAACAAACTGTTCCCTGCTTTAAGCAAATCTGCCTTCTCACCTGAGTGAGGAGTTTCTGTTTTCCTCAGGCCATTGCCTCACTCAGGCCTGTTTACCCATCTCACCTTGGTGTTACCCTGCAGCCACCTGGGCAATAACCAATTTGAATAGAAGTGCTACAGTGCTGTGGTGGCTGACACAGTCTGAATCACTTGAGGAGTCTCAATGAGGAAATGTCTAGATTAGCATGACTCGTGGGCCTGCTGTGAGGTATTTTATTAATTCAGTTAATTGAGGTGGGAAGAAGACCCACCCTGAATGTGGGTGGTACCATTTCATGGGCTGGGCTTTGGACTAAAAAAGGAAAACAAAGCTGCACTAGCATGCACATGTTGACTCCTTGCTTTCTGCCTTGGACTGTGCATGCAATATGACCAGCTGCCCCAGGTGCTTCCCTCAGTGACGGATGGTAATGAGGAATTCTGAGCCAAATAAAACCTTTCTCCCTGACGAAGCTTTTGTCTTTTTTTTTTTTTTTAATATAGCAACAGGAAATTAAGCTAATCACATGGTAATTGCAGTATGTGGCTCTTCAAACAAGAACCCTTTCCTTTTCCTCTGGAAAGTAGCCTATGGTATGGACCATGTCTCTGGAATCCAGATTCAGGCAGGCTCAGATAGAAAATGTTATGACCTGGATGGTATAGTTAGATCTAACACGATTGCTTCCATGTGTACTTGAGACCTTTTTTTATTGGTCATAATTCCTTAAAGAATATATTCTCATATGCTATCTACATAGCATTAATTACACTGTGCTAGGTATTATATGAAATATGGGAGAGCGTGTGTTAACTTTTTTACAAATTCTGTATCATTTTATTATAAGGGACTTTGGCATTTTGGGATTGTGTTCTGGTAGGAGAGTGTATCCTGAATCTAGGTATTTCTGTGTGCTCATCTCTAATCATCTTCCTAATTGTATATCTGATGAAAGAAGTGTTGCCCAAGAAGTTTTACATGGAGTGCTGTTGAAAAAAAAAAATGGTTTCTAAAATCATTACTATGTTGGCTCGTTTAGAAATGAGTACCCTGTCATCTGGTACTAACTCCGTTTTCTAAAAAATGGTTGTGGGTTGGTGGTTTAGTCCCTGGGAGCTCTGGGGGTACTGGTTGGTTCATATTATTGTTCCTCCTGTGTAGTTGCAAACCTCTTCAACTCCTTGGGTCCTCTCTCTAACTGTTCCATTAGGGACCCTGTTCTTATCCTATTGATTAGCTGTGAGCCATGGGTGTTTTGATCCACTTTCCAGTAAGGATCAAAGTATCCACACTTTGGTCTTCTTTCATCTTGAGCTTCATGTGGTCTGTGAGTTGTATATTGGGTGTTCTGAGCTTTTGGGCTAATATCCACTTATCAGTGATTACATACCATGTGTTCTTTTGTGATTGGGTTACCTCACTCAGGATGATAGTTTCTAGCTCCATCCATTTGCCTAAGAATTTCATGAATTCATTGTTTTTAATAGCTGAGTAGTACTCCATTGTGTAAATGTACCACATTTTCTGTATCCATTCCTCTGTTGAGGGACATCTGGGTTCTTTCCAGCTTTTGGCTATTATAAATTATGAACATAGTGGAACATGTGTCCTATTGCATGTTGGAGCATCTTCTGGGTATATGCCCAGGAGTGGTATAGCTGGGTTCTCAGGTAGTAACTATGTCCAGTTTTTTGAGGACTCGCCAAACCGATTTCCAGAGTGATTTTACCAGCTTGCAATCCCACCAGCAACGGAGGAGTGTTCCTCTTTCTCCACATCCTCTCCAGCATTTGCTGTCCCCTGAGTTTTTGATTTTGGCCATTCTGACTGGTGTGAGATGGAATCTCAGGGTTGTTTTGATTAGCATTTCCTCTGATGATTAAGGATGTTGAACATTTCTTTAGTTGTTTCTCAGCCAACTGGTATTCCTCAGTTGAGAATTCTTTGTTTAGCTCTGTACCCCATTTTTTTAAATAGGGTTATTTGGTTCTCTGGAGTCTAACTTCTTCAGTTCTTTGTATATATTGGACATTAGCACTCAATCGGATGTAGGATTGGTATATATTGGATATTAGCCCTCTACTGGATGTAGGATTGGTAAAGATCTTTGAAGATGACCATTTCAGACTTCAATGAGAGGCCATTGGTCCTATGAAGACTCAATTCCCCAGAATAGAGGAATGCAAGTCAGGAACTTGGGGAGGGGGGAGCAGGGGGAGAGAGGATGGGATAAGGGTTTTTTGGTGGGGTAATGTGGAAAGGGGTTAACATTTGAAGTGTAAATAAAGCAAATATCTAATAAAATTTTAAAAAAAGGTTGTGACAGATTTTTGAGGGGTGGGTTTACGTATTATTCTAGTGTGTATTCATCTGGGTGTGGCATGTGGCTGCTTCCTCAATGAGAATTTGACTATTTTTGTATGCATTTTTCCTTTTTTCATAATTTTTGGAAATGTTTAATTGTTCTGTGACTTGAATCCAGCAGAATCAGGGTGGAGTTGTGGCCACCTTTGTCCCTTATCCCACTCTTTGTCCAATTTCTGTTTGTTCTGTGTTAGATTACCCAAGCACATTCTAGTAGACCGTATATATACAGGATAACTTTTTGATATCATCTGTAGCCAGATGCCATTTTTATGATTTAATTGCACATTGGTTTTGTTTGAAAATAGTTGTTTTCCCTATGATTTTCTTATTTTTTCCTGATGTCCTGTGTTACCTTCTTTTTTTCCTTGTCTTTTTTTTATTGGATATTTTCTTTATTTACATTTCAAATGTTAGTCCCTTTCCTCTTTTCCCCACTGAAAGTCCCCTATTCCATCCTCACTCCTGCTTCCCTGACCAGGCATTCCCCTACCCTGGGCCAATGAGCTTTCATGGGACTCTTCTCATTGATGTCCGACTGGGCCATCCTCTGCTACCCATGTGACTGGAGCCATAGGTCCCTCCATGTGTACTCTTTGATTGGTGGTTAAGTCCCTGGGCACTCTGGGAGTACTGGTTGGTTCATATTGTTGTTCCTCCTATAGGGCTGTAAACCCCTTCAGCTCCTTGGGTCCTTTTTCTAGCTCCCCCATGGGGACCCCATTTCTTGTCTTCCTTTCAATTGTTTTATAGCTTACCTCAAACAGATTCTGCCTATTAACAAGATAGCGTTTTCAGGCTGCTTTTTAAGTAAGAGAATCAGCTAATTAATCGATTTGAAAATGAGTTCCCCCCACCTCTTCTTCTCACCTTCTTAGCCTTTACCCCAGGAGCACCACACTTCAGGGTACAGGCCCTCTCAGCTACCTTTTGTTTACTCAGAGCCAGAGAATGAACAGTGCAAGACATAAAGCTGACTAAAAGTGCTTAGAGAGGGGCTGGCTTATACTTGGATGTTTCTTTTGCCCTACTTGTGTGTGGCATTGTCCCTCAGATGCCCATGGGGCAGGCTTGGGTTTGCTCCAGTGATCCTCACTTTATTGGGTAGAGTTGACATTTATCAGCTCCTACTTCCTATGCATATCCATAGTTCAGGTTCTAGTTTCTGTCCTGAAACTGTGACACCTACATCTTCCTCCTTTTGCCCATTTCTATAACTATCAGATATCATGAAACTACAGCAGCTTGTAGAAGGTTTGGGGTGTAGGCAGGCCTTTGTTATAGAGACTGCCAGACTGGATGACTGCTTGCCAAATGCTGCTCTGGTGGGGTCGGTACCACCTGCCCATGGAAGGCTGCTACAGTCTGCCTTGGGCTGTCTTCCGGCCCAACCGAAAGCATTTTGACATGACCAGAAAAATAAACTTGTGAATTGTCTTCCCTCTTCAGCTAGTGGTGGAGCAGGCTACCCATCCGCCTTTCTCTTCCAGCTGGCCCGGCTGGTTCCGGCCCAGCTGCCCCAGCAGGGTCAACTTCTGCTCAGGCTCTAAGCATGCCACAGCAACTCAGTGAGAAATGGCACAGCCCCCGGGTTTCTTTCTGTTTTGACTAAATATGAGTCTCACTTGTAGCCTCATTTCTCAGATGCCCCCTGCCTCACTCCCCTGGCCATCATTCCTAAGTAGAAGCCTTGTAGATATTTTGAGCAGGCAGTCTAGTACAGGGGCTGGTTATGAAACTGTGAAGGGCTTGGGGGAAGCAAAGATCAGAAAGTAAGAGAGCTGCCTATAGCCGGAGCTCAGAACAGGACAGGGGATTCCCAGATCCTGCTTTCAGGCCCGTTTCTCTGCTGCTGTCACAAGGAGAAGCTCTGGCTCGCTGGTGCCACTGCCGCTTGTATTCCCCTCCACAGGAACCTGCTGCTGTTCCTGGTTGTGAGTGGAGGTGGGGAAGGAAAGCAGGCCTTTGAATCCAGCTGACAAGACTATGAAATACAGCTTCAGCCATGTGGAGGACTGCCTGTGAGGTCCTGATACCAGCCCACACCTGGCACTCAGATTCTTTGAAGTGTGGGTGGACCTATTGTTCGACATCTGGTCAGAGTGGAGAGGTTGCCTATCATTGTATGGGTCAGTGTCATTGTGCTATGGAGACTATGCTGATGATACAGAGAGACACACCTGCCAAAGCTGAAAATATGGCCCTTGACAGGCCTTGCAGGCTCAGTGTCCTAGAGTTGAAGTTGGTTTCAGGAGCCTGGAGAAACCATTGGCACCGAGTAAGTCTGTTGCTGCCTCTAATCGGCTGGCGTCCCTCTCCCATGTACGTGGTGGCAGATGGCCTCCATCTAGAGCACAGAGGCACATATATTCAGCAGAGGCCAAAACTTTCCTCATCCGTTTGATATTCTACCCTTTGGGGAGAGGCATCTTTGCCCTAGTTGAGTAGTTGCTACTCTGAGGCAGCCTCCTGACTGCTTCCTGGAACACACCTCCCCTGGTTATTTCCAGGAACAAGGGAAGGGCCAAAGCAGTGGCCAAAGGAGACCCACTAGGCAGAGTCCAGTGGAATTTACTACCAACAAAACAAGTAATATGTTTGTCACAGGTGATGGAGGATGCAGTGAGTGTCAGTCTTGGCAACCCTTACCTGGTGCCTCTGACCATATTCTTTTAAACTTAGAATTAAATTTGCCTTCAAATATCAGCTTTGAGTAATAAGACTAACTTGTACTAAGAATTGATAATAAATGTATCTGTTAGAATCTCTTCTGGAGAAAAAAGGGATCCAAACTTAGGGTACTCTGTTAATTTAAGGATGTCTTGATCTATTTCCTATTGCTAATAACAGAATAATAAAAGTTTGTCCTGGCTCAAGAACTCTAAAGGTCCCAGGGTGGTCTTGGGTGTAAATCAGAGCATTGCATGTTGGTGTGTGTGTGTGTGTGTGTGTGTGTGTGTGTGTCGTGTGTCCTCTGGTCTTTCTTAATGAGTTTAGAAAGTAATCAAGGCTCAGTCACAGGGGCTGCAGCTAGATGACTAATCATTGTTCTTACTAATCAACTCTCAGTGATCCTAACCTCTATATGCTGTGGTCAAATTGAGGGGTATCCCATCCTGTAGCATCTCCTCCTCCCATCTCATTAGTACCTCACAGTGAAGACCAGCATGAGGACTCTCCAGGATTTGTGAAATAGAGGGTGGCCCATCCCCACTCACCTGCCACATAGTGTTTCTAGACATCCACCCACCCTACCATGAACAGACTTACTGGGCCTCAATGGCTTGTGTTTCTTCAGTTCTTTAGTTCGTTTCTACTCATAAACTAAATTACCTTTCTCATTTATTTAGTTCACCTTTTGTCTTTTATATGGTGTTATTTTAGCTAAGCATATTTTATATGTGTTAGAAACAAAAGCATACTTTAAGTTTCTGGTTGCAAGATAAATATAGAAGTAATTATTACAGACGGTTTGAATAACCTTTAAAGTGAAAATTTCAATATTAAGGTCTTTGCTTTTTAGATACTACATTTACTTGGGTCCTAAGAGTTATACATATTCAGATTTTCTAATATGCTCGGTTCCTCATAACTTTTGTACATGGAAACCTTCATAATGGAACCAAATGAAATACACCTTCCCTTTTCTATTAGTACGTATTAACTATTCAGAATGGTGGGTTTTTGCTTTTTGTTTTGTTTTGTTTTATTTTGTTTTGTTTTGTTTTGTTTTTTAAGACAGGGTTTCTCTGTGTAGCCCTGCCTATCCTGGAACTTGCTCTGTAGACCAGGCTGGCCTTGAACTCTGAGATCTATCTGCTTCTGCCTCCCCAGTACTGGGATTAACATCTTGTGTCCTGTGCCTGTCTTAGAATGGTAGGTTTTATTGTGACAGTTTCAAAAATGCTGTTTTACTTTAGAGCTGGATTTAAGTTTTGATGTTTATCCTCATTCTTCATGGCCTCTGTCATGTTGAAATGATGTTGAATAATATGAATTCCATAGTTTCTGTGCCTGAAAGCCATTGACTATGGAGAAAAACTGTTGCCAGGTAGTGTGATCACTGTGTGGCTGAGAGTTTGTCTCTGCAATCCAGATGTTGGGAGTCTAGTTGCAGGGTGATGGTGTTAGAGGAGAACCTTTGGGAGTTGTTTAGCGTTTGAGTGTGGAGTCCCAGCAAATGGATTTATTCTCTCACGCCTTTGTCCGTTGTGCTATATAACACAGAGAGAGGGTGCTGGTTTGTGAACTAGGATGTGGCCACCAGACATGGACTTGTCTTGTGCTTTCAGCCTCTGAACTGAGAAACAACCCAGTCTGCCAGATGGACAGAAAAGGCAGTGGTGAACCTCTGATCATCAGTGGCTCTGGTGCTGATGGTGGTGGCAGGGTTGTAGTTTTGGAAATGATGCCTTGTGGAGACTTGCAAGCAAGTTAGAGACTTACAGAAAATGACAACTCTGCAGTATGGTTTCCACAGCCTCCTGAGGTCCCCTTGCTCTTTCTCTGCCTAAACTGCTGGCTAAGCACACAGGCTCATGTCCTGGGTGTGCTTAGAACCAGTTCCTCCACGATGGGGGGCAGGGTGTCTTCAGTGTAATAAGTAATGGTTTGTGGCAATGGAAGGAAATGGTAATAAAGTCACTGTGACTGTTGTGTTCTGCCTTCCAGGCACACCCAGAGCAGTTAAGTGAGGATCATTTCCCTTGGCTTTCTTTCTCTCTTATGTTTGAAAGTTAAAGTTGTGCTAGTCTAGGAAACTGGATGACATCTCCCACAGACCTGAGTTAGCAGTTGAGTTGACGCCTGTTCCACATAATGTCTTTAGAAATGTTGATGTCAACCTTAGGGATTATTACCTGGTGGGACTGTCTTAGTCTGATTTCCATTATAACAATGGGATATCCAAGGCTAGATGCTTTATTAAGAATTAAAGGTCTTTCTTACCCTAACTCAGGAGGTTGAAAGTCCGAAGTTGGTTGGCTAGCCATTGTAACTAAACACCATGCTAGTGATAGCATGTCAGGTGCTGCCATGTGACTGGGAAGTTACAACAAAAGCCAGGATTGGGAGGAGCCAGGCTTATTGAAAACAACTCAGTGTTACAGAGCTGATCTCAGACTTCATGAGAATAGTGTGATTCCTTCTGAGGAAAGCACCTCCAATCTCTTTGACCTTTCACTAAAACTACCTTCTAGGCATCCCACTGTCTCCCAACATCTGTTTGAGGACTAGGCTTTTCACATACCAAACCCTTCAATTTATTATTCAAGCATACTGAATCCAGATGATAGTAAAGACTCTTAGCTGCTTTGAAACCAGGATCCCAGCACTTGGGAGGCAGAGGCAGGTGGATTTCTGAGTTCAAGGCCAGCCTAGTCTACAAAGTGAATTCCAGGACAGCCCGGGCTACACAGAGAAACCCTGTCTTGAAAAACCAAAACCAACCAACCAACCAAACAAAATACCAGAATCAAATGGTGATTTAATGTAGCAGTCATGTGCTCGATGCTTGTCTGCTGACTGAAGATGAGGGTGAGCGTTGATGATAAGATATAGTATGGATTATTCTTGCCAGAGCATGGAGTAGCATGTGGTGGTGTATGCAGGGTTGTCATTGCCTGTTAAGGCTGTTAGTGCTTCCTGACAGTTAGCTTGTGATGAGTGTGCCTACCCCTAGCCAATTTTGAATAGTGCTTGTAACTTCTCAGCTGCTCTTCATGTTATATATTCCTGTGTGTCTGTTGTATATATAAAATAATATATATTAGTAATTTTTACTGGTGCTGATGTTATTTTGACACCATCAGTATTGATACCTATATTTTAATTTTATATGTTTATATATTATGTATGCATATGTATATGTGTGCAGAGGCCAGAAGAGGGCACAAAGATCCCCTTTCTTTTGTTCTTCACCTTATTCCATTGAGACAGAATATCTCCCTGAACCTTGAATTTACATTTTCAGCTAGACTGATAGCCAGCAGGTCTTAGTTATTTTCCTGTCAATGCCCCCAACAGCACTGGAGTTACAGGTGTATTGGTTCTTACACAGGTGCTGAGATCCTAACTTGCGTCCTCACAGTTGTGCAGAACGTACTAATTTTACTGAAAAGCTGCTGTCTTAGGGTTCTCTATTGCTGGGTAAAAACACCATGACAAAAAAAAAGGCAGTTTGGGACGAAAGGGTTTATTTATCATTGAGGGAAGTCAAGATAGGAACTCAAGGCAGAAATCTGGAAGCAGGAACTGAAGCAGAGGCTGTGGAGGAACATTTTCAGCCTGCTTTCCTTATACAACACAAGGCCTTCTGCCCAGGGGTGGTATTTACTTTAGCAGCAGCTTTAATTTTAAAACCCCATGGAAATGAGAGTGGGTGATTGAATCTTAGAGGCTAGTCCCTTTTGTAATAAAATTCAAGGAGATCAGGGGACCTTCAGGGTTTGTGCCCCTCTGCGTCCTGTAGACACTCTCTGACTCACTTCCCCTGTGCTTTTCTGGTCGTCTCTGGCCTTTGGCTTGTATGGAACATTTCATGTCTGTGCTAAACATAACCATCCTTTGACGGACACATCATATTGGACTATGGCCAGACCAGTGTGCTTTGGCTGTGACGGAATGCCATTTCTCAAGTCTGTCAGTGATGATGGTTTTCCTGCTGGTTGCTGGTCTGTCTGCGTCTGCTCTGTGGCAGGTAAACATGAAGGAGATCCTCACTGTGACGATCGACTTTCAGGTTGAATGTGGGGTCATTGTGAAGAAGGTCAGTCTATCTGCTAGAAGAAAAACATTAGACACCTTTATGAATCTGTTGTTGTACCAGTATAGATGAATTCTTTTACTGAAAATAAAAATACCTCAGCTAAACGGCTTGTCTTGTTTCGCTGATGTGGAATGGGAGTTGGCCAAGTCTCCTTCACTCACAGCCTTGGCCATGGCACCCCGACATCCGTGGGCTCTAGACACTTCTGCCAACCTGTTACTTAAATGCCCAACCTTATAAGCTGTGTTTGGTCTTTAACAAGCAATAGGAGTACACGTTCTTGCCCATGCCTGAACTCCTTACTTAGAGTTTTTGAGAAGAGCAATTATGAACCTGGTGCTTTGGAAATTGATGGGTTGAAACGGGCCGTGGTTCTTAGGGAAAACACACCTTTCTCAGACTTCTTGGGTGATGTCAGAACTGAATGCCGAGGGCCTGGATCAGGAATGCTTAAGGCCTATTTAGTAGCTAAAGGATACCTTGGGGCTCACTTAGGGCTTGTTTGTTTTTCCATTTTCTGTCAGTGAGGCTTATGTTTTAATTATAAAAGTCACCTAGGTCCAGACCATTAGACAGATCATCTTGTGGTAGACTGAATGATTGCTGGCCAGGCTGTTTTCATGCTAGTCCCAGCTTCTTTTGCTTGTGTCGCCTGCCTACTACCTACCTTCTTTCTCCCGGCCTGGCTTGGCCGAGCTTGTGCTCTCTCTGAAGGCATTCCCTGGTCTTTAGCTGACCTGTATATAGCATTGGGTGTGCCATGCACCCTCCACGTCTCCATCTGCTCTGCCTGGGCATGAAAAGGAGGCACACTTGCATATTTATCCTCACAGGGTCTCCTTACGGAATATTAGCTTCTCCATGCATTGCTTTCCCCTCTTTCTCGGCCTTCAGTGTTCTTTGGTGGCCTGAGGCACATGCAGCTTGTCTGGGATTGTTCATAGCTTAACTTCAACTCTTATTTATTTATTTATTTATTTGTTATTCATTCATTCATTCATTCATTCATTCATATTTTGGGGGAGGGTTGTTTTTTTGGATTTGGTTTTTCGAGACAGGGTTTCTCTGTGTAGCCCTGGCTGTCCTGGAACTCACTCTGTAGACCAGGCTGGCCTCTAACTCAGAAATCTGCCTGCCTCTGCCTCCCAGAGTGCTGGGATTACAGGCGTGCGCCACCACCGCCGTGCTTCATTCGTTTTTATGTGAGGGGCGTCAGTATGTCTGTTCTTAATCCCTTGGCCACCACCTGCTTCTCCTCATCTTATTGTTTTCCTCCCATACTGGGGGATTGAACCTCAGTCTTTACATAAGCCAGGCAAGCACTCTAACACTGAGCTATCCCTGACCTTCTCTTCACTTTTTATGTTGAAATGGTGCCTCACTTTGACTGGGATACCCTTGGATCTAGGTGCTTGTCCCTGAGATCTTGAGTAGCTGGCTTACAGGTGTACTCCACCAGCCTTGTCTCTCAACCCTTCAGTTTCTTGAGACTGAGCAGACTCGAACGCTGGGGTCAATCTGCTTCTCTCCAGGGGCTCTAAGGTCACAGTGTTACTAATAAAGGCCTCAGTGGGATGGTCGCCTCACTGCTTAGTGCCTGATTCCATGTAGCAGTGACACACTGTGACCCTCAATGCTACCCTCTTTTCACAGGCAAGACATGAAGTTTTTGGGATTCTTATTAACAGTTGAATAGGGAACTTGGTATCTCTTAGGGCTAGTTACAGGACAACCTGTCTCACCTTTGACTGTGGCTTGCCTTCTTGGTCCTGCTGGGCTTGAGACTTTTAGGATGGGTGGAATCACAGAGGTGGGAGCCACGGGGGGTCATTGTGATAAGTGCTCTGAGGGCCTGTGTGTGGCTCTCAGGGAGGGAGGGAACAGGTCTGGCAGCCCCTTGCTACGGGCAGGGAAACCTTGAGCTATATAGTCTATAGATACAGGATCTTTGCACATTATAGCCATGATAAACTTGGACAGGTAGTTTATTTTTGTCATCTTCTAAACTATAGTATAATAACTGTTGCATTTACATTGTGTTAGGTTTAAGTCTCTTAGAGCTCATTAAATGTTTTTGTGAGAGGACATGGGTGAGTTTTAAATAAGGGACTGGAGTGTGTGGGTTTTGGAACCTTTGGGGAAGAAGTTAATTCCTTAAGTCAGTTGCTCATGGATGAAGGGTGAAAGAATTTGCCTTTTATGGACCGTAGAGACCTGCTGTTCACAGTATGCAGACACTGCCCTTCTCATGGTGTGTTTAGCTTCGGACACTGGCTGAGCTGGGCAGTACTTGATGTGGGATCTGTGATAGTAGAAGTTCTCAGGAGAGCAGATTTGTGTCCAGCCAGGAGTTGGGTACGGTCTGAGAATGTCATTTAGAGTTTTGGGGAACTAGATGGATGCTTATCTTTCTGGGGACTGAACTCATGGCCCGGATTGCCCCCCTGGGCAGTTCTCACACTTTGAGAAATCCTCACATTATGCCAAACCCAGTTTTCTCATTAAGAAAATGGATGAGCATCTCTGAGGAGGAACAAGTTAAGGGCCATGCCGTGCAGGCCCAGGGCAGCAGCGCCCGCTCTCATTCTTGGGGGCGTGGACTTTAGTGTCTTCACCTTGTTCCTAAATTGACATCTGAAACTGGGAACAAGGTGAAGAAACTAAAGCTATTTTAACAGTAGAGCAAGATGCTATTGCCATGTGTTGGACTAGAAGGGAGGCCAAGATCTGCAGGCTAGGAAGCAGAGCTGGCAGGCCGAGCCTCTGTGCCAGTGTGTCCCTGTGAGATGTCACAGCTGCTATACTGGAGGGAGATGTGCTTGACTGCTGTTTGTGTGAAAGGAGAAAGCAGAGCTAGGCCTGAGTGACACCCTTGAGTTCACACAGAGCATGCTTGGTGTGCAGCGTGAAGAGGGCACAGGGCAGCCGCCGTTTCCATCCTGGGATTGAATTCAAGTCTTTAAAACTTTTGCAGCAGTTGCTTTTACCCACTGGACCATCTTTTCAATTCCTAATGCATATTTACTTAGATTAAGAGTAGCTGGAACTGCCCTTGGCTAAGTAACCCTTCTGCCACCCACATCCCCTGTGGGGCAGACTGTCCACTGTAGTCTGTACTGATGTGTAGTAGTTCCCACAGTGGGCGCAGCACTGGCGGGGCAGCCATGACGGGTAAACAATGGCGACTTTTATTCAGCTTGTTCCTCTGAGGATTATAAAATATGCAGGCATGAGGAAACCCAGCTAATGCACTGTGTAATAGCCCTGCATGCATGTGCTCAGATTTTCTCATGTTCCCTCCATCCCTAGGAAAAGGCTATAAATTAAATCCTCATGTTTGATTTTTTTTTTTTTAAGGGAAACAGCAGGGTAGCCTGTTCCAGCTTATCCATCATGTCCTGTGACTCAAAGGGAATTCACCAGTGGAATTTTCCAGAAAGTCAAGTCTTTTTTTCCCCTGCCTGAATATTACTGCCTTGTAACAGAAATGTAGACAGATTGGGGGTTTGCAGGATAACACAAAATCCTTTTCCTGCTGCACTCAGAGAACAGTAGTTTGGGTCTGAATTAGTCAGCATTCTCTCGAGTCACTTATGGAATGTCTCTCTATATTGAGGGAATTTATTGTGATGACTTACAGTATGCAGTCCAACTAACCCAACAATGGTCAGCTGTGAATGGGAACTCCAAGAATCTAGTAGTTGCTCAGTCCCACGAGGCTAGTTGATTCAGCTGGTCTTCTGTAGAAGGAGGTTCCTACAGATGTGCTGGCAAGTAAATGCAAGCAGGTGAAGAGTGAGTCTTCCTTCTTCTTATGTCCAATGTAGGTCTTCAGCAGAAGGTGTGGCCAAGATTAAAGGTGTGCAGCATTACACCTTGATCTGGGCCTTGCTTTGTCCCAGGTTGACCTTGAACTCAGCTTGCACAGTCTCCTGGGATTAAAGGCGTGTACTACCTTTCCTGGGCCTAAGCTTTTAATGATCACTATGCCTCAAGATCTCCATGCCAAGATCCAGGTCAGAAATTTGTGTCTTCCAACCTCAAGATCTGGATTACAGCTGAGCCTTCCAATTCTGGATTGTAGTTCATTCCAGATATAGTCAGGTTGACAACCAGGAATAGCCATTACAGGGCCATTTTGTTACTGTCATCTGAGCCTTATGTTAGCTTGGGGGCTGTTTTCTTCTGTGACCTGTGCCATGCTACTGATGCTCTAAAACTCAGTGATGTAAGTCATGGTGAGTAAGGAAAACCTTGACTGCATTAGTTCTAATAGAAGTTTGCCATCCTGTGTCCCGTGACAGCAGTATTCCTGAGAGTAGAGTTTCAACCTGTCCAGTGGCTATGTCTGGGTTAACCAGGGAGGAGAAGCTACTTGTGTATCTCTCACAGTTTGAAGCAGGCTCTCTAGGCTAATTCTGTTAGTGCTGGCTTTGTGTAAGGAAAGGGGCATGCATGTTCAATTCCAATGTATGTGTTTCTGCTGGGTACTCAAAGCAACGAGAAAAGTGCCAGACATTCCTGCTTGCCTTTTCTTGTACTATGGTGTAGGGTTAAGGAGTATGCTGATGAACTAGTTTTCAGGTCTTTAGAATGTAGATGAGTATCTTTCTCTTGTACCATTATATACTCTGATAATCACTATCATTTAAGTCAAGTATGTTTATAGATCCCACAGTTCTGATTGCTTCCCACAATAGAGTCTGGCATTTCAAAAGAATGGGAAAAAAGTTTGTCCTTTTGGAGGAACTGTGTGTCTGCTTGCTCAGGCCTGCTGTTCAGCTGCTATCTCAGGTCCTGAGTGTTTAGAAGTCACTAGTGATTTTGGTGTTTGCCATTTCAACATTTTTACAATGTGCAGAAATCATGCAATCTAAATTTCAGCCCCAGGACACATGGGTGAGGCTAGGAGCTTGTGGATGCCACCAATGCTTTAGGATGTCTTTTGAAGCAGGCAGTAATTGTATGTAGTGCTACTTGGCTCCTGGAGTGGCGGTAGTCTTTGAATCCATTTGGAAAAAGGCAGAGTTGGATAATGAACCTCAGTGGGAGATATTATTTCTTGAGATTTCTGTGGACACAAGAGAAAGTAATCCTGGTGTTTGTCATGTAGGTAAGCATGAAAGAAATCACTGCCATTCAAAAGGATAGAGTTGAAACTGTCTCATCCAGAAGACAGCCAAGAAAAAAAGTCATAGTTACGTGTTTCCTTGTGAGTTCTCAGAACCCAGATGTGCCCACATGCTGCCTTAGACTCCAGATGAGCCCACAGGCTGATTTAGAACCCAGATGTGCTCACAGGCTAGGTTAGAACCCAGATGTGCCCAGAGGCTAGGTTAGAGCCCAGATGTACCCACAGACTAGGTTAGAACCCAGATGAGCCCACCGGCTGGCTTAGAACCCAGATATGCTCACAGGCTAGGTTAGAATCCAGATGTGCCCAGAGGCTAGGTTAGAACCCAGATGTACCCACAGACTAGGTTAGAACCCAGATGAGACCACCGGCTGGCTTAGAACCTAGATGTACCCACAGGCTAGGTTAGAATCCAGATGTGCCCAGAGGCTGGAGTTCCTCATACACACAGGAGAGCAGCTACTTCTTCCGGTGAGTGGAAACCGTGTTACTTGTGTCTGCGCAGGTGCCTGTGAGTCCTGTGCTACTCTCCATGTGGGCATGTTTGCTTTTGTCCTTTGTAAGGCTAGTCTAGGAGAGCTCTACTGCACACAAATGTCACTCTCCATCTTAGCTGGAGGCTGGATGCCAGATCTATAATTCTTAGTAAGTGCTATGTCTGTTTTTATCTGGTGTGCTGAAGCAAATAAATATTGCAGCTGGTGTGGTGCTGCATTTTTGGTTCAGATGAATTCTTAAACTGGGCTATCCTTATCCTTCCTACATTTGTCCATAGGCATAAATATATACACTTGAGACCTGCAAATGTGTGTCCACTCATGCCTGTTTTCCTATTCTTCCTCATTTGTCTTCTGCCTTGCTTTCCTCTTCGAATGTCCCCTCTAGTGCATTTTTCTCTGTTGTTAGTTAATCCATTCACCCAGCCAGCCCTTTATTGATTTCTTCTTGTTTGGGGCACTGTGATTGGTGTTGTAGACAGAACAGTCCATTATTAGCACCCAGCGCAGAAATAATGACACATGTAGCACCGTCTGTAAGGCAGGTGCCACTTGTTTGAGTCTGCAGGACCCGAGCACTAGCTGTGAATGGCTTTCTACATACAGGCCCGTTTGTTTGGGTACAGTCAGTGCCAAAACAGGACAGGTCTCTGTTGGAGCCTTTGCCTCAGCCTTAGACTTGGCCCTGGTCTTCTCTTGGGTCCTTGTCTGTTCCTCCCTATGTGTGATGTATCACGCCAGCCCCCAGCTTAGCCTTGCCCATATATTCATGAACAAGAATGAAGACAAACCACAGGCCATGGGAATTTGACCTAAAATCTTTTGGTAAAATGTTCAGAGGTGTCAGTTCATGGAGACTTGGCAATGCGCCATGTCTGCCTGTGGCGGCTGTGGCCAGATTTCCCTCCTGTGTGGGTCTAGAGTTCTGGTTCCTATCTATCATTGCCATGTTCATGGCTCTTTCTTTTGTGGACTTGGCCTCCCTCACACCATGCTCCTGGATTCCTTCCTTTCTTCCTGCTGCGGCCCAGATGCCTCTGACCATTTTCACCTCCATCCTCGAGGTATTGCCTGGCCTTGAGCATATCTTACATCTCTGCCATCTGTGGTTCAGTCCCTTGTTTCTATTATTGGGAATGCCAATACCATCCTTTAAAATTGTGAAGTGTTGATGCATGACCAGCCTCAGCAGCTCAGAGACTCCTGGTAGGAAGGTGTTTTATCTGCACTCCTCCGTGGTCCTGCTCTGGGCTGATGCAGCAGGGACACAAGGCAGCTGTTCTCTGCCCTTATGCTCAGCCCCGAGTTACTTGATTCTCTCTCATCTTGGATGATTTTTTTCCTTGTCAAACTGAACAAAACTAGCTTACCAGAGCGTAAAGCACAGACCCAGTTCTATTGAGCTTGCATTTAGAGCCTCTGCAGAATCCTTTACCAGTGAATGCAGTGGACCAAAATGTTAGAGTCCTCAAAACTCACCACATGGAGGAGGTGAGTGGCTATATATGTAGATGAGCCTTTTTGGCAAAAGTTAAATAAGTGAAGCTCAGATATTGAGATTAGAGCCTTTCAGAAGTCATACTAACCAGGCATGGTGGTGCAAGCCTGTAATCCTGTCACTTTTGGAGCTAAGGCTGGTAGATTTTTGAGTTCTAGGCTAGTTAGAGCTATATAGTGAGAGCCTGCCTTAAATAAAACATTGTGGAGTAGAGTGTTGATTTTTGCTGCTGTACCATGTGAGGACACTGGAAAAGGCCACCATGAACCAGGATGAGAAAAAAAAAAAAAACAAAACCACCAGGAGCTGCCTGCAGCCTGACCCTGGACTTGCAGACTCTATACAAACCTGAGCTAGGAATGCCTTTTGTTTAAGGTCTGTCACTTTTTATAGAGCCTTAGATGTGTAAAGCATTGAGCCCTGCTTGAGTTTTGCTGTGGTGAAGATGCCATTTTAGGAGTTGCTGGGGTACTAGTAAGTTTACCCACAAAGGTGTCCCTATGGGCTAGACTTCTTCATGCCAGGGAGCAAAACTCTGCTCCCTTTCCCTGATGTTATCGAGGAGGTTGGATTGGAAGGCTAATAAGGCCATCGGTTTTGTTTTAATTTTGATCTGCGTTTATGTTGTAAGCTGAACTCATTCTAATCAAATCATACATGCAGACCCCTGATATACACCATTCCAGGGTCTGTTGGAACAAATGTACCTGGGTTTTTCTGCTGGTTCTTTATTCTCCCACTTTTCCGGTCCTCCATCTGCCACTAGGCCTGACACAGCTGGGACGCACTCTTTTCTGAGGCTCTTCTTGCTTCTAGGATGAAGAAGTGATGACTGGAGCTTTGGAAGTTTCTAAAGTTATCTGAATTACTGGAAAGGGAGGGGCGGGCGGAAGAGGGAGGCAGTTCTTCATAATGTGTGTCTTTTAATTGGTTATGCAAATTGGAAATAAAAGCTAGAAAATCTAGACACTGTAGCTGTCATTGGTTGATTTAAAGGACACCCACCACCCCAAAACTCACCCATAAAACATTCTTTGGTGGGATAAAGCCCACTGTGAAAAGTAAGGCCAAAGGTCATGGAAGGGGAGAGTATCAGTCACAGTTGAAACTCCTCTGGGTTGAGTATAGATGCTTTTCGATTTATGGTGTTGCTTCTCAGTCAGCCCATCCTAAGTTGAAGTTGAGAGACTATGTAAGTTAAAATTTACTTGACACATCTGCCATACTGAATATCTTAGTGTGCATTATCTTAAATGAGCTAATAACTCTTGCACTATTGGACCGACCTGTCTAACAGAAAGCTAGTTTTATTGTGTTGAACATCTCATGGAATTTATTAAATTTATATTTTAAATTATAATTTAACTGCCATGTCTGAAATAATTCTGGCAATAGTGTCCTAGTTTGGGGGTTTCCCTAGGTGATGACCATTGTCCATCCTCCCCAGGGTCCTATTGCATGTTGCTAGCTTAGGGAAAGCTCTGTATCTGAAGTTTGATTTCTATTCAGTGCATATTGCTTTTCTTACAGGAGTTGTTAGATCACAGAGGAACCCTGGTAACCCTAAGTGGCTGGGGTCAGACACCATCCTTAGTAGGCCACTTGGACACATTAGAAGTAGTAAAAAAAAGCAGACAAAGAGTTATTCAGTGGCCACATTGGTAAGAGGAACACATAAAGAGAGATGGAAATCCCCAAGTCTATCTTGAGGGCCTGATACAAGAAGGTTTAGATAGGAATACACTTCAAGAGGTATGAGTAGTTAAGCAGTCTTCACCAAGGCACAGTTTTGCCCACCATTGCCAGGGCTCCTGGTTTGTCTTATAAAGTTGTCAGAACAATGAAACCTCCTGGGACAGGAGTTCTCTCCTGGATGGTTGGCAGGGAGCTTCACTGCCCAGTTCCTGGAGAAATTCCAGTTCCTTGGAATCTGTGGCGTCAATAGTTGATAGCTAAAAGACTAACTTTAATTTCTCTCTTTAATGTATCATTCCTCCTGTCAGTACTGTCACTTTCACCACATCCAAAGGTCAAAGTCATTATGCTGAGCTGGAATTGTTGGTGCTTGTAATTATTACAAGGACAGATTTTGTTGGGTTTACTGTTATTTTCAATCCCCTTTGACAAGTTGTGTAAGCACTAGAGATCTTAAAGAATGTCCTACATGTCTGCATCTGGGTGCCGTGCCAACATGGCACCATGCCTTACAGCTACTGGATGCTGCAGTTGGCCTGTAGAGCTTACTGGTCTCCCTCAAGTGCTTCCTCCTGGGGTTTTCTGTTTCATTGTTTGTTTTCTTTCAATGCTATTTATCCACTTCTAGTTTCACTCCCTGTCTTTATTCTTAAATTAACTTGGCCACCAGCCACTGTAATTCAGTGCTCTGTGCTTTAAATTGAAAGCCATCTGTACTAATTCTGTTGTTTATGACGAGATTATCATGGGCAGGAAAGGAAATCTTTGATTTTCTCGTTCATGCCAGTGAGTGTTTGTTTATTCCAGTTACACTCATTGTTTTAGAATTCTAAATGGATACAGACCCTTTGTTATTAGAATATGTTATGAATTATTATTACAATAATATCTCAGGTGACTAAGAAGGACTTTAGCTCTGGCTTCTTCTACCTCTGGACAGTGAGAGGCCAGGTGTCTCCCAAACATTCATGTAAGGAGAAAGCCTTGTTTCTTTGGGTAAGGGAGTTCTTTTCATCTGAGAAAATATCGAGTCTTAATGGTGGCAATGATTTTCTTGCAAGATGAAGTCCTAACAGGAGCAGTAAAATGTGGTGAGAGTCAACTAGTGGCATGAGACATGAGATACAGGTCGCAGTTTGCCTGTGAGGACTCACCTTGTAGTTTGAGATTCTCTCTCTTTTTTTTTAATTAATTTTTTTTTATTGAGTAGCTTCTTCATTTACATTGCCAATGGCAAAACCTTTCTCAATTTTCCCCCTCCCAAAAGCCCAAAGATTCCCTACCCCTCCTCTCACCCCCTGCCTCCATGTATATGCCCCTCTACCCGACACACTCCCACCTCTCCACCCCCCAGTCCATTTCCTTTGTTGGGGCTTCTATTGAGTCTTTACCTGACGAAAGACCACTCTTCCCACTGATGCCCAACAAGGCCTTCTGCCGCATTTTTGGCTGGAACCATGTATACCCCTTGGTTGATGGTTCAGTCCCTGAGAGTCTTGGGGTGTCTGAAGTCATTCTTCTTCCCATGGGGCTGTAAATCCCTTCAGCTCCTCCAGACCACCCTCCAGATCCTCCATTGGAGACCCCAAGCCCAGTCCAATAGTTGGTTGCTAGTTTCTGCCTCTGTATTTGTAGGGCTCTGGCAGGTCCCCTCTGGAAGCAGCCATGGCATGCTCCTTTTGGTACACGCTTCTTGTCGTAGTGTTGGGGTTTGGTGACTGTTTATAGGATGAATCCCCAGGTAGGGCAGTCTGGGTGGCCTTTACTTGGGATTCTCAAAGATGGTTTTCTCTAAATCATACCCATCCACCTACCTTCCTTCCTTCTTTCCTTCCTTCCTTCTTTCCTTCCTTCCTTCCTTCCTTCCTTCCTTCCTTCCTTCCTTCCTTCCTTCCTTCCTTCCTTCCTTCCTTCCTTCCTTCCTTCCTTCCTTCCTTCCTTCCTTCCTTCCTTCCTTCCTTCTCATTGTTCTCTTCCTCCTTTTAACATATACTTCTCTGTTTATTTTGTGTGTGTATGTGTGTCCTGTGCTGTGGTGTGCACAGGATGGTTTGAGGACAGACAACTTGCAGCTGTCAGTTCTTTCTTTACACCACATAGGTTCCTGGACCTGGGGTCTTCAGGTCTGGTGGCAGCACGTTTGCCCATGAGCCCACCTCACCAGCCTGTACAGAAGGTCTACTACAAACACCGTCTGCTGACCGCGTACTCACATTTAGTGTTGGGAGTGGTCCCTGGTAATTTGTATTTTTGAAATCTCCCTAGGTGATAGAGGGGCTGAAATGCCATAGCACTGCTTTCCTCTCATACACAAACTTGCAGAGTGCAGGCACAGTCCTTAACAGAAGTCTACAGTGAGCGCGAGCCACGCCTTCGCCTTGGAGGAGAGGAGGGCATGAATGAGGGAAGGACCGTGATGGTCTTGCTTTTCTTCTGCTAGGGAGCAGAGTCTACTTCTTTTTCACATTCTTACATTCTGACTGCCTCCCTTGCTAGAATGCTGATTCTTTTTTTGTAGGACAGGAAGGATTAAACGTTGATTTGTGAGTCCAAGATACAGTAAACCATTTCTTCTTTCTTCGCACGCACGCACACACACACACACACACACACACACACACACACACACACACACACAGAGCCCTAAGCCCTACACTCAATGTCTCAAATTCCTCCCCTCAGGGCTCAGAGAGCCTTGTAGAAGAGGCAGCTAATCCTAACCCTAACCTTGAGTATAAGAGCCAGACAGCATGGAAGACAGCAAGGCCCTCTAAATCAACAGGATCAGCACACATGCACTCACAGAGACTAAGGCAGCATGCACCGGGCGGGCTTGCATGGGTGTTCCCCAGATGGAGTCTCAGGGCTGAAAGGAGAAGTAGATTCAAGCTCCTCTTCTTAACCCAGCAGCTATCTCCAGCAGTTAGCAAAATAGATTCCCAAAGAAAATTTGGTTTTCTCTAAGGGAATCTCACTGGGGAAACAAATTATTCTTAATTATAGGGTGGATACCCAGCAGTAGACGCCAACAGAAAACAAAAAGACCTCAGCGGCACGTTGGGAGGTTCCCCATCTCATAGTGCACTGTTAGGGCTTTTTTTTTTTTTTTTTTTTTTTTTTTTTTTTAAATCTTTTCTGATGTCTTAGTTTTTGTTCTCTCTTATTTTACGTTATTGTTATCCCTTAGAACAGTGGCTCTCAACCTTTTTCATGCTGCAACTCTTTACTACAGTTCGTCAGGCTGTGGTGATCCCCCGACCATAAAATTATTTTTTGTTGCTACTTCATAACTGTAATTTTGCTACTGCTATGAATCATAATGTAAACATCTGATATTCAGGATGGTCTCAGGCAACTATGAAAGGGTCGTCAGCACCCCCTGGAGTCTCAGCCCACAACTTGAGAACCACTGCCTTCAAAGCTTGTTTTCTAATTTTCTTTTTTTAAACATATATTTATTATTATTATTATTATTATTATTATTATTATTATTATATGTAAGTACATTGTAGCTGTCTTTAGACAAACCAGAAGAGGGCGTCAGATCTCATTATAGATGGTTGTAAGCCACCATGTGGTTGCTGGGATTTGAACTCAGGACCTTCGAAAGAGCAGTCAGTGCTCTAAACCACTGAGCCATCTTCAAGGGGATCCAAGTGGGAGGCAGGAAGGGAGGAACTAGAAGGAAGAGGGAGGGGAACCATAATCAAGATATGTCATGTAGAAGAAAGAAAATATTTTCAATAAAAGGAAAAGAAAAGGAATTTAGGCAATAAAACCATTAAGGAAGGAAGGAAAAGGAAAGGAAAGGGAAGGAAAGGAGTTGGTCATCCATGCTTTAGAATTCCTTGCCTGGATGGCTGTGCCGGGCCTTCTGAACTTCTGCAGCTTGTGTAATTGCTCTCTACATATTTTTAGGTCACCTTGCATGACTGATTCAGAGCAGGGGCTGGTGAGTATCACATACTCAGTATCACAGGCTGGCAGGGTTAGGCCTTGGCACTGTGAGAGCTAGAGAGCCTCTGCTTCCCTCCACGCTCCTGAGGGGAACCGCAAACGTAGTCTCTGTTTTCCTGAGAAATAAGACAGGTTGTGCTCCTCAGCTGATCAAGCCATTCATAGGACATGCGAGTGACTCCTTATCTGTCTTCGTCTCAGGGCGAACTATACGACACCTGGGCTCCAGCCTCCGCTCTCAGCACACCCAGGGAGAAGGATGCAGAGGATGCAGTGGATGCTGGGCTCTGCCTCCTCCTTGAAGGCCAGCAGATGCCCAGAAGAAACACCTGATTGGAGTGTTGACTTCTGAGGTGTGTCAGAAGAAGGTGTGGGCTAGTCAGCTAGTGCCCCACATGGCTGCCCACTTGTTCCTGTGACCACAGGACTGGATTTTAAAAGTCACCTCATTTCAGTCTCTTTTTATCAACCCTAGATAGAACCCTCTCAGGCCATGCTTTTGGCATTTGAACTTGGTAAGAATTAGATAGTAAGAGTTTGTGGTACTTGAGGGTTTTTCTAGCCACAGCTCAGGAAGCTTTGGGGCTCTGGAATTATAAGTGGATATATATTGGCTAATGTGACTGAAAGAGCAGTTAGTGTACAGGGGAGCCACCCTGACTGGAGTGGCCTGGGCTCTACCACTTCTGCACCTTCATTTTCTTTTCCCTTTTCTTCTTCTTCTTTTTCTTTCTTAAAGGCTGTTGCTGTCTAGAGACACCAGAAGAGGGCATCAGATCTCATTACAGATGGTGTGAACCACCATGTGGTTGCTGGGAATTGAACTCTGGACTTCTGGAAAAACAGTCAGTGCTCCTAACCGCTGAGCCATCTCTCCAGCCCCTTCATTTTCTTGTTTGTTAAATGAAGACCTTGGAGCTGAAGCTCTTTAATCCTTCCCTTCAGGGTTCAAACTCAGGAAGTGACGTCATTGAAATGTGTCGTTCTTCTCCTACCCCAAAGGTTGTCAGCTCATGGTTTCTACTTACTTGAAAGAAGGCCTGTCCTGAGTGAAGCTTCTGCTTGGTCTTATGGGCAGGCAGGAGCAAAGGGTAGATAGTGCTTAAAAACAATCCAGAGAATGCCCCTGTGCTAGCACATCTGTACCAGCTGTGGTCCCGTGGCTGGTCCTTGCTTCTGGTCCTTGGGCTGTCCTTAATATTTCTTTATTCCTGCACACAGAAGCTTGTTGTATGTTCCTACTGTGCACTGACATGTTTCCTAAAGCAACCTTTTCTACAGTAAGGAACTTTCTGGTTGACCTGTTGTAATACAATTGATTGGGGTAACTGATCTGATTTGGGCTTTAATTTTCCCATTCCGTAATTTAGGCAAAACTGAATTGAACTGGCATCATTCTTCTTACAACCTTTGAACTATGGGTGTCCTTTGATCCTTATAAAACATGACTGGGTTGTTACTGATAGTGTGCTTTTCTGGGACACTAAATGATTGTGTATCAGCTATGTATACTATGAGAATAAAGTCTCAGGACTCATTGTTCTATCTTTAGTGAGGGGAGTTTAGATTACGAGGCCTTGAGAAGCCTTCATGTCTTGTCCTTATCCTGGTAAACTGACTCTACAAAGCCAGCGAAGGCACAATGTGCTATGGCTTTGCACAGACTCACCTGAGACCTTCCCTAGTGTCTTCCCAGGCCCAGTCATGCCTTAGGCCTTTACAGCTACAGGTGGCTGAGATCGTGGAAGCTCTAGGTTCCTGGTTTAACCTCACCATCAGCTGTGACTCTGCTCTAGGTGGGTTTTGTTCTGCTGGTCTTTGGTTGTAGAAAGTGGTTTGCAGCCTGGTGGAGTTTTTTGTTTGGTTGGTTTTGGTTTTTTTAAGCCCTTTAGGCTGTCACAATATATGGTGACTTTGACTCTTGAGATTTCTGGCTTATTAGTATCTCATCTAGCATTAGTTTTGAAAGTTGAATCATGGAACAAATCTCCCAGTGTCAGCAATTACCAATTATGGCTAGCATTACTTAGTTTTCTTTCTTTTGTAATCTCTGCATGTAATTTTTAAAGGGAATTCAGATGCCAATTCATGTCATCTGTAAATATTTTGGTATTTCAGTAACAATTTTCTCTACTGTCTTCAAAGATGTATGTATAGTTCAAATCAAGATGCAAATAGAAGCCATTGATTTTAATTGAATGTCCCATTGATTTTTCCAGTACAATTTTCCTTGCAGGGCTCATTGATTTATTTTGAGAAATTTATTCTTTGGCTTTCCCATAGGCTAGCATTTGCTAACTGGTTTTTCTTAGAAACTGTTGACCAGATCTAAAGCTCATCTAAGCTGATCTGACTGGTTATCAATCATGACTATATCTTCCAGTGTGTGAGGAGTGTATGTGTGTGTGTGTGGTCTGTGCCTATGTAAGTGGCCCCTATAGATAGCCTGGGTGACAGGGCCTGCATTCATGGTGATGTGGTCCTTCCATATTTGCTACTCAGAATTGGAGGATAATGAACATACAGATACCCAGGAAAGTCTTGTACTTGGCTTAAAAAATTTCAGTTTATGATTGTGGCTTTACAGTGCCTCCTGTCATGTTTGCTTTTTGGAGGACAGTCTTCCAGATAGTATTGGACTGACTCTTGGCTTTAGGGTAGTACAAAAGTGACACACAGTCAGGAGAAACTGTACTTTGACTACTGAATGTGAACTCTTGTGGGACTTTTTGTGGAGACCCTGGCGTGCATTGTGTTGAGGTGCTAGGCGGGGTGTGCTGTGGTGGTATGGTGATTACATTTTTAACTTGAAGTATGTGTATTTTATAGGGGGCTTATTTGCAGTGTAACCTCAAATAAAAAGAGAATCAGAAATTATGAAGAGATACTTCTGAAGTATTTTCATCCATTGAGGTTGACCCATGTTCAGAGTGCCCCAGTTTTGGCCAGTGAGAGCTGCAAGGTAGCAATGGCTCTAAAGTTACCTTAGTTGCAGGTAAGTGGGCCTGAGGCCTGCAGATGGAGCCCACCTCAGACAGAGGCTGCAGTCCTCAAAAGAGCAATGGTGGGGTAGAATTATAAACTAGAATTTGGAACCACATTGGGAATTGAGGCTCTTGTTGCCCCTGTTTGGCCATTGTGGCCTTTTCAGCTGACAAAGGACTTTTAAAAACTTGTTGTTTGTTTTGAAATATATTATAAATTCATTTGACATTTCTAATTCAAAATTAAAATTATAAATTCTTAGTTTTATATTTGTATGTGCTTCCTCTTGGAGATAGTAACTAGGTATGTTTACGTGATTACTTCTTGGGTTGATAATTATATTTCATTTGTACATACTACATATAAATGTTTCAAGTAGCTATCAATGTTACTGCTAACAAGTGAGTACCAAAAATAGCTGAAAATACTTTGTCTTTATGATTTATCTCACTAGGGAGCATAGCCAGATTATTGTCTTCCAAGTTATTCAGAATGATTTCTCTGTATTTATGCTACCAACTCAACATATAATTTACTTATTTCATTCTGCTTTTAGTTTTCAGACATTCACCCAGTCATTATGTTCACTGTGTGGTTCCAAAGCCAAACAAGGTGTTTTCAGAGAGCTTTCATGTACTATAGCAAACAGCCATCTTTATCGGTGGGTTCTTTATCGGTGTGTGTGTGTGTGTGTGTGCACATTTTCTGCTGATGTGTACGCAGTTGGGTGTATGGTGTTAACCTATACTCACTCAAGACTTTTGTGTGATTCTCTAGGCATTGTATTTTAACAGCGCGCACACACACACACACACACACACACACACACACACACACACACACAAATTAACTCTAAGTTAGAAAGAAGTTAAACTAGAATCTAGGAAGATGTGCATAGGACACATCCATAGCTCTTTTTTTTGTAAGGGACCTGAGCCGCTCTGTCTTCTCTCCTAGAACCAATGCTGAGGTGGCTCATTGTTGTGAAGCTGTTGAACCTACACAGATGCACCTCACCAACCCAGGAACCAAGTCTACTTTGAGGCTCACTTTCTGTGTGGCACATTTCATGTATTTGGACATTTTGTTTTCTAGAAAATAATATATATTATCCTAATTTAAGTATTTATTTCCTAATTGTATATTTCCTAAATATATAGTGGTAATATATAGTATTCCTAAATATAAATATATATTTCCTAAATTTTTAAAAAAAGTATACTAACATTCATTGGCAAAGTATGCCCAATCTAGAATTGCAAGACATGCTCCTAACTCTGGATATTGTAATTGACTTAATCCTGATATTGAACCATTGAACGTGCTACTTATTCAGTTATTTTAGAAGGGATAATTACAGTGACATCTGTCTAAATACTTTAATCGTATGCCAAGATAGTTAGAAACTACATGAATATCCCTGTCTGCTTATTTCTGTTTCTGTAATTTACATGTCATCTAGTTCAGTACTCACTGGGATGATTTTAACACCCAAAGGATAGTTGGCAACATCTGGGACATTTTTGGTTGCCCACACTCAAAGGAGGGTGGAAATTCCTGTTAAGTTCCCTATAATGCTAGGACAGCCTCTAACACAATACCACTTGTTCCCAAGTGAGGGTATGCTGACGCTGAGCAAACCTGTCATGTTCCAGCAGGCATTTGAGGGCTTGTGTTTCTCCCTCCAGACCTACCCCTCACCCTACTTCCTTCCTGTCTTCCTTCCTCTTCCCTTTGCTGCTCTTTCAGCAAAACCAGATGTTTACAGCTAAGACTGTTCAAAGATACCGGTCATTTGAAATGGAAAGTCATGAGAAAATCAATGGTCTTCTCTGCCCAGGTCCATAAACAGAAGTATAATTATCACGAGAGCGGTGCTGGTTTCTTTTGAGATAAGCCATGTATGCAAACAAGCGGTTTTGGAAAGCTAATTTCAGTTGATCCCAGCCTCACAGAAGCAGGCTAAGCTGGGTGCATACATCAGGTGAGGGGAGGCTCGCTGTGTCATCCATGGCAGCACTGTAGGGTCTGTGGCTTCGGGCTGATTCTGAGGCATTCTCCCCTGGAATTCATTCAGAGTCGCAGTACATGTGACCTGCACTTGTGAGTGCCTGGGGAACTCTGGTTGAGGTATGCATTCTCTCTCTCTCTCCCTCTCTCCCCCTCCCTGTCCCTCTCTCTCCCTCTCTCTCCCTCTCCTGCTCCCCGGCTTTTACTATCAGTAAGAAGCCACATACGTGATTGTGGACCCATTCATTGGGTTACATTACCTAGGTGGTAGGCATTTCACTTGGTGAGGAAATCACCTCATATGATATTTCTTAGATCCTGTCCCCACCGTTTAGTGATTCTACTCAGTACCATTTAAAGGGAGTCAGTAGTTTAATCATGTATATAAGCATGGATGGAAGGCCTGCTGGGAACAGTGGCAATTCAGTTTGGTTGCACAGATCATGTCTGGGCATGGTAGACATGAGCCGAGTGCACGTGTCAGGGCTGATCTGTTGGCCATCCCTTGGGAGCTTGATGGCTTCCCTGTGATGTCTCCCCTGGGTGTAGGAATGATGAGGAGTGTTTGGTTCCTTTAATGCTATTCGAGAAGTTTGCTTTCCTCATCCTGTTCTATCATGTAGACAGATGACTGGAGAGAGGAGCAGACGAAGCAAATCCTACCTGGTCAGCATTTCTCTTCGACAAAAGCAGGTGCAATACGACTTATGTATGCAGAGGGGCCTATGTGACTAGAGAATGTGACACTCAGTTGTGTATGCAGAAGGGCCTATGTGACTAGAGAACGTGACACTCAGTTGTGTATGCAGAAGGGCCTATGTGACTAGAGAACGTGACACGGACAAATGAAAGGCCTTTTCAGGGCTTTTGGTGGACTATGTGAGGGAAGCCAGGTAGCCATGCTTTCTTTGTGTGGCTTCTGGTGATGGCTTTAGGAGAGGGCTGTCCTAGCATGGAAGCTACAAGTCCTTGAATTTGTAAGACCGCAAGACAGACTGCTTCATTGTGATTCCCAGCAGTGAGGCAAACAGATGCCCAGTCTTTCCCAGCCACAAACGGATGAGACAAAGTGTCCGCATGTCAGCCTCCTGTCTGCCTTTGTTTTTCTGTAGAAACAACATGCTCTTTCAACAAGAAGAAGCCACTTGTGAATCTGCTACTCAGAAATTTGGTGGTTTGGTGTGATTATTAATTTGTCATTGATTTTTTTGTTTCACGAGTTTCCTAAGCTGGCGGAACTTGCAGGTTTAAGCAGTGTAACCATCTGAACAGGGCTACAGGAACAGTAGTGTTAATCTGATTCAATCTGTTTCCTAGAACACAATTATAACAAACTCATTTATGGGTGCTTTGTCTTTTTCAGTGTCATTTGGCCTCCAGGAGAACTGTGAACACAGATGTCCTTAGGACATCAAAGGGAGTTTGAAGGGTTTATTCTCTTCTGCCTAAGGTGGATATTTTGCTGAAAAACATTTTATTTGAAAGAATAATGTATTAATAGAAGGTCCACTTTGAACTTCCTGTTCCTGGCACCAGAGGCCAAGTTCACTAATTCTTACATACAACTCTCTGATCTCTTTTTATAAAGACTTTTGTACACCAGAGTTTATATATATACACACACACACACACACACACATTTAAATAAATAAATACGATTATGGAATTGTACACTCTTTTATTTTTTTACACTTGATCTTAGCCAAAAGGCCGAGAAGCGATTCTTTTATTTTTTTTAAAGACAGGGTCTGACTGTGTAGCCCTGGTTGTCCTGAATTTGATCCATAAGTCCAGGTTGGTCTTGAATTCAAAGATGTGCCTGCCTCTGCCTCTGCCTCCCGAGTACCAAGATTAAAGGGATACACCACCATGCCCTGCTCCTTTTTCAAATAACAGTTTTAATGCTATGTGAAGTACACTTCAAGTCAATAAAATGTAACTTCAAAATTTGAAGACCAATTTAGGAGAGTAAGTAAAGACTGTTTCGAGGCTCCCAAGAGATCTGTCCATTTTAGGTTTAAAAATTATGTTTTCATGTATTGCCTAGATAGGAAGCCTGGAGTGAGCCCATTAACACTACAGTAATTAAGTGCTCGTGGATTAATGAATCTGGATGAGGAAACGATGGGAACACACTGTGATGTTGCTCAAGCAAGGAGTGCAGCGCTAGCTACGTTTTCCTGGGCAGATTTGTTAGAGGAAAGCAAGAGCAATTAGCCTGCCTTCGGGAAGCCTCCTGCTTAGCAACCGGGACACTTTTAGGGTGGGTAGTGTACCAGCATACCAGTGCTGCCACCTGCTAACAGGCATCCAGCTACTTCTGCTCCAGTCTCTCTCATAGCTCAGCCTGTGACTGCCCCTGGCCTGTCTGCTCTGCTGATATCCCACAAATGAGACTGGTCTCTCCAGCCTGAGCACTATAACATTCTTGTGCCTGAAGCATTTTTCCTTATATTTAATTTTTATTTTATTTATTTTATGTTTTTCTTTTGAAATAAGTTTATATATTAAAAAAACATTGCTGGAATACTTGAGAGAATTCCTAACTATTCCCTTCCTGCTTTGTTAAATATCAGCACTTGCCCTAACCAAGCTCGTCTGGAGGGGGTGCAGGCCATGGCCATTGTGCCTCATCTTTGTCAGCTTGACAGGCGAGAGCTGATACCTCTTTTCATTAGTTTATTCTTTGAAAGTTTGTTCATGCATATAATACATTCTGGTTCCATTTACCACTCCTGCCCTTTTTTATCCCTGTATACCAATCTTCCATTTTCTCACCAAGTCTTCCTACTATCTTGTCTTTTGGGGCTTGTTCTTTTGTTTGTTTGGTTTGTTTTGTTGCTTTTGAAGCAGTGTCTTGTTATGTAGCCCGGGGCCCTGAACTTGCTAAATAAACCAGGTTGGCCTTGAACTCAGAGATCTGCACACCTGTTACCCAAGTGCTCAAATTAAAGGCATATGCCACCAACCAGACTTTTTTTTCCTTTGTTTTGTGACTCACTGAAGCATAGGTAACAATGATAGCCCCCACCCCTGCCTCCTCCTTGGGGAGTGGTTGGGGCTCCCGTGAGCCCCTCTGTTATCTGTGATTGAATGTTGGTAGATCTAGTCTTGTTCAGCAACCATGTCATGCCCAGAAAACCTCAAGGTCCTCCTTCCCATCCTCCGAGCCTTAAATTCTTTTCTCTCCTCCTCCTATGATAGTCTCCGGGCCTTGGGAAGGGGGTCCTATGGGTGTTCTGTTGATGGCTGGACAGAGAGTCTTGGTGACCCTTGACATGATGTCTCTGTTGTGAGGCTAGCCTTCTTCTCTCGGTTGTGCAGCCGTGTGTTTTGTTTCATCTGCCATTGTTTTCTTGATTTCCTCACTATATTACCATTGCAACCAACCTCAGATAGATGTAAAATATTTGGATCAAAAAACGGAATCTACTGAACACATGTCCTCTCATTTCCATAAATAGTTTCATTACTTATGTAGTACCATTAAATACATGACTTAAGTCTATGTATGGAGAATGTATGTATGTTACATGTAAATATGACACTATATTTTACCCATCTTGTAAAATTTCAATATGTCATAGTTTTGATAGACAAGAGCTCCTGAAAACAGCCTTCGGTGAACACTAAGGGCCAGCTGTACCCTGACGACCTGTGAGAAAACAAGATAATAGCAGCCTGAAGGCTACTGAGTCAGTTAGCATCGGAAAGGGAACAGATGGCTCTCTTCTGGTCCAGTCTACCAGGCTACGCACATTCACCTCTGGAAGCCATTGGTCTCTACCCGGACTCATTCTTGCCTACTTCTCCGATATTCTTAGCTGTAGAAGACCTTAAGGATACCTGGGAGAAATGTGATTAGAAACTTCAAATGGCATTTTAAAAAACAGAAGCTGAAAGCCAAGCCAGACACATTGTACAAAGGCCGTACGAATCCCTGCTGTTCCTGAGTTTGGCAGCGGGCACAAGAGGGTCTCATTTGGGAACACTGTTGCAAGATGTCGTTAGATGTGTCTCTGCACCAGTGTTTGTGGGGCTCCTTTTTGTGATTCCTCCTCTGATACACTCTGTGGCCGGAGGAGTTAGCATGGCGGCCATCTATGTGATCTGTCCCATTTTATCTACAGGTTTACACCAGGGCTGTGAACATAGTTAAAGGTCACAGACTGTGAAGTCACCTGTTTCTGTTAGCCCTGTGCAATTATCTAAGTTCTGTGCTGTGAATGGGTGTAATGAGGTGTCACATGGCTGTTAGGATTGAATATATGTCCATGGTACCCCAGGCATGTCCAGTAAGTGACTGTCAGCATCAAGGTCTATTTCTTCTATTTAGACTGTGGACCCTGAGGCACATAGTTCCCAAGATTGAACTCCAGTGCCAAATGGCAAGGAGAACATCTGCTTTGTCTTCAGCAGATATGTTCTAAGAAACCCAGCTCGCATCTGAAACTGGCTAGTACCAAACACTATGTATACTATGTTTTTTTTCCCTGCATGTATGCATCATACAATAAGAGTTAACTTACAAATTATTCACAGTAAGAGATTAATAGCAGTAGCTAATAAGATAGAACCTTTATAACCTCATTCTATAATAAAACTGGTTTCTCTTGAGTCAAGACAATATTTTTACACTGTGGTTAATTGGAAGTGACTTAAACTACAGGACGTGAATCCTTGGATAATGGGCACCAGTGCACTTAGAGTTATGTATGAGAGACCCCAGTACCACAAACCAGGACATATATGTGATTAACATTCAGAAGGTTGAAACTGAGCTCAGGTCTGAGAGGAAGTTCTGTCTGCTGTTGATCTGTGCTACTTGAAGTGATAGAGCCTATTAGAGTAAAACCTTAGAGTGTTAGAACCTTCTAGAGGAAGTAAGTTAAGTTATTGGGGCATACCCTTGGAGAGGACATGGGGACACAAACTCCAAACTCTTCCATTTTCTTTTTAGTTTTCTGATTCCATGGTGTGAGCAGCCTTGTCTCACCTCCGTTCTCGTTGTGGTGTTCTGTCCTGGCTAGTTTATGTCAACTTGACACAAACTACAATTGTGAAATTCCTCAATTTCTCAGTTGAGAAAATGCCTCCATAAGATCCTGCTGTGGAGCATTTTAATTAGTGATTGATGGGGAAGGGCCTGGTCCACTGTGGGTGGGTCCTGCCAGGGTGGTGCCATCCCTGGGCTCGTGGTCCTGGTTTCTTTAGGCAAGTAGGCTGAGCAAGCCAGTAGACAGCACTCCAGCATGGCCTCTGCATCAGGCCTTGGCTCTAGGTCTGGACCTTGGTGGATTTCCCGTCTGACTTCCTTCAGTGATAGACTACAATGTGGAAGGAAGCCCAATAAACCCTTCCCTCTCCAGCTAGTTTTTGGTCATGGTGTTTCAACATAGTGATTGTAGCCCTAACTATGACATGCTATATCATGCAAAAGCAACTCACCAAGGCCTGAACTCTGAAGGTGAACCAGAATAAACCTTTGCTTCTTTGACATTTCTTTTCTCAGATATTTTAACACAGTAACAGAAAGCAGACTTACACTATCTGCTGCTGCAGGAGTGTGGCAAATCAATTGGATTTTTGTTGTCTGTGGGTAGGAGTGATCTTCACAGCAGAGTATGGAGAAGGAATAGAAATTCAAGGGGGGGGGGTCGTGTTGTGTTCTTCAGGGGCAGGGTGGCATCCTTTTGGTGGTGTTTGAGGGACCTTGGAGAAGAGTGCCTGGAGAATAGAGCCTTGTAAATGTTCTCTTTTGCTCAGTTAAAAAAAAAAAAAAGACAGAATCGGATAAGAGACTGGAGAGCATTTTCTAACAGTTCAATCTGGCAAATTATTGAACTTCTGTTTTTCCTCCCCAAGTTTCTCTTGGTGATAGTGTTGTGTTGCAGCAATAGAGCCCCTATATGCATGGTATTTGCTGGGCTCATTCTATGCTAGTTAATGTTTACAAAAAAGCAAGACAATCCTTTCTCTTCATTCTCCATATCACATGAGAAAAGTTTACTTTCTAGCTGAGTTTTAAACTTACATGTCTGATGAAGTCTCAGTCAATATCAGTTAGCAGCCTCGTCCTTCTGCACCTGTGCACGTGAAGGTTGATAGCATCCAGTCTCTGGTATTTGTTCCATAATGCTTGTTGAATGGAAGACTAGTGTTAGCGTGATGACACTTGGGAAACCTCATTTTCACTTGTTAGGAAAGTTAGGAAAGTTTTTCTCTGAGAAGTTCTAGGAAATGTCATGGACATCTTTTGTTTTAGATGTCAGTCTCTGCAAAGGAAGATTAGATACACTTTCATAGATTTTTATCTAAAATAACCAATATTTAATATAAAATAAAGTTACTGGGGTTGTCTTCATAGGATGTTTACTGTAAGGCTGATAGTTTGTATAACACAGAGTAGTTTGAGAAGCAACCTAAAAGTTTAGTTTGTTTTTTCTAGTAGACAAATTTTCTTATAGCAAATAAAATTGAGAAGTTAGGCTGTGTGTTCCTGTAATCCACTTTGACCCCCACTCCTGGGCTTATTTCAGAAGGGTGGGGCAGTGTCTGGGATGTGCCTTTTCTGCAGTGTTTTCGCTTGGCGGGCATGCAGTACTTTTCCCTTAATAAGTAAGACTTCTCATGTAGTTCTGCCAACAAGGTGACTAACCTGGCTTTCTACTTAAGTAGTAGCCTCCCCATGATATACCTGCAGGCTGTACACCAGGGTTTGCTTCCAGTGTGGAGCCGTTTGAGTCCTCCACATCCCATGCCTCACACAGGCCAGTCATTCTGTTCATAGTTTGAGGTGTCTCCAGTTGGCTTCTGTCTATTTCCTCTTCTTTGCCCTAGCCACTAGTGAACACTGGGACCTTTAGTCAGCAGCATGTGTTTATTCTAATTCTGTAGGTCTCAGGTAGGATTTGCTTGGGATAAAGATGGCTGCAAGTGGAATGTTGCTGCCTTTTGAATGCCTGCTTCCAGCACTCTTCTTCCTCCTACTGTAACTGCAGATACTCTGCTTTGCCAGTTATAAGTTGGATGGCAAAGCAAAGGGGTAATTTAATTCATTATTGGACCCTTTCCCAAATCTGTGCCCCAGGTTTTTCTGGTTTTGATTTTGTTGGGGTTTTCTCTGTTTCTTTGTTTTTTGTTTTTTGACTTTTTTGTTGTTGTTGTTTTTTGTTTTTTGGCTTTGCTCGAATATTTTCTTGTGAGACTAATTTCAAGAATATACTTCATAAGGTTGATGAATAAAATTATGAATTCAGAGAGAGTTCAAAATCTATTCTTGACTGTTTCTCCATCACACCACGTTGCTGTGTGGAGTTGACATTGATCATTTCAGAATGTGTAAATAAATGTATGGATTCACATGGGATGAGGATTATCTGGATGGCCAAGGATGGGATTTGGTCCTGTGCCAGATGGATTTTGACATGCCTGTTGGTCCTTTGTGTCTGCTAAAAGGCTCACCATGTTGATCTCTGTGTTCTTGTCTGATTTCCATTTCAGAAGTGCTGACACAGCTAATCTGGGTATTTATGCCTATTACCACTTGAAACTCAGTGGATGTCTCTTTGGGGATATTCACACAGAAATGGCTTAATTGGATTTCAGCCCAGACACAGTATCTGAATGGTTCTTTATGAACCATTAATTGGGCTACTGCCATAGGAAATCCTCCCCCACCCCACCACCCCATGCTCCCCCCCCCTCTCTCTCTCACACACACACACACACACACACACACACACACGGAGGGAGAGAGGAACAGAGAGAGAAAGACATAGAAGTGCTATGATTCCATCCTTTTCAGTGGCTTGTTGCTAATTTCTATAATAAATGAAATATTCTAGGATGTGGGAGCTCATCTCTGTAGGGAAACTGCGGCCAAACAATTGCTGTGCATTTGATACCACTCTGAGCTGCAGAGTGAATTCCAGGCATACTAGAGAACAATAAATAGGCCAGCATCTATTTGTTGTGCATACCTTAATCCCAGCATCAGAAGGCAGGTAGATCCGAGTTTGGGATTAGCGTAGTACATAGTGAATTCCAGGACAGCCAGAGGCACATAGTGAGACCATGTCTCAAAGTGGGAAGAGAGATGAAGAGAATGAGAACCTTGTTCAAGAGTATAGTCTGTATGGGACTGAACCTTTGAAAGAAAAAGATTTAGGGCCTGAAGTAACACTACCATTTGGATATTAACAGTGGATGTAATTGAGAAATGGTAGTTCTCTGAGTATAGTGACTCATGCTTGTAAGGCCCAGCAGCACTGGAGAGGCTGATGTAGGACTGAGTTTGAAGTCAGCCTAAGCCATATAGTAAGTTCTGGGATAGCCTGGACTAAAGTGAGACCCTGTCTCCAAAGCAAACACAACCAGAACAGGTAGACAACAAACAATATCCCCCCCAACCAGCACTCCCCCCCCCAAAAAAAAACCCAAACAACAGCACTCCCCCTTAAAAACAAAACCAAAAACCTGAAAGTTTATTAACTGGTGAGCATGCTGTGAGGTTCTGTCTGGAGCCTCGTGGGCAGGAGGAGTTAGTTCTCTTCATGGTGACTTTTCCTCCCTGGATAGTTGTGTAAATGTTACGCATCATTTGTGGTCTATGATTTTTTATGGGAATTGAAGGTGATCTTCCAGAAGAGCCTCTTGGAATTTGTGCCTCAACAATGTGGGTTTGGTTGGACAGTGATGTTGGGAACTGAAGGCAGAGATGTTTCCAAGAGAGAGAAGACACTGCAGACACTGAGAGGTTTGGTGTGGAAAAGAGAATGTGGGCCCTCATGCTCAGCCAATATTCGGAATATTTTAAAACAGCTAAATATAAGCACAATGTATTAACTTTTAATTCAGTTATAATAATTAGAAACCTCCATGTTAAATTTTTATACCCATTAGCCTTTTAAAACTTCATTTAAATTAGAGCTACGGAACTCATTTTTACTAAAGTTACCTGTTGGCACAAATCCCTGTCCAGACTTCCTGGGCAGCCAGCTTCCTGCTGTTCTGTGCACTGACACTGCAGTGCTTGGCTTTCTGCACCTGGGACTTTCACTAGGCATGAAGCCCTCCAAGGTACCCACGTGGTAGCACGTGGAGATAGCCCTCCCTTTGCCCGGCTAAGTGAAGTTACAGTGTGCACCTACCTCATGCCTCACTGCACACTCATCTCTCAGTGTACACCATTTTCTTATTTTTATTAGTCTTGAGGTTTTTAAAGGTTCTATTTCTTCTTGATAGTGCAAACTTGAAGGCAAGCTTTTGACGCAGAGGCCTGATCTAGACCATAGCAGCTCACATAGCAGTGTGATGTAGAGGGTAGAGGCCTAGCAGCACTTCCTAGCCCCTTTACCTGGAGGCTTGGGGCCTTACTCCCGAGTTAATGAGGATCCGGGTCCTGACCAGCATAGGGCTCTGGATCTCTCCATCCTGGGGTGCACAGATGTGTGGCTGGCGGGTTTCACAGGCTCACTGTTTGCCTGGCTAAATTAATACATGCTCTCAAATAACATGCAGGTGCATGTACTGAAAAGGTTTGTGAGGTTTCTGGTTTAACTGTAGGCTATAGGGAAACTCTTGGGTTTATATAAGACAATACAATATTCCCTGTGTGGAAAAAAAGTATTTGATTTTTCATTCATAGAAAAGCCGCAGAGAATGCAAGGCACAGTGGTGTACCTCTAACCCTTGAACTAGGGTGTCCGAATCAGGGTCGTGAGTTTGGGGCCAGTCTTTATTGCATAGTGAGCTCAAGGCAAACCTGAGCCATTTGGGGAGGCTGTCTTTTAAGAATAAGAGGAAAGGGAAGGCAGTAATTTTGCAGCGTACAGATAATTCCAGCATATAATTTGGTATAAACGGTCTTGTGTTTCTTAGTAAGGTCATTTGGAGACATAAAATTCTGCTTTTCTAAGGTGGTGTGCATTTTCTGTAGGCATCTCCCTCATTCATGGAATCATTCTCTAGTTCTCCAGCCTCTGCAGAGGCTCATTGGCCCCTTGGTATGGCTAAAAACAGAAAAAACCTGACTTTGTCGATGTTTCAGGTGATTTTGTAATTTTTAGCTTTTGACCTCATGTGCCTTTACCCAGCCAGAAAAATATACACACTTACTTTTTCTCGAAGGACTCTAATCCAAGAGGGAAGAAAGAACAGAGATTTGGCCCACAGGGAAGTCTTCAGTAAGGGTAGAGGGGCAGGGCTAGGGTAGGGCTAGGGAAGGGTGGATTGCTCCCACTTGCTAAAGCACCAAATAAACAGGCAGATCTCTATGTCTAGCTCTGGGAGCCAAGCGTTTTCCCTCGAGATAATCTCTCCCATCTAAGAGGTCTTTAGGCATAACTACTAACCTACTAGAATGTCAGGGATTTGTCAGTGTGTGGAAAACACCAGCCTGAATCCATGGGTGCAGAATGCCCTACCTCTGTGGGATGGACAGCTTAGAGACCGTAGCGCCATCATTTAAATGAAATAGAGTTAAAGTAGCCTTAGGAGGCAGATCAGAAATTGTAGTTTGTACTTTGTAAACATGACTTACACCCTTATTGTAATGAATTAGCTATAAAAGCACTGTTACACACATTGCAGGTGGGAAATTTATATTAAAGAACTAATAGTCACTTTGATATGCTAATAGAGTTGTACGTGGTTGTCTTGGGGTGTGCCGAGTTGTCTAGGCCAATGAGGTTGTACGTGTGTCTGGCTTTACTCTCACCTGGAGAGGACTGTATATGAGCCTGTGATTGCTGAGTCTGGGTGACAGTGCATACGTGGTGGACATATATTGTGTCTACTGTTGCATGTGTTTAAACATGGTTGTGATATGGCAGTGGTGGAGGATGACACCAATACTTACATTACAGTTCATAACAGTAGCAAAATTATACTTATGGAGTAGCAACAAGATTTAATGGTTGGCGTTACCACAACATGAGGAACTGTTTTAAAGGGCTGCAGCATTAGGAAAGGTGAGAACTACTGGTTTCCAAGAAGGAAGTTAGGTCCCCTTGCCTGATCTCTGGAAGGGATATTGGAACCCAGGCTGCTTTCTCTCTCTTTCACTTTCTATCCCCTGTGAGGTTAGCAAACATTGTTATATCATGTATTCCTTCCATGGTGTTCTGTCTTGCCATAGGCCCCAAAACAATGGAGCCAGCCTCCTATGGACTAAATGCTCTAAAACGCTGAGCCATAATAAATCTTTCCTCTATCTAAGTCAATTATTTTCCTTGGGTATTTTGTTATAGCAATAGAAAGCTGACTTACACACTCCCCAAGTGAATTAATGCTTTGTAAAAGCAGTCATTCATGTATGCCCTCAAATTGTTAGATCCAGTAGCCGTACGCCGTACAAGTATTCTTTAGAAAGCCTGAGTTGAGACAAGTTCTCTATTAATTAAAATCTTTAAAAATCTAACTTTCTTCTAGCGCAGATCTGGAACTTAGAAATGTAGAGGTGGTTGGTAGGGTCATGGCCAAAGTCGCATAGGTAATAAAGACTGTGGTTTCAGCAGGAGAAATAAGAACTTGAGTTTAGATACCAGCACTTCGTTTTATCTTACAGTAAACACCTACAGAAAGACATTAAGTATTCTCATTGTATTTGCTTGAAGGTTTTTCCTTATAATAATTCAAATTGTTAAAACCATCCGACTCTTGAGATAGAGAATGCATACAGAGGGATTCATTTTTAAATCAAAATTTATGGACTTGCCTTGTAACATTTCACGATAGTCCTGCTTGAATTATCACTTCCTATTTGAGTAAAATAGAATTAATTTTTCTGTGAGGCTTTTAACATTTTGAGGACATAATCATCCTAGGAATGAATTAATAGATCTCCTCCAATCGAACTGTCAGGACAGATCCCCTCTGGGCTTGAAATGATTAAAGATGCCAGTGAACTCTCTTGGGAATCTGCAGAGCACACCAGAATCCTCTTGAAAATGCCAGAGGAAACCAGAAGTGTTTGCCCAAGTATGTGCACAGCGAATGCACTGCCTGTTCCACAAGCAGGACCGAGGATGGGCACCTGTGTTAGCTGCTTGCCTCTTAACTACCATGTAAATTTGAGTGCTCGTCTCAGATTCCCTGGTATAGACAGGGGATGCTTTTAGCCTTCGTGCTGGGGACTCAGTGGATGACACCTGGACAAATGGCCATGCAAGAGCCTGTCAGTTGTAGATAGGGCTCTGTGTGCCCCTCTTCCTATGGCCTGGCCTCTGTTGCCTCTGGAGGCTTTCCTTCTGTTTGTGGCGGTATGTAGGAGTAGAGGAGAGGGCTGGGGATACTTGGGAGCCTTTCCCCCATTGTGATTTCCTTATCTGCTGCTCATGCAGCGTCAGTGTGCCTGTGTGTGTGTGTGTGCACGCACGCGCGTGCACTTCTGCCTGTGTAAAATAGGTGTCTAGGACCAGAAGAGGATATTGAATCAACTAGGAGTTGCAGTTACAAGCAGTTGGTGCTGGGAAACAAACTCTGGTCCTCAGCAAGAGTTGTAAACACTTTTAACTGCTGAGCACCAGTGTCTTTTTTCTTTGAAATGGATAGTTGAACTCAAATAAACAAGCACACCTAATACCTGTTCCTTTTCATTTCTCTACAGATCCCACAGGTTCTTCTCCTATAGTGTCATCCCAGCTGGCTTAAGAGCTTGGAGGATCACTGTAACTCTGTCACATTTAAGGTGTCCTCAGACAGCAGAAAACATCATCTTTTTGAAGAGTGCTACAATTTTTCCAGTCACCTCTTATAACTGCATGCCAAAGGTAAGCATATATACATTTCTGCATAAAAGAGACTTGGCTGGTTTTTTGTTTCTTTGATTACTTGTTTTTTGTTTTGGTTTCCTTGCTTTAAATACTTAATTTGCCTAGTAGTTTTTTAAAAAATATTAAGCTTTTTATCTTTTTTTTGTTTTTTGTTTGTTTGTTTGTTTGTTTTTGTTTTTGTTTTTTTTTCCCCCGAGATAGGGTTTCTCTGTATAGCCCTGGCTGTCCTGGAACAAACTCTGTAGACCAGGCTGGCCTCAAATTCAGAAATCTGCCTGCCTTTGCCTCCCAGAGTGCTGGGATTACTGGCGTGCGCCACCACCGCCTGGTTGCTTTTTAACTTTTGTGTATGATTGTTTTGCCTGTATGTATATGAATGAATATGTACCATGCATATGCTCTAATGCTCTAATGTTTTGGAGGTCAAAAGTGTCAGATGCCCTGGAACTGGAGTTATGGGTGGTTGTGAGTCATAGTGTGGGTGCTGGGAACCAAACGCAGGTCTGTTGCAAGAGTAGCACCTGTTCTTAGCCAATAAGCCATCTCTCCAGCCCCTGCATAGTAGTTATTAAATTAGTAATAATGGCAATAGGAATGTCCCTGATTTACTGAAGTCCATTACATTTAAGCTCTTAAGGGACACAGTTCAAACACCAGGTTATCACTGTTCCAACCTGAGAGTAGGTGGTTGAGAATATTTAGACAGAAGTAAGTATGCAGACCAGTAGACAGCTCCCTTCTATGCAGTGGCGTTCTGGAACCTGTTCTGAGCTGAGGTTGCCTATGAGCTGGGGACCAAACGCTTACAGCAGGGAGAAAAGAGTGGTCTTTAGGCTGGTCAAGTTCAAGTCCAGCTTAGTGCTGAGAAGATAAGTTCTCATGAGAAGGAAATTCAGATAAATAAAGATTCCTAGGACTGTTTCACAAGTTTGTATGAGAGATTTGTTTGAGCTATAATAGAAGGAAATGCTGACCTTGTGCAGCTGGAGTCCCCAAAGTGATAATGGTGGTCAAAGATGTGGTTGTATAACAGAAATGTATTAGAGAGAGAGAGAAACAGAGAGAGAGAGAGAGAGAGAGAGAGAGAGAGAGAGAGACAGACAGACAGACAGACACACACAGAGGCAGCGTGCGTGTGTGTGTGTGTGTGTGTGTGTGTGTGTGTGTGTGTGTGTGGTGGTGGTGGTGGTGGTGGTGGTGGGATAGATACATGAAAGATGGGTAGTCCATACCTGAACTATATCCCCAACTCACAAATATATCTCACTCATGACTGATAGCTTGAGACCTTTGACTTCGGGTGTGGCGGCTTATCCAGTGTTCCCTCTGGCTAACAGTGAGAAACACTTTGTGGAATGTGTATTGTCATCTGTAGAGTACCACCTCAGAATTGAAGGAGTTACACCTACCCACCATCCTTCCCTTTCCCACAAATCTCATATTATTTCTGTCATTTCGATTGTCTTAAGATAGTCTTGAATCTATTATTTGGTCTGTGGAGTTTGGAATAATGATTTCTGTGAATGTACTTTTATGTGAGTTAGAATTCTCTTTCATTTGGTCTAAAGTGATCACTGAAACACACTGCTGTTTCACCTTGATGCTTTTTGAAACACTTGTCTAGAAACGTGTTCATCTCCTTAATTCTGCCTGGTACAATAGGTGCTATTTGGAATGCCATATGTTGATTTGCTGTATTTCATGAGGGTGTAGTTAATGAAGTACACTAGCACTTTACACTGATGTCTTTATAATTTCCTGTGGAGAAAGCGGCTCATTGTCTCCCATATGTGGAGTGTGTGAGGTTGATTCAGAGATAGGTGCTATCCTGGAATCCATAGCTGATGCTCAGGCTTTAGAACTGGATCCCCAGCCCACCCCAAGCTTGTTGTCCCATCATTGCCCACAAAGAGCGCTGTTGAGCTTTGGATCCCCCTTCTGCCTTCACAGGGCTCTCCATCCACCTCATGACAAGCCCATGGGGGTAAGGAATATCCCGATCATGGCAGATTTGCTTGCAAAGGAAGCCTGTCAACTCCAGTGATTTAGAGATGGCCATTGAAGTGGAGCCTTATTAGACTTAAGTAATTCATGAATGTTCACCTATCAATCCATTTGTCAAATTTCATGAGCAGAAATTAGAATTAGAAATTAGAGCTTCGGAGGAACTGCCAGACTGATTTCCAGAGTGGTTGTACCAATTTGCAACCCCACCAGCAGTGGAGGAGTGTTCCTCTTTCTCCACATCCTCTCCAACACCTGCTGTCTCCTGAATTTTTAATCTTAGCCATTCTGACTGGTGTAAGGTGAAATCTCAGGGTTGTTTTGATTTGCATTTCCCTAATGACTAATGAAGTTGAGCATTTTTTAAGATGCTTCTCCGCCATCCGAAGTTCTTCAGGTGAGAATTCCCTGTTTAACTCTGTACCCCATTTTTTAATAGGGTTGTTTGGTTTTCTGGAGTCTAACTTCTTAAGTTCTTTATATATATTGGATATTAACCCTCTATCTGATGTAGGATTGGTGAAGATCTTTTCCCAATTTGTTGGTTGCCGATTTGTCCTTTTGATGGTGTCCTTTGCCGTACTGGGCATATACCCAGAGGATTCCCCACCATGTAATAAGGATACATGCTCTACTATGTTCATAGCAGCCCTATTTATAATTGCCAGATGCTGGAAAGAACCAAGGTATCCCTCAACAGAAGAGTGGATGCAAAAAATGTGGTATATCTACACAATGGAGTACTATTCAGCCATTAGAAACAATGAATTCATGAAATTCTTAGGCAAATGGATGGAGCTAGAAAACATCATACTAAGTGAGGTAACCCAGACTCAAAAGGTGACTCATGGTGTGCACTCACTAATAAGTGGATATTAACCTAGAAAACTGGAATACCCCAAACATAATCCATACATCAAATGAGGTACAAGAAGAAAGGAGGAGTGGCCCCTTGTTCTAGAAAGACTCAGTGAAGAAGTATAGGGGAAAACCAGAACGGGGAAGTGGGAAGGGGTGGGTGGGAGGACAGGGGGAGAAAAGGGGGCTTATAGGACTTTCGGGGAGTGGGGGGCTAGAAAAGGGGAAATCATTTGAAATGTAAATAAAAAATATATCGAATAAAAAAAAGACAAAAAAAATAATCAAACTAAGCAGAAATTATTAAAGTGAAAAAAAAAAAAAGAAATTAGAGCTTCTCAGATCTGGCCACCAGAACTCATTAATAATTCACCAGAAGTAGACTGGCGCTGATGATGAGGAAGTTTTCAATGAGCAGTCAGTGATGCTGACAGACCTAGAGCTTGCACTGAGGAGGGAGAGCACGATTCTGGCTCCTGGCTCTGGGCCAGCCTGCATACTCAGCAGGGTGCATTACACCTGCCAGGCAGTGATTTCAGGGGCCATGTTTATTTTATAAGGGATGAGATCTATACAGAAAGCATTTAATTTTGTGGCTTAGAGTGGTAGCAGCTGTGTAATAAACACTTCGAGTACTGACCACATTCTAAGCCATTTAGTTAGGAATCTTTTGGCACTGTCTTATAGTAGCTTCAAAAACATAAAATATGGTCCCAGGCGTCTTGGCTGGCTAGGGCTGGTACTCTTGTAGGACCAGTTAGCCTACACAGGGTTGTACTCTGTCTATAGCCAGTCTGTCTGGGGCATGGAGGAAGCTCTGCCCTTTGGAAAGGAGTCTAGGAAGGCCCTGGGGATGTTACACTGCAACCAATTTGAAGGAATGAAAGGACACATGGGTAGAGACGTAATAGTCTACTTGACACAACGCAGGTCTGGTAGCCTGATTGGGTCTGAGTGCTAGAGGGAGTGGTGTCTGGGATAGCCATGTGCTTTCTGGTCAGCGATCTTTTGAAGTACCAGTAGGAAATGCAGTGACTGGACAACATCATCCAGAGGGACACCAGTGCAATGCTGTCTAGAGGAGTGGTGATTGGGATGGTGGTTTTGGGTGTGTTCCCTCGTTACTGGGTACCCAAGGAATATACCAAGTTGCTAGGCCTACATATGGACTGGGTTGAGGAGCAGTTAGAGGGTAGTGGGGTCTCAGAGCTCTTTTCTAGGGCTTTGTTTTCCTGGCCAATGGTCTTATTTCATTAAAGTAAAGGCACAAAATTTTGGAAACCTCTGGCCTGCCCACTAGGAGAATGGAGAGCATGGAGATAGGACGCTCGCATACCCTTTCACACTCTCATGATCACTCTCAGCATTTTACTTGAAAACTGAAATTTCATGTTGATTGCTTAGTGGGGTAGGTGCTGTGAGGCTTTCCTCTGCTATACTGAAGGGAGAGATACCTTCACTGGGTTTCACCAGCTTCTAGTGGCTGCTAGGATTATATTGAACTATAACATTTTCCTCGACTTTAATGCATATCAGTCTGTTTTATATTGTTGCAACAAAATTCCAGAGGCTGTGATGACCTTGCTGTCAGAGTCCAAGGCTGTGCACACTATCACATGGGGCATGTAAGAGACAGTATGTCTGTTAAAAGCCAACAGCGTTCATGCGTAGATCTGTACTTCAATGATGATGTCTTATCCCAATCAGTCCTCCTAAGTGTCACAGATTAAACTGACGCCTCTTAGTGCCTCACAACAGGGATTTCAGCACATGAACCCTAGAGGAGCCTCAGCCCACATCCAAACCATAGCAATATATTTAAAAAATGAGCCTTGGATTGGTTTGTTCCTTATTTTTAGCATGGGCCCACATTTGTTGTTTTGGGGGTTTCTATTAAGTGTCTTTGCCCAGAGCCCAGGGTTTATGCAGAAAAGCTCTTTGCAAATGAAGTTGGTTGATGGATACTTAAGTTTTTAGGGTTCCAGCTGCTGCTTCAGGGAGATAACTGGTGGTCTCTCTCTGGCTGGAGGTCTCTGCATATCTGGAAATAACTCCTTGAGTGTCTGCAGAAACAGAAGAGAGTCTAGGCCAGTCTCTTCAGCTTGGACCAATTTCTTCCTGTCTAGGGTGATTTCTAGGGCCAAGAAAGGACAACAGCATTTGATACCTTAGGTCTTACAGTCGATAGATCTGTAATAGTTGATTAAATGACTGCATGGTAAACATTTAGAGCTGTATAAAAAGCCCTATGGTATTGCCTTCTCTTATAGTTACCATAATGGAATGGTTGTGGAATCCTGGTGGGGTTGGTATGGGGTTTGCCCTCTCTGGTGTGTCTCTGGCTTTCACTGCAGATGAATTACTTCATTTGCTAGATGATAGGTCTGCAGTTAGCATTGGAACCAAGGTCTGCTGTTTAAAAACTGGACTTCCTTCCTCTCCTGATGTTACATTACCTTCCCCATGTCTTGGAGATGACAGTGACAACTGTGTACTTTCCTTGAACCTGGCTTTGAGAGATCAAAAACATAGGGAGCTCAGGAGACGGGGAGTGTCCTCCCTTACCCCCAAACCTTACATTTTTATATCAACTTTGATTTTTCCCCCTCATCCCTACCTTCATAGGAAAATCTCTAGCCAGTAAGTAAGAGTTGAAGAGTCCTTTCAGAGATTGAAGGAAAGTAGTGTGAAGGGAGGGAAGAAAGGAGGGATAGACAGTGGGAGGGAGGCAACAATGGCAGATCTGAGTTGGGCCAAGGTAATTGTAAAGGCTGCTTAAGCCCATAGGCCTAGGTGCTCAGGGTTCTCTTAGACCAGTGATTCCAACTTACAGTCAGACTTGCCCTGACAAAGATTATCCACAGAAGCAACAAAGGCTTTGGTGTTCAGTAGCCACTTGTATGCTAGTACTGCCCCTGGTCCCTTTTGAGGAGTATAGCTTTTCACATTTAAAAGCACAGCTTTTTAACCTGTGAAACCAGCTTTTTCTGTACGGTCAGGAAAATGATCATTTTCTTATGCCTATCTTCACTGACATACTACAGCTTCCTAGAAAACTAGAGAAACATATTTTTTAAAAATCAAGTCTTCCCATATCCATCTTCTTTTCATAAGTGATTGCAAAATGTGTTTCATCCGGGGTTGTTTATAATTGCTCCCTTTTGTCAGTGTGTAAGCGGCAGACCCTACCCCTTCTACTGATCCGAGGAGGAATGCTTAGTGCACAGAAGCCCTCTTTTCATGGGCAGTAGCCTCCTAGCAGATGGGACATGCTCAGAGACCTCCACTTGAACACCTGGATAGCATTGCAACTCATAAATATGGATCCCTGTATGTGAAAACAAGGGTTGTTTCTGTTTTTGTTTTGTTTTGTTTTTTAATAAATTCCAATTGGAACCTTTTCCTAGGCCACCACAGAGCACTGAGTATGAAAAATTGTTCTGACCTTACTAAGGGCAGTAACCACTGGTAGACTGAATAAGAATGCCTCCCATAGGCTCATATATTTGAAGTCATGGATTAGGAAGTATGGCATTGGTGGGGTGGAGTGGGGTGGGATGGGGGTGCTTTGTACTGGTGATCTCTCTCTCTCTCCCCCCTTTCTTCCCTCCATCCCTCTTTCTGCTCCCTCCTTTCCTCTCTTCCCTCGCTCCCTCTCGTCTCTCTCCCTCCTTCCTTGCCTCTGACCCTCTTTCCTCTCCCTCCTTCTCCTTCTTTCCTCCTCCCTCTCCCTTTATCTTTGCTCCAGTACCATCTGTGCAGCCTTGTTCCCTGCCATGATAATGGACCAAACCTCTGAAACTGTAAGCAAACCCCCAATCACATGCTTTCTTTTATAAGAGTTGCCTTGGTCACAGTGTCTCTTCACAGCAACAGAACAGTGACAGAGACACCTCATGGCTGTCAGATATGTCATTTTCTCAAGACAGTAGAAAATGATCTGACCAGACCCTGCTGCCTTCAGGATTGCAGTTCTTATGTCACTGTGCCCTGGTGATTAGAATTGGAACTCCAAGTTCTATGAGAGCCTGCTGGAGCTTTGGAGAACCCAAAAACTCTTTAGCAGGCTGATTCTGTGTCCTGTCTCCTCAAGAGTTTTGCTTAACAGTTTGGATATTGCTTGTGAAGAGACATGTTATTTTGACTGTGGATACAGAATACTTTATCAATCAGGTGTTTTATATGTAAAAAATAAAACTAATAACCTTCATGTGCCCACATTAGATCCAAGTTTTGGTAGATTGCATGATAAAGGGCCTGGCTTAGAACTTCTAGATCCTCAAATTTGAGCTGATCCTCATTAGTCCCACAGGACTACTATCCATCAAAGGAAGTCCTGGGCACTGTCTGTTCCTCCTAAATCATTCTTCTCCTTCTTTCTTATCTTGGCACATTGTAGAGTCATTGTATAAGTATATATGTATTCAAATTTATGCATATATGTTGCATATGGAATGATGGTTTAAGTGCTGATCAAAATAAAGCAAGGGAGGCGTTACATTGATGTTCCCTAGGAAATGTCCCCAGAGGCTCATTTGTTAGCTCTGTCCCTAGTTGCTACCACTGTTGGGGGTGGTGGAAACTTAGAAGTTAGAGTCTGGTGTGACTTGTCCTCTGCTGCCTGTCTGCCATGCGATAAGGAACCTCCTCTATTCTGTATTCTGGCTATTGTGAAACTGCTTTGCATAGGTTCATAGAGGTCAAGCAAGCACACCACAGATGAGTGTGACCGTGAGCATGTATAAGAGAAAGGTCTCTTGATAGATGGTGGCCACAAGAAGCTATGTACATAGTGAACTGACAGAGCTGCTTATACAGTCTTGCTATTAGTGTCTTTAGCTAGGTCACATTTAACCCTTGGGGGGAATGGGTGCTGGGTACAAATAATTCTGAACCATCCTGGGAGTTTCCTGGGCATCTTCACTTACTACAGATTGGAAGTTTAAAAGTTGCAGAGGAAAAACGCCATTTCATTTTCCCTTATTTCAGGAGCCAATAGTTTGGATACTTAAGAATGTTCAGTTTACGTGACTAAGTGACTCACAGAACAGAGGAAATAAGGCTGGGGTAGGGTGGGGCTCATCTCACAATTGCTGCTCATAGTTGTAATCTACCATAAAACTAATGTTGATCAAGTAAGTAAAATGTAGGCCATGTGTACTGACTATAAAATAACTTCAAGGCCTAGTCAACACAGCCATCCAATGTAGAATGATGCAGTGTTTACTCTCAGATTTGACTGCTAAGTCTAATAAGTCTAATAAACAAGGCTATAAGCAGTGGCTTTGCAGATTGTGCCACTATTGTAAATGAGGTCCTTCTTTTTATAGATCTACAGACTCTGGATCAGGAGACCCAGGCTGTGGGCTCACAGGGATTTTGATTGGCTGTGACATCTTGAGCAGGTCACTGGCTCACATAGTTTCAATCTCCTTGTTTGTAGATTAGATCTGACACACCCCAAGCGTTCTAGGCACCCAGTGAGCTTGAGGTAGATCCTGTTCTGTGGGAACAGCCTGCTCCTATTGGCCGCATCCTTGGGGAAGTCATGGTCAGTGAAGTGACATTTTGATAGACATCCGGTTGTGACTTCATACACTCCTCAGCACAGTGAAAGCGTCTTTTCAGAATGTTGTGGGTGTGGAACCTTGTAGTCATGCATGTGTAGCTCCGTAGAGTCATTCTGAGTTGGTTTTTTTTTTTTTTTAAGGAGCATATCCTATTTATTCACTAGCAGAGCACGTGGACTCACTTCCACTAGCAGCCTTTTCTGGTTCCCCCACTGGTGTTAAGTGGACTCTTACTGTGGTCTTAGGAGATGGATAGTTTGAATGATCTTTATGGGTGTTCACCATCTGTGCTGTCTCTCTGCAGTGACTGTGTTTTGCCTGTCCTTTCTTTTGTCTTGGTGTCTTTCTCTGCTTTGTAGGGGTTTCCATTATTCTCGACACCAGCCGTTTGTTATTAATCACCTGTTTGCAACCATTGGTAAGCGAGTATATTCAATCCTTTGATCTCTATAACCATAATTCCTATGTACAAATATATTGTAGCTTTACCAGGTTTGTTCAGCCTGTGGCATGATGATGGATTTGCTTTAGGAGTGTTATAGATGTGGCCCAAGATAAGCTTTTAAAGAGCATGTGAGGCTGGGGGGCAACTCAGCTGCTCTTCAGAGGACCACAGTTTGGCTTACAGCCACCTGTAATTTCCAGCTCCAGGGGATTAAAGACCCTTTTATGGCCTCTGTCGGTACGACTACACATATACTACATGCATGCATAGACAAAAACACACATATACACACACATACAACTTTTTAAAAGAAAATTTTAATTGTAAAAAAAAAAAACTTTTCTTTCTTTTTTTTCTTTTTCTTTTTTGGATTGTACCCTTCTGAATCTTGAGCTTCTTGGTTGACAGCATTGTGTCGTGTTGTCAGAAGGTTAGATTCTTATGCTAGACCCTCCACTTAACTAGAATAGTCTTTGATCTTTTCCTGAACCAACTGGGGGGGGGGGGCGGCTACTCTGTAAACATCAGCATTTTTATGTTAGAAGATCCTGTGTGCTAATGGTTCTGCCAAAGGCTGAGCACCTTTATTATTGTTTCATTGTTCCATGGGCTATCTATAGATTGGGTTTTTTTTTTTTTTTAATCAGGTAGACACCGAGTCTCAGGCGGTGCCTTGGACAATTATTTACCTTTAATCTTTTTTAAAAAATCTGTTCCACGATAATCACAATCATTTGCTGGAGAACCTTGGGAACAGCCTGTGAATTATAGGAGAGGTAGAAATGGAATTATGGGAACTGTGTAGGGCCAGGAGAGGTGCAGCAGATCTGCAGGGCTGGGTAGTAGAGGAAGAGAAACGTGCTTGGAGTTGAGGTCCAGTTTCAAGGCCAGCCTGCCTGCAGGGTTTGCTAGTACAGTGGCTCGGAAGAGAAGGAGTCTGAGTTAGGAGTCTCACATTTTTGGTCTGACACTGGGTGAGTGGTTCATGCCATTTCATTTGCCAGGATGGGAATTCCTGTGCAAACAACACTAGGGTTTTTGTTTTTTATTGTATTGATTTTCTTTTGTTTGAGTGAAAGAATCTGAATGCTTTTATACATCCTAGATTTAAAGCGTGCATTGCACATCCACATGGAGATTCTCTAGGCAGCTAAATGTAAGAAGTCTAGCAGTAGGCATATAGAGCTGGAAAACAGCATGCGATGGTATAAAGTTAAGAGTGTGGATGGAGGAAAGGCTTCCCCTAGGACAGAAATACAGGTGATTAAGAAGAAATAGTAAGGAGAAAAGCCTGCAGGGCATCCCAGTATGAGAGGAGGCGTTACAGAAGGCCTGATCATAGTGACCTCTGTAATGAAGACCATTGGATAAGAGTGAGGAATTGTGGAAGGGATAAAAGCCTTTAGTAGCCTTAAAGTGCAGGTAGAGTTGGCAGAGTAAATGGCTTTTGAAAATATGTTGTGGTTGTGTTACTGTATAGAAAGGAGATGCTGTGGACATGGTTTGGGGTCGAAGATACTATTTTGTGCAATATGGGATGGTTTAGAAAGATACTTTGGCCAGGGGAGCTAAGATAAGTAGCTTCCATTTAGGAGGTGGACTGCTTCATAGGGGCACAGGCAGCTTATCCTACTAGCAAAAGAGACTCCAGTGTTCTCAGACACAACAATGATCATGTATTCTGATGTTTCCTCACCCATTACATCAGAATACAGAAAGACAGTAGATGAGAAGAAACGTTTAGAGTTCTGGGCACTTGAATCAAGCTCACGGCACAGCCCTTTACGATCTACAGGGCCGTGACCCATGAACTGCCCGGAAGTAGCACACAAGTCTGAAAGTATTTTTGCCTTATTGTCACCAAAAGAGGAGTCTTTAATATGTCAAGAATGTGTGTATAATAGTAGGAATCGACAGTGCCGGGTAGGATGGGGTCAACTACACAGATTCTGTTACTGCAGTGGAAAGTGTCATGAGCTTAGAGCTGCTTGCATTGCTCATAGAAAGCAAAACAAAACAAATACACACAGACTCAAAATGATGGGATGCTCTGGTAGGCAGGGATGCTCTGGTAGCAGAGGGACTGCCTTCCAGAGCTCCTGGCAGCCACAGGTGCTTAAGGTTCAGACCACCAGCCATATTTGTGTTGATCCTGTGTGCACGGCACACTGTGAGCAAGAGGGGTGCTTTTCTTCCTAGCTCACCACCCAGGGCTCAAAAGGAGAAAAAATATTGTGGAAGTTCTAATGGAAGGTCATTCTACAGAGTTCCTGACTGGCACTCCTCAAAGCATGAAGTCTGGGCAGTGTCCCAGACAGGAGGCCCCTAAGAAACCACAAAGCATAATCTAGTATCCTGGATAGGATGCAAAGACAGAAACAGGACACTGGGGAGGAACTGCCAATCTCAATAGTATGGATGTGGGTTCATTACTTGTAGTAATTATATTTTACTGTCAGATATTAATTAGAAAGAAAACTATAATTTAAATTAGCATTTAAGTCTTTCTGTAGCTGTGACAAGATACCTGAGGAGACATATTTTGTAAAATGTTTATTTTACAGTTTTAGGTTTTCAACCAATAGTTGTTTCTAGGACTGTGTGAGACTGCACATCAGTGATAGAACTCTACATTCTCTTATAAGGAAAGCTTCTCCCCAGCCCGTTATATTGTGGGCCCTTGTGATCCATCCCAAGTTACCTCTGAATACTGCTACAGTGAGGCCAGGTCTTTAATATCTAAGCATCTGGGGACTTTGACCATCCAGGGCATAAGAGAATAATATCCTTTTAAATGACACATGCAGTTGCAAGTCTCCAGAGTTATTTGTAGATGTGTGCAAGTCAGCTATGGTAGTTCATGTCTCCTCACCTGCACTGGCAGTTGTGGGTTTTGTTGACTGAGTTTAGTCTCAGGAATGCACATGTAGCAAGCATTTCAGACCCACAAGTTAAGGTAGTTTTCATATTTACTGTTTCATCTTGTAGGGGAGGGGAGCATGATCCTGACGGTAGAGGTAGATTAGTGAATGAAATTCACTTAAAACTAAAATGATGAGGGAGGAAGTTGCAACCAGAACTGTTACTGTCTATAAAATTTTTCTTTTTATTGAGATAATTATGTGTGAATAATTCTTGTGTGAATGCGGTGAAAGGGGCTTGGAGATGTCTCAGCATTTAAGAATACTGACATCTTTTCCAGAGGACCCAGGTCCAATTGATAGCACCTAGCACCTGCCTGGCATCTCACAACTGACCAAAACTCCAGTTCAGGGGATCTGATGCCCTCACAGAGAGACATACATGCAGGCAAACATCAATGTACATAAAATACATTCTTTTTAAATAAAAGAATACAGATAGAAGACTCATAAAGGATTTTCTGAGTGCCTCATACCCAGTAGGATGGCTACTATTAAACATAAATGTTGGCAAGAATGAGAAGATATTGAACCTTTGTAAGTCATGGAAACAGGCATGAGAATGTAAGCCCGTCACCAGTTGGAAGGGCTCATGGGCTTCTGAAGGATGGAGGACAGTGCAGACACTGGGTGTATTTGGAGAAGCTGAATATGCTCAGCTCTCCCAGGTGCTAAGTGCCTCTGGTTGTATTTTAACTTTCTGGTTTTAATAGTAACTTACAGTTCTTTGTGAAATATATACTGGTTAAGTGCTCTAGGTAATTGTAAATTTCCTAGATAGAAGCTTGTCACCATGTGTTAGCCACAGTGGCAGCACTGGGTGAAGGGAGCTGAAGAACCTGAATTTGGAACCCTAGTACTTGTGCATTTGCTGGGTGCACGTTTCTGCAACCCCAGTGGAGACTAACAGATCCCAGGAGCTCAGCACCCAGTGTAGCTGAGATGGACAGCTCCAGATTCAGTGAGCTGAGCACTTTAGGTTTCAAAAAACTAGGTGAAGACAGGGTGACTGAGGAAGATAACCCTCCTGGCTCGCTCAAGCCATACATGGGAGAGTGAGCCTGCACATGAGCACACATGCACATAAATGTATGAACCATGTACAGGAAACTGAGGAGATGAGGAGATCTGAGGAGGAAAAAGAAAAAAAAGTCGCAGTCGGTCATCAGCCACCTTCCCACAAAAGCCACCCAACCTGGTGGTCCAGGCTGGCTTTCAAACCCTGACTTTCTCTACCAGAGAAAGATAACTTAGAAGGCATCATGCTGGTTACTATGAAACGAACTGTTCACAACCTCACAGGCCATCATCACTAACAATGCCAGAAAACAAGCCACAGAAAGAACCCCTCTGTGATAACCCATTGAGGCAAGCTGGCTTCTGCTTTGCAATATCCAGCCTGAGTCTCTCTCTCAGGAGACTTTGCCTCTCTCTAATGAAATATTAAAACACAAATCCTGTCCCAAGTCATCCTCTGGTGTTTCTCCCTAAGTAATACCACCTGTTTGTTTGTCAAAAGTAAATTGGATTTGGCTTTTTTTTTTTTTTTTCCATCAACATCCATCTTCCCCCTAGGATTTATTTTTTTAGAACACCAGCAAAACTCTGCTTCCAAGTGAAGAATAGTAAATGAAGCCGTGGGTTTGTGGAAAGCGCCTTCTGGTGAATTTGCACCCCAGATCCTCTGCTTTCTAACTTGTGAACTTAGGTGAGTCACTGAACACCTCCAGTCCCCTTTCATCGTTTCTAAATGCACCTGTAGATAACATCTACTTCAAAAGGTTCTTGTGAACATTTGATGTGCTCATCCTTATGAAGCACTATGACATGGGTCTCAGTTGACTGTCACCATGCGCTCCTTGACCATGCAGATGGTGCTGGGTTCTCACCTCTTGCAGCTGCACATGGAAAGGGCTGTTATGTGTGTTCTCTTTTATGTGTGGTGTGTTTTTCTGTTTTAGGAAGGTGGTGAGATCTTGCCTATTGCCACAACTTAATTAATTTAGTGAGAGATGGAACAACCACTAAATTCCATATTATATCCTAGTTAGAATTAAAGTGTATTGGCTGTAATTAGTAACGGTGCTGCAAAAAGCCACCAACTGGCCTTTCTGTTCCCCCACAGGAGATCAGGGTCCTGCCAAGTGCTGTCACATGATTTGACATCTACCAGGTCTATCTACAAACATCTTAAAGTTAATCAAGAATTTTAGTTGGTTCTAAAATCCATTCATGAGTCAGTCTCTGTAATGCAAATGGACTTTTGTAAATCATGAATCAAGGACCATGCATACAGCAATAAAAAGAGAATATAGAATGCTCCTGTTTCCAAAGAAAAACTCTTCACTGAGATCAGCTTCCTGTTGCTGCAGGAGCAAATTCCCACAGTGCAAATGCCCCCAAACAGTGTCCCCCTACTTCACTTGTGGTTCTAAGTTCAGAGTCCTCACAAGTCCCACTAGGTGACATCACTTGGAGTCACCAAAAGCTACACTGCTGGAGGCTCTAGGAGAACTCTCTTTTCTAGTTCTGGAGACATCTCTTGGCTACAGCATAGCATCATTAATTCTCTCTCTAATTTTCTTCCCTCAGATTAGCAAGGATGTTTGTAGCTATCCAGAGCCTGCTGGACCATCCAGGATTATGTCCACAGAGCAGGGGGAGCAGTTAGTGACCGTGTTGGTCTTGTAATCCATAGATTACATGTCTTGTAATTTATACATGTCTTGTAATTTAATATTTACATGTCTTGTAATTGTAATTATTACATGTCTTGTAATTTATAGAATGCAGACACATGCTCGCCACATCTTGCAAAGCCTGTATTGAGTGAGTTTTTCTGACTGATCAGTTGCACTCTTCCACCACTCAAGTCATGATATGTTACATAAAAAAAACATTCTAGAGACCCTCTGTGAAGTTGTTACATAATCTGAATAATTCAGTTTTTGTTGAGAATTGGCATTGGGGTGAAACCTGTCCCCATTTGGCCTCAGTTTGCATCCTCCACCCACTTTTCTCTGTCTTACTCACAGACACACATTCTGGTATGGCTGTAGACACATGCACATAGATGCATTTTTTGCCAGTAAAACTGGTAGGCTTGCTTTGCCCTCCTGCTTGTCTGTGTGTATATTTTTAATTTTGTTTGTGAAATTCTATGTCTTCCTTCTCACATTTAGATTGACAGTCCTCCAATAGTTAATCTTTATTAAGACCTTTATTAATCATTAAAACAAACTAAATCAATGTTATTATTTTTTAATTATTTTTTCTTTCAGATTTTCATATATGTTCAGAATATAGTCACTCCCACCCCAGCAACCCTTTCCATCCTCCAGTCCTTTCTCATGTAACTTCCAGCTTTCTTCCTCCTTCTCCTCCTCCTCCTCTTCTTCCTTCTCTCCCCCTTCTTCCTTCTTCTCTTTTGTCCTCTTCTTCCTCCTCCTCTTCCTCCTCCTCTTCACCCATGGATTTCAGTTTGTGTTGCTTGACAAATATGGGAACCATAGTCCTGGTGAAGATCCTGGCTCTGTAGCTACACAAACCACTCTCCCTGATTCTCAGTCTCCTAAAAGATGCTTCCCAGAATGGTGTCTGTTCTCTGTGTTAAATGATGGCATCATGTGCCCATCCCATATCAGAATTTAGTTCTCTTACCAAGGCTTCTAAACATGTCCATTTATAGCCTCCTGCCCTGGAGAGTAAGTCTGCATACTAATGAGATAAGCTCCTTTGTTTCTCATGAATTAAATCTCTACTTAGTGTTTGTTTCTACATGATAAAGATCATCCTTTGATAAAGAACATTTTTCAAAGTTGATATTTTTGTTTTATAATCATCAGTGCTGAGCTCCCTGCTTGACATACATTGTACAAAATAGCAGAAGGGTATGTAGGGCCATGTCTGAAATTGCTTGAGATTCTGTTGGGATTACGAAGTCTGAGTTTTTAACACTTCTATGAAGCTCATATTTGTACTAATTTGGAACTTCGTGGAGAGAGAACCAACTGCAGGAAACTGTTAAGGCTTCTGCCCCATAATTAATCCATTCTATTACTTTAAAAGCAGAAGATTTTGTATAGACAGGAGGATCCAAGTCTAGTCTGGAATCTGAGCTGAGGTGTTTGGGTTTGTATAGTATGTTGCACATACAGTTTCCTGCAGGGAGCTGTGAGTCATTGGGGGTGAGGACTTACTTGATTCTGAATTACTCTTTGGTTACACATTCATAAATCTTTTATTGTTGCCAGATGGGTCATGACCTTCATACTTTATGCAGTCTCTCTTATGTTTCCAACTGATAGTTTTAAAACTTGGGTCCTAGATAGAAGATTTTTGCTTTGGTTCTTGTTGTGTTCACAGATTTGAACCGAGTGGGAGCACCAGAGAAGATAAGAGGGGTCCTGGGACCTGGCCCTTTCCTGGAGGTTCTGATATGATTGGCAGAGGACGTGCTCCCAAGTAGTGCCAACACCCATAAAGGAAGAAAGGATTTGTTTGACCTTGTAGTTCAGAAGAAGGTGGTTCACCATGGCAGGGAAGGAAGGGCACTGGAAGCAACTTGGTTTGTGGCCAGACCAGGAAGGAAGAAGGGGAATACTGGGGTTTAGCTACCTTACTCCTTTTTTTCTCTGTATTTAGTCCAGGATGCTAGCCCATAGAGTGGTGCTACCCATATTTAAGATAAATTGTTCCTCAACTAAACCTCTCTGGAAGCACCCACATAAATATACCCACTACATTCTTGTGTCTCATTAATGCCCTGAGGGTTTTTTTATTCCAGTCAGGTTGACAATTTAAACACCACAAGACACCCAAACACAGCACTTGAACTGTAACATTTTACCCCTGGTCCCCAGAGGGTTGTGGCCACCTCTTAATGCAAATTGCATTCATTATAACTTTGAAAGATTTCTTACTCTTTATCTCAAGAGTGTTAGAAGTCCAAAGTCTTTTCCAAGACCTGAGGGAAATCTTAGGGCATAACAAGGAAAGATCCCACTAAAACAAGACTGATTCCTAGCCAGAAAAACACCAAGTCTTGCACCTCCATATCCTGCATCTGGGGTATCTGGTTCCTCTGCCCCGAGTCTGGCTACCTGCAGTGCATGTGGCTTTTTCTTGGCCAGATGCACTTGGTGCCTGCTGCATCCCTTAGCTGCACACTGTGGCCTCTCCAACACCCTGCTCTGTGGCTTAGCAGGAAGCTGTGTTTTTGTAAGCCTTATGCTTTCAGCATGCACTAAAATAAATGCATCCAAGTCCTCTCATAACTACTGTTGATGCAGAAGGAAATTCAGTAGAGAGCTTTGGTTGGCTGGATATCAACTGATTTAAATGATGATCTGATCCTATTTAAATTCATTTTGGAAATTATATAATTCGGCAGCAGGCATGGAATTTAAATGGAATCCCCTCTGAACCTCATTTTTATTACTACTTTTGTTCCTCTCCCTGACTTTAAAAGAGATGCCTACCTCGTTGCTTTTTGGGTCTAATCTGGTAGAGAAATCAGGTGTCTGAGCTACAAGCTGTGGCCTTCTGACGGCAGTTCGCTATTCGTCTCTGGCTTTGAGAAGACCTTTGTGTCAATTCTACCTTCGTGGATATTATGCGCATTATGTGTACAATCTACAAGCATATTCTTTTTCCCAAATGATTTTTATCTAATGTGGTAACTCATAAGTGAGAAGACATGTATTATTCTTTATTTGTGTGCCCAAATACAGTAGAACATGTCATATTCGTGCCTCCATGGGCCAGATGCATGGGTTTCCTGTGACTCTGAACTCATGAAGTAAGATCATAAGAACTCTTGTCATCACTCCTTTTATAACTGAGGGGCATATCCGGTCAGTAGAGGGGCTGGATATGATCTTTGTACTTCAAGAACACTTGTGCATTTTGTACCTGAGAAGGGTACAGTTGCTGAAATAGGTGAACCTGTGTGTTTTGTGTTCTTTCCTATCTAGTACGTCCCAGATTGACTTCATCAGATTTGTGCCATTTGTTTTAAAAAGCTGTATTTTGGAGTAGTGTTATTATGTATTTTGGTCTACACAACACGTCTTGATATATATTTGCAATTACACGTGCTCACCATCTCTCTGCATTGCGTGCTTCTCCCCCTCCTCTCTGTCCACTGGTCCTGTGTCTCCATAGATCTTTGCCTTTCTTAGCATGTCATATAATGAAATTGCTATTCAAGAGCTAGTTAGGAGACAGCAAGGCAGACTGGTCCTACAACAGAATTCTACAATCAGAAAGACAGAGTTCAGCTCCCCATGTGAGGATAAGCGGGAGTTCACAGCCAGAGGAGAGGAGGACCAAGCTGTGGAGGATCCTGGGTGAGCCCACCTAACAGGGTTCTCGCTGGAGGAGGCCAGGTGGCCAGCCATCACATGCAGCATGGTGGGAGTCCTGGAGCCTGGTCAGGTGTCAGGGGCGGATGATTCTTGCTAACACTGAGTGACCCAGTGTGACCCAGTGATGGGCACAAAAGCTACAGAGAACAGGGCTGCAGGATGTCAGTAAAGGTTGCTCCCAGGAGACCCCCATGTCCAAATCCACATGCCTAGCCTTTGTAGCCTTGCTGTCTGCCTTCAATTATAGGAAGCATCTTCATTTCCTCCTACTCTGTCCCTAACACTTAAATATTCCACTGTCAGGTAGACAGTTGGTTTATCAGTTCACCTACTGAAGAATATCTTTATTTCCCAGTTTGGGGAATTATGAATGATGTGGTAAATATCTAAGTATTGCTTTGTTTTCAACAATAATTTTATATTTACAGGAAAGCTGTAGTTATTTGTGCAGAAAATTAGCCCTTAGCTAATTTCTCCAGTGTTGTCATATTACATTGAATTGTCAGAACTAATTGACAGGGCACATTGCTGTTGCCTAGGCTTTGTTTACATTTCAACAGTGTCGTCACAAATTTCCTTTGTATAGTTTACGGTCCAACTCAGGATACCACGCTGCATTAGTAGTACACTAATTGAATTTGAGCTTATGGGAGTAGTTTGGGTATGTTATATTTATTAAATATCTTCAAAATCCTCAGCATATGCTGAGAATAGTAATGTAAACTTGTCAGCTATAAGGGGATGGTGTCACTTGTCAAAAGATCACACTAGTTATGAGATTGTTATTTTGAATGTTTCCCCCCCCCCCAAGTTTACATCTAGCTTCCGTAAAATGTGCAGTGTGTTTAGTGCACTGAGAGGGGCTGCAGGCTTTGATTACAAGATGTTGTTTCTCAGCAGCATTAGAGCTTACAGGTAGGTCATTTTAAGGGCAAGTGTTTCAAGCGGCTGGAAGGAAACTGGTGGCAATAGGAGCTGTCATTGACAATTTTTCAAATCTGTCAGAGGAGAGGTGTTCAGGTAGCTAATGAGCATCTTCAAATGTTTTGCTGGCAGAAGGACTCCATGAAAGATGACAGAAGAAGTCATTGTCATAGCCAAGTGGGACTATACTGCCCAGCAGGACCAGGAGCTCGACATCAGGAAGAATGAGCGGTTGTGGCTGCTGGATGACTCCAAGACTTGGTGGCGGGTGAGAAATGCAGCCAACAGGACAGGCTATGTGCCTTCCAACTACGTGGAGCGTAAGAACAGCCTGAAGAAGGGCTCCCTGGTGAAGAATCTCAAGGACACGCTAGGTGAGTGTCCATACCTGACCTGAAACAGCAGGTCACCCCACAGGAACAGCCAGGGGGTAGCACTGCTGCTTCAGCTTCTGTGTGTGTGTGTGTGTGTGTGTGTGTAGTAGGGGTGTAGTGTGTGTGGTGGGGTGTAGTGTGTGAACATGGTGGGGGGGGGTGGTAGGTGTGTAATATGTGTGCGTATGGTAGGTGCGTGTGTGTGTGTGTGTGTGTGTGTGTGTGCGCGCACGCATGCTGTGTATGTATATGTATATGGTGTGTGTGTGTGTAGTGTGTATTTTGGGGCCAGGGGTTGATATTGATAGCCTCCTACTTGGGTTTTACATTGAGATCGAGATAAAGACTCTCCTTTTCTGGATAAGTTATACAGTTTGGGATCTGGGGTAAATCAACTCTTCTGTGTGCTAGAGACCCCTACACAGTTGTCTGTCTCCTTGTGTCCAAATTGTAGAGGACCCTGACTTAGAATTATGACAAGCTCGGTAGCCTTTCCTGTCAGTGTACCAGCCTTTTATCTTACAAACTCCCATGCACTGACCTCCGTGTACACAGAAGCAGAAAGCACTTTTCCCTTCCTCTTAGGTGATAGGATATTTTATTCCACAATTTCAGACAGTAAATGTATACTTGGGGTGATTAGCAACATGACATCAGAAGCCTCTCAAATGGACACCTCCATCAGCTCTGTTTGGTTATCTCGTTCTTCACAGATGCGCCTCTTTCCTTTCTCAGTTATATTAGTTCATTTCCTGTCACTGTAACAAACTGCTTGAGGTTTGGTTACTTCAATTGAGGTTTGGTTACTTTATAAAGATTAAGGCTTAATTTGGTTTACACTCATGGTCCAAAGTTAAGTGGCTGTATGCATATTTGCCTTCTTGGCTGATTTTCAATGTGGTGTAAGTACCATATGGCAAGAGCCTAGGGGAGATAGAGAATTTCGAGTATTGTATGTGTGTGTTTTCTGATACTGTTCCCTCTATAAACACCAGTATTTATGCAACTTCTATCACCCAAAGGCCCCACCTCTAACCACTGTGCTAGGAACCAATTTTTTTTTCTTGTTCCTGCCTCTGTGGGGATTAAATTCATCACAAGGTAAGGAAATACATTCAACTACATTAATCCATAGCACCTGGTCAGACAGGAGATAATTGCTACCACAGTGATGGGCAACCATACCTGAGTGTGTGCATATTGTGCTCACCAACATGGTTACTACTTCAGATTATCTAGGAATATAATTGGGAGGGCTCTGTGGAAGGACAACTGAACTGAGCTGATAATTTACAATTGTTGCCTCCTTAGGTAAGTATAAAGTTGTATATAGGATGCCAGCTTGCCACTTGGGGTCTGTCATGGAAGTGAGCCAGTATCATCACCTGGGCTAAGTGTATGTCGGCTTTTTTGTGTGTTACTGGGAGAGGATTCCTTTCATTGGAGGGGGCAGGGTGAGGGAAATAGTGAAAACTGAAAAGAAAATCACACTGAATGTGGTGGGTGTTGCAGGGTACCCATCTTCTTCCTTGTAGAATCCATAAAGGTCAGTGCTCACTCTTCCGTGGGTGAAGCCTTCAGTCATTGGGAGGTATTTTGTGATATGTTTGGATTTTTCTCAGGATATCTGTGGCTAATGTAGACTCTGGGACTGCTGAAAAAATTCCATTTGTTATTAGCATTCTAAGTCTTTTTCCACTGAACTCTCTCTCCCGTGTGTTCTTTATCTTTGCTTGAGACAGTCACTGGAAAGAAATGCTTCTGTCCTATTCTTAGGACTCTTAGTTAAGCATGGTAAATAAGGAAGTGTGTTGAGTAGGTTGGTGCTTTTGTTGTCTAGAGAGGGTTGACTGATTTTCTAACCTCCTCTCTGCATACCCTCTGGAGTAATGCTGAACATTGTTGACATACTTTGCCTTAAAAAAAAAATCTTCAGAATTCTGTAAATCACAAAATGCACAGGACTTGGAGGTGGAAAAGTAAGCCCCCAAGGTCATAAAGAGCTCCTCAATGGCTGCCTGGTGACTTTCTTAGAAGTAAAGGTAATGTCTCAGGTTGGAACTCCAGGCCTGATCTTTGCCGAGTATATTCAGATTTCCCTGAATAATCAGTTACAACCCTAAGTTACAGAGCAAACCAGCTTGTCTTCACCCTGGTGCTGTGCCTGCTCCCCTGTCACTGACAGACTGCCATCGAGCCCTGCTGGAATGCTTAGACTGCTAGAAAAGGCCAGTTCCATTTTTGGAGAATACAGATTGTTAGAAAGTGCTTCCTTAAATAGAATCAAAATTTTACATTTCTCAAACTTCTTCCCCTTGGCTCTGACTCTGCCCTCCAGGGCTGTGCCAAGCAGAACAAATCTCTTCAGCGAGTGACAGCTCTTCTGTGAACTTCTGTCTCAATTTCAACACATAGTTCTTTGCATTAAGTATGAACGATTGCAAAAAATACAGATAAGCTATGTTTTAGATATCTATATTTATTAATAGGACTTGACTTTCATAGCCAGGGGGCCATTGGGATTCAGGGAGCAGTAGCCTGATTAATTTTTTTTCTACATTTTATATATGCATGGACATAAAAAATGGGGACGATGTGTCACGACATGTATGTGTGGGTCAGAAGACAAGCCACGGGCATCTGTTCTTTCTTTCTACCATGTAATTCCCAGGGATTGAACTCATCAGGTCTTCAGATCTGATGACAAGCACCCTTATCCATTAAGTACTTCACTGTCTTGGTTTCCATTTTTAGGACTTTGTTATTGGTGTCTGTTCATTTGCTTTTATTAGCTGTCATGGTCACCTTTGCTATTGGACAAAGAGAGACCTTGTTATCTGAGTGCAGGCTTCCTATTGAGGCAGTACCAAGAAGAATGGGAGGCATCTCCACCACAAATTCTATGTGCATTAACTTCTGTCTCTACAGCCTGTCTTCCCCCAGTTTGTAAGCTGCAGAAAATTGAGAGTTCTTTCTGTAATTCCTCCTGTCTCCTGGCCATCTCTTTTGTTTAAATTTTTATTAGATATATTCTTTATTTATATTTCAGATGATTTCCCCTTTACTGGTTTCCCACTCCCCGAAAGTCCCATAAGCCCTCTTCCCTCCCCCTGCTCCCCAATCAACCCCCTCCCACTTCCCTGTCCCGGTATTCCCCTACACTGAAGAACTGAGTCTTTCTAGGACCAGGGGCCTCTCCTTCCATTTTCTTGGGCATCAGTTGATATGTGAATTGTGTCTTGGGTATTGCAAGCTCCTGGGCTAATATACACTTAACAGTGAGTGTATACCATGTATGTTCCTTTGTGGTTGGGTTACCTCACATAGGATGATATTTTCCAGTTCCACCCATTTGCCGAAGAATTTCATGAATTCAATATTCCATAGTGTAAATATACCACATTTTCTGTATCCATTCCTCCACTGAAGGATATCTGGGTTCATTCAAGATTCTGATTATGATAAATAGGGCTGTTGTGGACATAGTTGAGCATGTGTTATTACATGCTGGAGAATCCTCTGGGTATATGCCCAGGAGTGGTATAACGGGGTCCTCCTGTAGTATCATGCGCAGTTTTCTGGGGAACTGCCAGACTGATTTCCAGAGTGGTTTTTACCAGCTTGTAGTCCCACCAGCAGTGGAGGAGTGTTCCTATTTCTCCACATCCTTGCCAGCACCTCCTGTCTCCTGAGATTTTGATCTTAGCCATTCTGACTGGTATGAGGTGAAATCTCAGGGTTGTTTTGATTTGCATTTCCCTGATGACTAAAGATGTTGAACATTTCTTTAGGTGCTTCTCAGCCATTTGGTATTCCTCAGTTGAGAATTCTTTGTTTAGCTCTGTACCTCATTTTTTAATAGGATTATTTGGCTCTCTGGAGTCTAACTTCTTGAGTTCTTTGTATATATTAGATATTAGCCCTCTATTGGATATAGGGTTGGTAAAGATCTTTTCCCAATTTGTTGGTTGCCGTTTTGTCCTTTTGACAGTGTCCTTTGCCTTACAGAAACTTTGTAATTTTTTGAGGTCCCATTTGTCAATTCTTGATCTTAGAGCATAAGCTGTTGGTATTCTGTTCAGGAAATTTTCCTCTGTGCCCATGTGCTCAAGGGACTTCCCCAGTTTCTTTTCTAATAGTTTCAGTGTGTCTGGTTTTATGTGGAGGTCCTTGATCCACTTGGAGTTGAGCTTAGTACAAGGAGATAAGACTGGATCGATTTGCATACCTCTGCATGCTGACCTCCAGTTGAATCAGCACCATTTGTTGAAAAGGCTATCTTTTTTCACTGGATGTTTTCAGCTCCTTTGTTGAAGATCAGGTGACCATAGGTGTGTGGGTTCATTTCCTGGTCTTCAATCCTATTCCATTGATCTACTTGCCTGTCACTGTACCAATACCATGCAGTTTTTAACACTATTGCTCTGTATTACTGCTTGAAGTCTGGGTTCTTGATTCCTCCAGAAATTCTTTTACTGTTGAGAATAGTTTTAGCTCTCCTGGGTTTTTTGTTATTCCATATGAATTGAGAATTGCTCTTTCTAACTCTATGAAGAATTGAACTGGAATTTTGATGGGGATTCCATTGAATCTGTATATTACTTTTGGCAAGATGGCCATTTTTACTATATTAATCCTCCCAATCACAAGTATGGAAGATTTTTCCATCTTCTGAGGTCTTCTTCAATTTCTTTCTTCAGAGACCTGAAGTTCCTGTCATATAGATCTTTCACTTGTTTGGTTAGAGTCACACTAAGATACTTTATATTGGTTGTGGCTATTGTGAAGGGTATCATTTCCTTAATTTCTTTCTCAGCCTGTTTATTCTTTGAGTATAGGAAGGCTACTGATTTGCTTGATTTAATTTTATATCTGGCCACTTTTCTAAAGTTGTTTATCAGCTGTAGGAGTTCTCTGGTGGAATCTTTTGGGTCGATTTAGTATACTATCATATCACCTGAAAATAGTGATAAGTTGACGTCTTCCTTTTCAATTTGTATCCCTTTCACCTCATTTTTTGTCTAATTGCTCTAGCTAGAACTTCAAGTAATATATTGAATAGATATGGAGAGAGAGGGCAGCCTTGTCTAGTCCTTGATTTTAGTGGGATTGCTTCAAGTTTCTCTCCATTTAGTTTGATGTTGGCTACTGGTTTGCTGTATATTACTTTTACTATGTTTAGGTATGGGCCTTGAATTCCTGTATGTCCAAGACCTTTAACATGAAAGGATGCTGAATTTTGTCAAATGCTTTTTCAGCATCTAATGATATGACCATATGGTTTTTTTCTTTGAGTTTATGTAGTGGATTACATTGATGAATTTCCGTATATTGAACCATCCCTGCATTCCTGGAATGAAGCCCATTTTATCATGGTGAATGATCGTTTTGATGTAATCTTGGACTCAGTTGGCAAGAATTTTTTTTTTAATTTTTTTTTTTTTACATTTTTTTATTCGATATAATTTATTTACATTTCAAATGATTTCCCTTTTCTAGCCCCCCCCACTCCCCGAAAGTCCCGTAAGCCCCCTTCTCTTCCCCTGTCCTCCCACCCACCCCTTCCCACTTCCCCGTTCTGGTTTTGCCGAATACTGTTTCACTGAGTCTTTCCAGAACCAGGGGCCACTCCTCCTTTCTTCTTGTACCTCATTTGATGTGTGGATTATGTTTTGGGTATTCCAGTTTTCTAGGTTAATATCCACTTATTAGTGAGTGCATACCATGATTCACCTTTTGAGTCTGGGTTACCTCACTTAGTATGATGTTCTCTAGCTCCATCCATTTGCCTAAGAATTTCATGAATTCATTGTTTCTAATGGCTGAATAGTACTCCATTGTGTAGATATACCACATTTTTTGCATCCACTCTTCTGTTGAGGGATACCGGGGTTCTTTCAGCATCTGGCAATTATAAATAGGGCTGCTATGAACATAGTAGAACATGTATCCTTATTACATGGTGGGGAGTCTTCTGGGTATACGCCCAGGAGTGGTATAGCAGGATCTTCTGGAAGTGAGGTGCCCAGTTTTCGGAGGAACCGCCAGACTGATTTCCAGAGTGGTTGTACCAATTTGTAACCCCACCAGCAGTGGAGGAGTGTTCCTCTTTCTCCACACCCTCTCCAACACCTGCTGTCTCCTGAATTTTTAATCTTAGCCATTCTGACTGGTGTAAGATGAAATCTTAGGGTTGTTTTGATTTGCATTTCCCTAATGACTAATGAAGTTGAGCATTTTTTAAGATGCTTCTCCGCCATCCGAAGTTCTTCAGGTGAGAATTCTTTGTTTAACTCTGTACCCCATTTTTTAATAGGGTTGTTTGGTTTTCTGGAGTCTAACTTCTTGAGTTCTTTATATATATTGGATATTAGCCCTCTATCTGATGTAGGATTGGTGAAGATCTTTTCCCAATTTGTTGGTTGCCGATTTGTCCTCTTGATGGTGTCCTTTGCCTTACAGAAACTTTGTAATTTTATGAGGTCCCATTTGTCAATTCTTGCTCTTAGAGCATATGCTATTGGTGTTCTGTTCAGAAACTTTCTCCCTGTACCGATGTCCTCAAGGGTCTTCCCCAGTTTCTTTTCTATTAGCTTCAGAGTGTCTGGCTTTATGTGGAGGTCCTTGATCCATTTGGATTTGAGCTTAGTACAAGGAGACAAGGATGGATCAATTCGCATTCTTCTGCATGCTGACCTCCAGTTGAACCAGCACCATTTGTTGAAAAGGCTATCTTTTTTCCATTGGATGTTTTCAGCCTCTTTGTCGAGGATCAAGTGGCCATAGGTGTGTGGGTTCATTTCTGGATCTTCAATCCTGTTCCATTGATCCTCCTGCCTGTCACTGTACCAATACCATGCAGTTTTTAACACTATTGCTCTGTAGTATTGCTTGAGGTCAAGGATACTGATTCCCCCAGATTTTCTTTTGTTGCTGAGAATAGTTTTAGCTATCCTGGGTTTTTTGTTGTTCCAGATGAATTTGATAATTGCTCTTTCTAACTCTGTGAAGAATTGAGTTAGGATTTTGATGGGTATTGCATTGAATCTGTATAGTGCTTTAGGCAAAATGAGTTGGCAAGAATTTTATTGAGTATTTTTGCATCGATATTCGTAAGGGAAATTGGTCTAAAGTTCTCTTTCTTTGTTGGATCTTCGTATGGTTTTGGTATTAGAGAAATTGTGGCTTCATAAACGAGTTGGGTAGTGTTCATTCTGTTTCTATTTTATGGAATAGTTTGAAGTTTATCTATCTTGTTGATTTTTCTCAAGGAACCAGCTCCTGGTTTTGTTGATTCTTTGTATAGTTTCTTTGTATGGTTTTGTTTCTACTTGTTTAATTTCAGCCCTTAGTTTGATGATTTCCTGCCTTCTACTCCTCTTGGGTGTATTACCTTCTTTCTGATCTAAAGCTTTCAGGTGTGCTGTGAACCTGCTAGTGTATGCTCTCTCCAGCTTCTTTTTAGAGGCACTCAGAGCTATGAGTTTTCCTCTTATCACTGCTTGCATTGTGTCCCATAAATTTGGGTGTGTTGTGCCTTCATTTTCATTAAATTCTAAAAAGTCCTTGATTTCTTTCCTTATTTCTTTCTTGACCAAGGTATCGTTGAGTAGAACATTGTTCAGCTTCTGTGTGTATGTGGGCTTTCTGTTGGTTTTGTTGCTATTGAAGACCATCTTTACTCCATAGTGATCTGATAGGAGGCATAGGATTAGTTCAACCTTCTTATATGTGTTGAGGTCTGTTTTGTGACCAAGTATATAGTCAGTTTTGGAGAATGTACCATGAGGTGCTGAGAAAAAGTTATATTCTTTTGATATAGGATGAAATGTTCTGTAGATAGCTATTAAATCCATTTGGTACAAAACTTCTGTTAGTTTCACTGTGTCTCTATTTAATTTGTGTTTACATGATCTATCCATTGAGGAGAGTGGGGTGTTGAAATCACCAACAGTTATTGTGTGTGGTGCTATGTGTGCTTTAAGCTTTATTAAAGTTTCTTTTACGAATGAGGGTACCCTTTTATTTGGAGCATAGATGTTCAGAATTGAGAGTTCTTCTTGATAGATTTTTCCTTTGCTGAATATAAAGTGTCCTTCTGGTGTCTTTTTTGATGACTTTTGGTTGATATCTATGGGGTATTAGAATGGCTACTCCAGCTTGTTTCCTGGAAACTCTTTTCCAGCCTTTTATTCTGGGGTAGTGTTTGTCTTTGACACTGAGAAGCATTTCCTGTTTGCAGCAAAATGTTGGGTCCTATTTACGAATCCAGTCTGTTATATGTCTTTTTATTGAGAAATTATTAAGAGATATTAAGGAATAGTGATTGTTTCTTCCTGCTATTTTTTATGTAATTTTTGTGTTTGTGTGGTTATCATCTTTTGAGTTTGTTGAAAGAAGATTAATTTCTTGCTTTTTCTAGTGTTTAGTTTCTCTCCTTTTCTTGGTGTTTTCTATTCATTATCCTTTGATGGGCTCGATTTGTGGAAAGATACTGTGTAAATTTGTTTTTGTCATAGAATCCCTTGGTTTTTCCATCTATGGTAATTGAGAGATTTGCTGGGTATAGTAGTCTGGGCTGGCATTTGTGTTCCCTTTGGGTCTGTATGACATCTACCCAGGCTCTTCTGGCTTTCATAGTCTCTGGTGAGAAGTCTGGTATAATTCTGATAGGCCTACCTTTATACGTTACTTGACCTTTTCCCCTTACTACTTTTAATATTCTTTCTTTGTTTAGTACATTTGGTGTTTTAATTATTATGTGATGGGAGGAATTAGTTTTCTAGTCAAATCTATTTGGAGTTCTGTAGGCTTCTTGTATGATCATGGGCATCTCTTTCTTCAGGTTAGGGAAGTTTTCTTCTATAATTTTGTTGACGTTTACTGGCCCTTTAAGTTGGAAATCTTCACTCTCTTCTATACTGTAATCCTTAGGTTTGGTCTTCTCATTTTGTCCTGGATTTCCTGGATGTTTTGGATCAGGAGCTTTTTGCAATCTGCATTTTCTTTGACTGTTGTATCAATGTTTTCTATGGTATCTTCTGCATCTGAGATTCTCTCTTCTATCTCTTGTATTCTGTTGTTGATGCTTGGATCCAGGACTCCTGACTTCTTTCCTAGGTTTTCTATGTCCTGTGTTGTTTCCCTTTGTGATTTCTTTATTGTTTCTACCTCCATTTTTAGATCCTGGATGGTTTTGTTCACTTCCTTCACCTGTTTTGTTGTGTTTTCCTTTAGTTCTTTAAGGGTTTCTCTCTGTTTACTTGTGTTCTCCTGTATTTCTTTAAGGGAGTTATTTATGTCCTTCTTGAAGCCTTCCATAAGTATCATGAGCTGTGATTTTAAATCCAAATCTTGCTTTTCTAGCATGTTGGGCTATCCAGGACTTTTTGTTGTGGAAGAATTGGTTTTGGATGGTGCCATATTGCCTTGATTTCTGTTAGTAACATTCTTACCTTTGCCTTTTGCCATCTGGTTATTTTGGGTGTTAGTTGGTCCTACTGTCTCTGGCTGGTTCTTGTCCTTCCTGTGTGCCTGCAAATCTATCTCAGCACCCCTGGGTTACTGGCTTTCCCCTGGCACATATTGGTGTTGGGCTGCTCAGCTCCTGGGTGTAGGTGGATCCCTGACAGATCTTACACTTGATATTCTCTGCATTCCTGGCTGCACAGCCTGCTCAGTTGCAGGAGTGAAGATTGTGGCCTCACCTCTAATTGCAGGATTCCCTGCAGAACAGATGTCCCCTAGCAGACTAGGTGCACCAATGGCTGTGTTGGTGCTGCCTAGCTCCTGGATGCAGATGGAGCCCTGGTGGGCCTTGTCCCAAGCGATCTTATACTCCAGGTGATCACCTGTCTACTCAATCACAGGAGCAAAGATGGCAGCAGCCTCACCTCTAATAGAGGGACTCCCTCTATCCAAGGGACTCCCTGCAGGGCAGATGTCCCCTGGCAGGGTAGGTGTGCTGCCAGCTCCTGTGTGCAGGTGGAGCCCTGGTGGGCCATGTCCCAAGCAATCTTATACTCCGGTGATCTCTGCGTACCTGGCTGCACCTGGCTGCTCAGTCACAGGAGCAAAGATGGCGGCGTCCCAGGTATCTCTTTTAATATGAACTCCAGAGACTAAAGGTAAGCATTTGGGTTTTTCTATGCCTGTCCTTGGTCTAAATAATGATAGGGAGACTTTTTTTTCTTTTTTTTTTTCTTTTTTTTTTTTTTTACAATGGTTTTGGTCTTAATCTTACTCAACTATCTTTTAACTCATATTAACCCATTTATCCTATTCAGTGTCTGCCATGTTGCTGATATCCTTTTCAGTTTCATACTTCCAACTTCTTCTGTGTCTTGGTGAGGAATTTTCTTGTGCCTGACCCTCTCTCCCAGAGTTCCTTCTCAGTCAATGTCCTATTTTCTAGATTGACTTTTGCTATAAGTCATAGGCTTTTTAATTTAACCAATCAGAAAATGCCTTAGGCAAGCAAGGAAGAACAGAGATACTTCTTGACACAATACTTATAAACATTATCCCTATAATTGTTTATGGCTTCCTGTTTTGTTACAGACTCTGGTGTGTCCTCAGAATTATGCGTTTTAGATTGGAAAGCATCTCTGCTGTGTGGAGGTATCAAGCAATATTGACTTACATTGCCTACCCCTTCTTGTAACTGAATGTTGCCATTCATGTGGACTTTATACTACTGTGGGAATCCACCTGAATCTGAGGGCCATGGTAGAACTTCCATAGTTCATTCCTAGTTTGAAGTAAATTGCACAGGAGTCATCCACAGAGCCACAGTGCTAGGAACTAGAGATTCTGTCTGTGAGGGGAGGAGACAGTGGCTTTGTGTGCCTTGCCTCTGCTGAACTCCATTGGAAACTTATATCTTGTCACACACAGTGTTTTCTGAGAGCTGCTTGAAGGCAACAGTATATTTGACAAAAAACATCTCTTGAAAGTATTAACATTCCTTTCTTTTAATGATTTGTAGTTGAGTAAAACAATCTTATCTTACATTTTCTTTCTTGAGGGCAAAACATTTACCTACTGGATCACCTTTCATGTTCTGATCCTGATCATGAACAGTCAAGAAAATGTTCCCATGCAGAATAGGGATTGTTAAGAGCTAGTTCTGCAGGCAGTGTTCTAACATAGCTCTGAGCTCAGCAGTGAGACAGCCCAGGCTACTTCTGGCCTTGACATGGCAACTTGACTTGTTTAACTATGTAGGCTATGTTAGCCTTATGCTAAATCGTTTTTGAGATGGAGACACTTCTCTCTGGAAGATAATTTTCAAAGATTTTTCCCACAAGTTCCTCAAACACAACTTTTGTTACCATTCTGATTCTAGCTAGAACCCACCACAGCCCCAAAGAAGTTGAGCCTTGCCTGGGTGACTATGAACAGTAGACAAATTGAGCAGAAGAAACATTGTGACCCCTGACAGGATAAGAGGAAAATGGGGGCAGGGGTAGTGAAGAAAGGCGGAAGTCAAAAGGTAGATACACCGTGGTCCAGACCAGGGTGGTACATGTTTTCTTTGCTTTCAGCAGGTTCCCTCCTGGGAGCCCTCAGGTCCTAGGATGCTTCACTGTCAGGGGATCCAGCCTGGTATGGGGGCCCTCTAGCAGACAAGGACAAGAGCTGTGTGCATAGAAAAGTAAGTTTTACAGTGAGTTCATAGCAAATCAGGAATTCAATGCCTCTCTTGGGGAGAGAAGTTATACTTATCAGTGATTTTCATGTGTCTGTCAGGTTTGGTTTTAAAGTTTGAGGGAACTAGTAAATGAATTTCTTTATGTAAAAATTAAATGTAGTTTAACAGTGGATATTCTTACAAATAACCCCACCAAGACAGAAAGAACTTAACTTGTAAGCTGGTCTGGTCTTGGCCTTACCATATATCCCAAATGGCCTGGAATGCTCAGCCGCCCAGGAGTCGTACTTACTCAGCTTTCTAAGTCCTGGGATTATGGATATGACTCACCACATATGACATCTCAACATTTGTAACATGAGGACCACACAGTCTTTCAGGGTACCATATACAGTCTTCAATGTTTGGAGAAGGGCAAACTATGTGTACCTGATTCTCATACCTCTCTTTGGGGTTGATTGGTCCCCTGTGAGAACTGTGGGCCAGATCACAGAGCCAGGCAATTTCTTTCCTGTTAGTACCATCAGATTTTGCTTGTCTTCAAGCATACCTGTTTCCCACAAAGGATACTTACAAGTCCCTTAGCCATTTAACTTTTGTCTTCAATCAGTCTGCCAGTAAACTGGTAATAAGTAGTAGTGGGCAGGAGCCAGGTGTCTGTCACAGAGTGCCAGGACCACTAGCTGCCTATAGCACTTATCTGATAAATGAACATGGAACAGCTTGCAAATGTCTCCACACTCTACCCATGCCAAATCAGCTTACCCCACATACAGTTTTCCTGTCAACAGTAAAGATGCCAGAATTCTGCCTAGAAAGGATTTGGGAGCTTCATAAAGCAGGAAGGGGCTTTTGAGCCAGTGGGCATGCTAATACTTAGAAAGACATCGGTTGTTAAGTTAAGCAAATTATGTGTAGTCAGTTGGAAACATCTGTTATATAGAAGCAGGTCACACCATTCCTGCCCTGAGAATGGCCCTGTGACCTCCCTAAGAACACCAGGAGAACCCAGAGTGTGCTTCGGCTCTGTCCTGCTTTGCCTGCACAGAGTTGGCCATCTGGATTGATTGGCAAGCCTCTCTATGCAGTAGATTAGAAGCCATCTCCAAGTCAGCATTTATGGAACGTTGGAGAACAGTTTAGAAACAAGAAATTTCTCATTCTACACATGAGAACTAGGGCCTAATGATCACAAATCGAATGAGAGACCAGGCTAGGTGATGATGATAACAACCGTAAACTTCCCCAGCTTGATAGACACCTTTGTTTGTATTACTGGAGTAATAGAATGCGGTCTTAGCCGTGGGTCCTGGAAACAGGGTTCCTGTCACTTGAAGTAGTAGTAGTGGGCAGGAGCCAGGTGTTTGTATGAAGATACAGAGCCACTTAGGGAGTTCTCTACCCCTCCCCCCCATGGTTGTGAGGACACTTATTAAGTTCTCATTTAGGCATCAGAACAATAACTGCTATTGTGATTGTAAACATTCTCCCATGACTTGGGGCCTGGCTGTAACTGAGTTTGAGAGAACCTGGGAGGTGAATTCAGCAGCCTGGCTCTCGTGGAGTTCAAGTTTGAGTGTGATGACCCTTGTGCATCCCTTCTAAGCCTCTGCATTTCCTACAAGTAACTGTAAAATAAAAACAGGGGGTTGGGGGAGAGGACAGCTAAAAAGCAGTTTATAGTAAGGATGGCAGCATAAACTAGATGCTTTCAGTAAGGATGACATCATGGGATATGTTCAGAAAAGACAGGGTGCCTGGTCAGATGCTACTCATTTGTCTGGGTTTGACCTCAGCTGTTAGAGGTTCACCCAATTGGTGTAACTAATGGTGGTCCTCATGTAAGCCAAAGTGTTGCTTTGCCTGGTCTAATAGATATTAGGGCTGACTTGTGCAGCTTGGCTATCATCTCTACAGTGAGTAGAGGAAGACTCTAGAGCAGTGGTTCTCAACCTTCCTAATAATCCAGCCCTTGAAGAAAGTTTCTTGTGTGTGGTGACTCCGAACCATAACATTATTTTCATTGCTACTTCATAACAGTAATTTTTCTACTGTTATGAATCATAATATAAATATCTGCATCCTTAGTGCCCACATAAAAAAGCAGGTGAGCATAGGCGCCCACTTGTAATCCCACATCTAGGAGATAGAGAGTGGAGCATGCTGGCTAGCTAGACTAGTGGAACTGATAAACTGTGGGTTTAGTGAAAGACCCTGCCACTAAGCATAGTGGAGAGTGATGGAGGAAAGCAGTCTCTTACTTCTATACATGTGCAAAAGGTAATTTTACAAAAAAAATAGAAAGGAATACCTCTGGTCTGGGTTAAGTCTTGGGGTGGAGCTTTAGTACAGACGAGAGTCTGGCCGTAGGGAACCTGAGGAACAGCAGGTCCTGGGGTCTAGACACATGGAAGGACAAATAAGCTGAGGACTGGGCTGAGTCAGACCAGGTCTGGCCGGCCTCACTGTACCCTGCAGCCTGTACAAAGCCCCGTGACAGAAGGCTTAGGGGATTCCCACGTTGCCGATAGAGACGAGTGGATGGTAGATATCCTGACCCAGTCTGCAGGCTGGGACTGCAGAGGACCATGTCTGTTTTTAGAGGCTGGAAACAGGCTCTTCACGTGGGTAACTTTCCAAGCCCTGAACTCAATAGTGAACATGGAAAAAAGAAAAGGTGCTTTCCAAACCTTGCAGCTCAGTATGTAACACAGAAGCATCAGCCATTGATAACTGGGGGATTCTGAACCTGAAGGACCAGCAGAATGACAAAGAGAAATGGAAAAATGGGAAAACAAACAAACAAACAACAACAACAAAGCCAAAACAGCTTGGAGAGAAGGCCTGTGTGGCTTGAGGACAGAGCAGGGGGTTTGGTGGAAATGACAGGCGGGACATGCTTGCCCGACTGTTAAGTATGGGGAGCTCACAGTTTACATTTTTGTTGCTGCTAGAATAAAGTACCTCAGACTGGTTGCTTTGTAAAGAAAAGAAAATGTATTAGCTGGGTGTGGCGACTTGTACTTGGGTGTCCGTGGCAGGAAGATCAGAAGTTTGAGGCCTGCATAACTGAGTTTGAGGCCAGCTTGAGCTACATGAGGCTCTGTTCAAGGGAGAGAATGGGAAATGGCCTACTTGGTAAGAATACTTGCATTAGGACCTGAGTTTGAATCCCCAGAGCCTATGTAAAATGCCATGTGTGTTGGTATGTGTGAGTGTACCCCTGGCACTGGTGGGATGGGGGTGGGGTGGGGTGGAGCTGGGGCTTGCTGGCCACTAACCCAGCTCCAGGTTGAGCGAGAGAGACCCTGTCTGAAGAGAACAAGGCAGACAATGGTCAAGCAAGATGCTCAGTGCTCTCCTCTGGCCTCAACATGCCACTGATGCTTGTACCCAGAAGACAGTTCTAGAGGCTAAGTTGTGGAAAATGAATTTCAGGTTTTAGAGTTATTTAAATCATTTTTCTTTGGTGACTATAACAGAGATATTTCTGAGGTGGATCGTAAGTACCTCGAGCCAGCCTTTCTTTCCATCATCTTCTTGTTTTGATGAGTGTCTTTCAGTATCCAGTCCTCTTCAGGGTTTGCTTTTGTCCTCTCTGGATGTGGCTTTAGCCTGCTGAACCCAGAAGTCCTGAGCTTTGTGAGTGCTTAAGGGGCAGCTGCTCCCCCTAGCTTTGATTGCAGGTGACTGAATAGTTAACACTAATGGACTAATGCCGGGGTAACGAAGTCCACATCTTGTTAGTTAAAAGCTGTCACTGCTTTCCCTGGCAGAAGCATGCAGGAGCTGGTACATAGGTGTGACTCCTTTTACAGGTGGACCTTGTGCAGTCTCCCTGAAGCTCAAAAGAAAGCTCACACAGCAGAAAACCCAGGTCCCAGCTGACATGGGTTTTCAGAGAATTGTCAGCAAGGTTTTCACTTATTTAATCTTTGCCTAACCCATAAGAGAGAAGTGAGTATCTCATTTTTCAGAAAAATATTGAGTCTTGGAAGTTACTGCTGTACCGAAGAGCACACAGGAAGTCATGAGGTTGAAATTCAAGCCTAATGAAGCCTGACCTCACTCTGCCATTCTTCAGTCTCTTCGAGGACCACAGTGAGAAAGGAGTGAGCTGCCCAGTTGATCCCTTTGGATTGTTCATATTAGTGACTTGGCTGTTCCCTGGCTGTACCCACAACGCTGTTTTGATTTGCTACCTTTTACCGTAGCCCTCACGTGTTAGCAGATATCGGCTCTGGCCCAAATTATTCATTTATTAATAACTGCACAGTTCTATAATGTCAAGAGGGGACGTCAGAGGCATTCATTCAAGTGATTCATAAGCTGAGCTCGTGAGTTGCTCTGTATTCTGGCTCTTGGTGGGTATTCATACTTAGTTCAGCCGCCCTTGGCCTTTGCAGGTCGCAGCATCGATCGACACTGGTGTCTGTGAAAGGGTAAGCCGCAGAATTGTAATCCCTTCTGAGTTAGTGTGTTTGTGATATTGCCTTTATTCAGGGCTTGTTAGTGCAGCCATTTCTAAATTAGGTAGTCTCACAGCACACCTGATATTCTGTCTCTTACAATGTTCTGACCTTCTTCTGTTGTTGTGTTCCCTGAGCCATAGATGCCGGAGCTGTCCCACCTTTACATTGTGTTTGTCATTTCTGTGATGGTCCCCAGTAAAGAGCAGGTAGACCTGAACACGTGCGCGCGCGCGCACACACACACACACACCGACACACACCATGAAAGTGGACTCAGCAAGTTGCAGTTATTGTATTTGTCCATGGTGTGTGTGTGTTTGTGTGTGTGTGTGTGTGTTTCTAAAACAAAGAAAAAGGCTATCAGTTTGAACTGGTGAGAGCATGAAAGGGGTTAAGTCAGGAAAGGGAAAGAGAGAAATAATATATTTAATCAGAAATGTAAAAAAAAAAAAAAATCCCTGAAATGTCTGTATTTCATAAAACTATTAGTTGTCTCCAGTCTTTAAAACAGACATACCTTTAAGAAAATTGGAACATGTGGAAAAACTTGGAAGAAGAAGGTATATCCCGGGTATTTCTTGGCTCTGAGAGAGCCAGTTTGTATTTATATCTAATTTCTTGGTCTTTGTATACATTCCAGTTAAGCTGCTCGGATGGCCCCTTGCTGCGCTCAGTGGAGTTAGTGCAAAGCACGCGGACTCTCTCTGCAGGGTGCCTGGCACTGGCCACGGCATTTCAGTTTTCTGACAGTCCCTGTACTTCTTGGTTCTTTTGGAATGCTTGGAGTGTAGGGAGCTATTGGTTGTGGCAGTGCGTTTGTTGTAGAAGTCCTGGGCTTTTCTGTACTGACTGTTCTTTAGGAATGAAAGCCATGCTGCTCTCCATCCCGCTCTAGGACATGCGTCCTAGCCAAGTCATTCTGTGGATCTACTTCATTAACGATCAGGACAAAGCTCAACACGCTCCTGGAACATTTCTATTGTAAGATTAGAGAAGCAGGATCTCAATTCTGTCTCAGATGTCCAGACTTACATTACAACTCTTGTCTCACCAGATTATTCACTGTAGAAACAGGCTGTCACATGGATGGCTGCTGGAATACTATGGATTTTTCTATAGTGTTGTGCTGCCAGACACTCAGAATAATTCATATAATTCATATTTGTTTTTGTAGCTCATGCGTTTCCAAGTATTTAGAACCAAAAATGTAAAATAACTTACAACAGATTAGTGGGAGGATAATTAGGAAATAGAGACAGATTTTTTTTTTCTAACAGGACAAAATCTAGGAGAGACCATGGGGTGTGGGAGAGGTGTACCTAAGAAAACCTGGAGAAGCAGGTTTGGAGCTAACAGTAGTGTGCATGAAATCCATCTTGCTCTGCCCACTAGGCTGTCATAGCCCCTTGTGTCTTCATGAAGGACAGAAGGTCAGATTCATTACTGTGTGTCCCTGTCTCTGTTTATTGGTTCCACACTAAAGATCCTATCAAACAAGAACAACTTAAAAATAATCAGGAATATTGCTGTGTTTATATGAGTATGTGTAGGTCTCTTCTTGGTTTTATTTTCTACAATATAATATATCATGTATGTAGCACTTGCATTATAATGGATAATTCTTGACTTCACTATATGGGAGGATTTGTTGAGGTTCTGTTCTATGCAAATACTCTGCTGTATTATATAAGGGATGGGAGCAGACATGGTGACCATGGCAGATTATGGGACTTGGCCCTGGGGATCCGAAGACTGACTGTTTCTGGATAACTAACACGTTGATTGCTTCTTACATCTTACCATGTGGCAACTTTCTAAAGAATTTTCTGTATGAGATAAAGAATTAATTCAAGCCGTGGAACAGAGGGACATGACTAAAAATACCTAGGAATAAGTAAATCCATCTTACCCTGTTTCTGATTGTGTTTCTCCATATGGCGTGCATTTTGTTAGCTCCTATCCATGTGTCTGAAAAGGTCCTTTTCTCTACTGATGTTTACCTCAGTGCCTGAGGCACTGTAGGGCATTGCTAACTGGCACCATGTGGCTGTCCTGACTGCTGAACTCCCCATACTGCCCTGAGTTCCCACTGGTTCTTGCTTTTCTCTGGCCCTGGTCTTGTGTTCACTGTTGGTGCTATGGAGAGGATAAGTGGGTGTCCAAAGGCTTCTGCTTAAAACACAGAGAGGCATAGTCTACTTACAGTACAGGTGATGCTAGGCACTATTCTACCTGTCAGCCAAGGTGCTCACATGTGTCACCTTTTGCCTAGAGAAGAGATTCTCAACCTGTGGGCTTTGACTCCTTGGGTGCAGAAATTCAAACACCCTTTTCCCGGGGTTCACCTAAGATGATCCTGCATGTCAGATATTTACATTATGACTCAAAGCAGTAGCAAAGAAAATAATTTATGATGGGCATTACCACAGCATGAGGAGCTAAAGGATCACAGCATTAAAAAGGTTAAGAGCCACTGGCTTAGAGGTTTGTCCGTCCAGACTGCTGTTGCTCCTCTGCTGTTTCAGAATTCACACAGTCTCCAATGTAAGCTGGTGGTGGTGGTGGTGGTGGCTCCCAGCTTTGGAATCTACTTTGCAGGGCAGTTTTTATAAATTTTGAGGCCATACCAACTGTGTTTCTTCAAGAACTCTGGCATGAGTAATGACTGTTTGCAGGACATTTGCTCAGTTTTTGCCTTTGCTATGTTTCCTTTGCTATGAAAGTTGAAGCTTACACAAAGCCAGGAGAAAAGTCCCTGTGTTCTAACTCTGCACAGTTGACTGTGGGCTTAGAGGCAGGATCCCACGGCTCTACAGGACTGGGCATCAATCACCTCTGTGTGCTTCACCCACAATTGCAAGTAGTCTCTTGCCTTGTAAATGGTGCGTTTATCTGCAGGCTGAGCAGCATCTCGTTTTATTCCTGAACACTGATATTTAAGCCACTTCTGACCCTGAGGGCAAGAGGAAAGCGACATCTGTCCCTGAGTGTGGTTGTAGGAGACAGATCCATGCAGCTCAGTTGAGAAAGTCTTGTTTCTCTCCTTTTCCAATTGATTCACCTCTGACTCTAACTCTTAGCATTAACTGACCAAAATCCTTGTTTACAGCAAGCCCCTAGGCAACAGTCACTTGGGTTCTTGCTGTGTGCCAGTCACTGACTGCACCCAGAGCTTTACCTACCTGACCCTGCCCTCTCTCCTCACCATCCACATCTGCTGTAGAAGATGGGATGGTAGGGAGAACAAGAGAGGCTCTGCAGAATTCCCCAGGCCAAGTGCTAGGCCGCATGAGAACTGAATCCCAAGTGGGACTGGGGCAGTCCTGCAGGGACAGCACTCGCCTGTGTCTTCCCCATGACCATTTACTTATTTTAGTTTATAACGTTCAATTTTGTGTCAACTGAGTGCAGTCTTCGAAAACTAAGGTGTATGTTTAATTTTGCTGGTGGTTTGGCACCTTCAGTCATATTGGAGAATGTCACATGTAATCTGTGCCACATTTTTATGCATATTTTACATACTCAAATTATTCTTGCTCTTGGATTGGGTACATGTGTTGAGAAATACTGAATATGTATTTTCATCAAGAATTATAATGAGAAATTAAGGTATTTTCATTGGTATCTGTATTGCTGTTTGACTTTTGCATTTGTTTAAAAAAAATCTCTCTAAATCATTTTTTTCCCTAAGCTTAAATGTTTAGTCACATTACTTACCGGCCTGCTAAGAAAAGAACATAGCTTTCATATGTGCTGGGAGTAGACATTCAGCTTGGAACCCTGTACGTAAGGAACCATGTGGTTGTAGGGAGTGCTGTTTGCCCTAACACATCTATCCCTGAGCTGGCTCTTGGTGCAGCTGCCCAGTGGAAGAGGGACTGCTTGGGCACAGAGAAGACAAGTATTGACAGCTCTCACCCAGCTCACAAATATGCCCTTCTTCACATGCTTAGCATTCAGCTCTGACCTTGGGAGTTTTATATGGCACTTGGTAGAGTACTTCTTTAAAAGGTACTTTCTTTTAGAAAGAAATCCCCATTAGTTCCAGAAGAAAGAGGGGCCAAGCCAGGAATTAGTGCAACCCCTGTTGGCTGCACCTTCCCACCCTCACAGGCACACAGTAAGATTTTGAGCTTTCTCAAAGGGCGGGAAGGAAAAAGAGCTATAGGACAAGGTTCTTAGCAGTCACCAGCACTGGTTTGGAAGGGCTGACATTGTTTGCAGTGGTCGTGGTGAGATAGAACAGTGCAGTTCATTAATTTAGCGTATGTGTTTTTGATGGATGAGTAGCCCTAAAACCCTGCAGGGAAGAAGTACATACAAGATGGCTTCCTCACAGGTTCCCGTTGCTGCGTTCTAATGCTCTTGACAAATCTAGGAGTTCCGCAGATTTGGGGGTAAGTCTCCACTCCTGTAAAGGAAAAGCCACACTGACCTATTCCTGGGACACTGTCATTGCCCATGTACATGCCCAGGACATTTATGTAGGATTTGGAGGATCAGCTCAGCATTGGAGAAGACATTGATTTTCATTTTTCAAAACTGGAGTTAATGTGGAGGAAAAGTTCCTAAGTTTTCTGTCCCACTCTCCACCTCCTTGGGTTTACACATTCTAGCTGTCACACAGTACATACTCTGCCCTCTGTAGAGGATAAGTTCTAGTGAGGAGAGTCTTGGGGTAAAATGGGATGCTTGTTATCCAGGAAGGAGCAGGGAAAGAGTTGCCTTATTACCTTGGTCTCTAAAATAGTTTAGAATTCAGAATTCCTTTAAGTTGCTAATGATGGTTCCCCGAAACCCACCAGCACAACACTGAGATGGGAATATCCAGTTGTCAAGCCTTTTGCTTTGCCCTGTCTGCCAGCCTTTGAGGGCAGCTCTGCCTCTCCCATGCCTAGTCTCCCTCTCTGTAGTTTCTCATGGCCTCTGGAGTCCCTGCTCATACATCTCTCTCCCCTTTGATTTGTGTCCCCTGCTCCTGCCTTCAATGTGGAACCCAGACTTACACATTTTGGAGCATCTCAAAGCCTGTCTGCTTGTGACTCCAGATAGCTATAGTTCCTGCCAGGGACATTCCTGGTCCTTATCTTGGTGGGCTTCTCTCCTTCTGGCAGGGTGAGAAGCTACACACTCACAGGGACCTTCCCTTTTATGGCATTTGTCACCATGGTGACATTTAGTATTAAAAGCTTTTCATAATTTTCAGTTGACTTTAATAATGGATCCTAACTCTAATGTAGGAAATGCCCACACATTAGTAGCTTCTGGTCATAACAGTATGAACAGTGTTTTAGCATAAATAAAATTTTTGGTTAAATTCAGTTTAGGTTACAGATCTAATTAGTGGCAAAAGTTGTTCTTGGCATCTGTCCTTTGAGTCTTCACGAATGACTCTTCTGCACTGGTGTGTAATATCCTGAGTGCCAGAGAGACGTTCTTCCTGCTTGGCTTCAGACTGAGCTCTGAAGAGCAAATAAGCAGAAATGTTTCATGAAAAGATAGAGAAGAAAGGTGCTGTTTATAGAAATTTACCTTGTAGTCATGGCTGTCCCTAGCTCAGTGCTTTGGGGGTTATTGAGAGCAGCTATAGTCTAGAGGTAAATGTCCCTGAAATCTCCTGCAGCATAAGAACCACCTGTTGTAAGAGATCATGCAGGGGTGAACAGATGTTGGAAGATGTGACTCTGCCCCCATGTCACTCTTGAAAGCCCACACTGATAGTGAGTAGGTACATATCAGGATATTACACTGAGCAGTGCCTTGCCTTCCACCCACCTTTGGTGATTATGTTAAGACTGAGGTGGTCTGGTTTCCATTAAAAAACATCAGGTTGGTGAGATGGCTCAGTGGGTAAGAATACTAACTGCTCTTCCAAAGGTCCTGAGTTCAAATCCCAGCAATCATAAGGTGGCTCACAACCATCTGTAATGAGAACTGACACCCTCTTCTGGTATGTCTGAAGACAGCTACAGTGTACTTACATATAATAATAAATAATTTTTTTTAAAACAGTCACTGGCCTTTCAGGTCCCACTTCCACTACCCTGTAAACATCTGAAGTGTCACTGGCGTAGTCAGGTAACTAACTGACTACAGTTGTGCCTGGGTCCATTTTGATTTAAACTTGACTTTATCTAAAATTGGTCTGTGTTCAATTCCATGTCCTATTCCCTACTCGTGATTGGGGTTTCTCTGATATTTTCTAAGACACTGGACACAGTACAATGCAGTTTGACTACTCTCTACCAAATCAGCTTTCAGAAAACAGGCTGCCGGGGAGGAAAGCCTCCTGGCTGTAGATACTGTCTTAGAGATTGCTCATAGGAAGTGGGCAGTGAGACTAAGACTCTGTATGCCCAGAAAACAGTGCGCACTGCTTTGGTGGTTCATGGATCCCATGGGCATGGTTGATGGGCCATCTGTTTGCTACCTCGTCTCTCCCACACTCAAACCCAGGAGGCTCCAACTCCTAAGTGTTGTTTTCTGCTTGCTTGTCCACACTGTGACAAATAGGCACCAGTGGTTTGGTACTTCAAAGAAGATGCATGCGAGCAGGGAGTGAAGATGGGGGAGGCATGTTTTATTTTCTCGGGACTTTCAATTGATGTGACAAAATCAGCTGAAACCGAGGTTCAAAAAGAGAAAAATAGTAAAATCAGCTTATATCATAAGAATGTATTCTTACAGGATTCTGGGAGTGTGAGGACTCTGTCTCTTGGGGAATTATTTTGCTGCCCTCCACCCTTCATTAAAAGCTAAATGACACTGGCACCTGCTGCTTCCCTCAGGGTCCCTGGCGAGCTTGGATACCACATGTGTTCCCTCTGGCTCAGCAGTGCAGGTAGAACAAGCCCTAATAACCCAGGTGGAAAAGCCTTGAATATAAAAGAGTTTAAGAAGTATTGACCAGGTTAAAACTTGGAGGTAGTGTTATCTTACATGGTCAACCTGTCCAAATATCCTTACAGTTATTGCCATAGTTGTAATTCATGATTTAATACCTGTGGTTTTTTGATGGTCTTAAGGCAATCCCCATTAAAGGGTTGTTCAACCCCAAAAGGGACATGACCCACAAGGTTGAGAGCCACTGCTGTAAAGGAACACAGCTATGGCTTTCTTTCCAGAAGTGGCTTCATCCCCAGTGCACTGGGCCCACCCATATTATTAATGAAGAAAATGCCCCAAAGGCTTACCCACAGGCCTATCTGCATTGTTTTCACTTGAGGTTCTCCCCAAATTACTCTAACTTGTATTGAGTTGACAGAACACTAGCCAGAATACATAGCAAATTTGGGGTTTGTCTTTTCACTGGTTCTGTTAACATTCTGTTAAATTGTTTTAAACTTTATTCCGAAGTAACTGAGTTAATATTACCAGCATTACCACAAAACTAGATGCAAGTCAAGTCAGCATACCACACGGTAATATGAAATCACGCAAAAGCCAAATGTTAAATACTGCCTCTAACTGAGAATTATCTGTGGTCACTTTCTACCTTCCTTTGTCAGATCTCATAAGCCATAATAATAACTAACTCTAACAGCAGAAATGAGTGCCCTCTAATCCAACAGCTTAAAGTTAGGAATATTTTTTTTTGGTTAGCAATCATTTATGTTATATATATGATTAGTTGCAAAATTAAGTGATTTACCCCAGAGTTCCCAAAATTCAAGCACACTCTATCTGAATGAGGCAGCTTGACTATATTTTAGAGCTATCAAATTTGTTTGATGTTTTCTCTTAAATCTCAGGGCTCCAGCTGGAAGATGACAGAGCATGTCTCAAAGGTGTTGGTTATAACAGCTCTTCATCTTTGGGGAATAGGAGTGCATAAAAGATTTTGACTTTAAAATGATGGACATTAATAATGTATGACATATTCAAACTTTTATTAGAGCTCACTTTTTACTTAATTTTATTCAGAGAAGTTAAAATGTGCCTGTTAACATCAAATATATATATAGCTGAGGACCAGAGAGTTGACACCTGGTGCCAAAAAAATCATCATAAAACTGGAAAAATATAGCCTGCCTGCAACTCCAGCTCAGCTGTTAGCTATCTGTGCCATCTATCTGTTCACAGAACAAAAGTTGCCATCCCACGGAGTGCATGTTACTACAGTACAGCTTGTGGTCGGTCTTTTCTCAAGTCTCTACACACATGGCTTCATTAGCAGCTTGATCACCTTCTATATCTGGCAAACCTTACCCACCTTGGGCGGCTCTGTGCTTAGGGAGGATGGCTGCCTGGTGTGGGACAACTCCACTGCTCCAGTCAGATCATCTGAGATTCTGAAACCTGTGTCACCTGCATACTGTTGGCTGCTCTTCTGCTTAGGGTTCTGTGGAGAGGAAACAGCATTGAAGCTGCTCAGGGGCTGCAGGGAGGAAATACTGAGGCACATGGGAACTTGCCTCCAGTCTCTTTGGCAGTACACAACAGGCAGGCCTCAGGGCTTACTGCCTGCAATGGGAGCTGGCCATGATGCTCTGCCCGGAGCCTTTGTGGTCTGCCTCAATTGATGTATTGAAACCTCACCCCATCTACCTCTGGTCTTGGGAGGTGTAAGACCTTTGAGAGGCCTCAAAATGAAAGGTTAGGGAAACCGGTTTCCCCATCCTACCTTGTGGGGACATAGACAGGGGAAAGGGGAGGTGGGACCTCACCTAGTCTGCTGGCTCTGTGATTTTAAACTTCAAGCTTCCAGAACTTGAAAAGATTAATTTATGTTTGTGGTATTTTACTCTTTACTCTTTTGGTGGATCTTGGGCTTCTTCATTGTAAATGCTCAGCTTTAATTTTCTGTTGGAAGAAGTAAACACGGGGCCTTGGAAACAATATAAATGTTTGCTACTCTAATCCCAGGGCCGTGATCCATGGTAACAGATTTCAGAAGATTGAAACTTCTCTGAATACAGATCGTCGGTGTAGGTGTTAAAATCTTGCTCCTGGGACCTAGAAAACAGCATGTTATAAGTCTTTTATTTGGGGATTATTCTTTTTCAATATTTCTTTTTTAAATATTTACTTTTTATTTATATGAGTATATGGTTTTTTACTCATATAAATATACATTTACAGTTGTATATTGTAGCTGTCTTCAGACACACCAGAATTGGGCATTGGATCTCCATACAGATGGTTATGAGCCTCCATGTGGGTGCTGGGAATTGAACTCAGGACCTCTGGAAGAGCCGTCAGTGCTCTTAACTGAGTCATCTCTCCAGGGATTTCTTCACTGGAATTTTCTGTTCCTTTATTTTTTCCTCCAAAGTGTTGTAGTTTAAACATAATTGAACAATCTGTAGATAAAGCCATTACTTTGCACGGTGTGATACTTTACCTGCCCCAACACATAGCTTGCTAGCAGTTAGAAAGTTTCTATGGGATAATTCTAGATATTCTCATTCATATGAGTTATGCAAAGCAGACTGCAGCAGCATACACAACTGGAAAGCTCACACCCCAGCTCAGTTCTGTAAGGGATAATTTTATGATTAACATGAGATTTGGAAAGAGGAGTGTGTTGTACAGATACTCCAGTGTGCACTGTGTCTGGACTGGTACAAGATGGCACATACGAGGCATGTTTGTTCTGAGTGGGATTCACTAAAGACAATAGGAAGGACCCCACTGCTGGTGCCTGCATCCGCAGTTGGTTGTTGTGACCCTAGTTATAAGGATAAGGATTAAAAAAAAAAAAAGATAAGGATTCTGGACACAGCACTGGAAAGTACTTCTCCCTATATGTGGTGTAGATGGAGTGAGCAGACCCTCTGGTTAATAGCATTTCCGGTCTGCCATGTTTATATGAGCTTGCTATTTATGGCCAGTTAATATTGCTTGGGTACTTGAAAAATGGATGTGAAGACTTGCCTCTTAAGAAAATCTTTTGATAAAATATGCCAAGTTCTAGGAGAAAAGTCATATAGGTTTTCCATCACAGTCTTCAAAGTCTTATACTGTTGATTATGAGCCTAGCCTTTAACAGCTGAGCCATCTAGTCAGAGACCTGGGATTGGGGAGACTCCAGGGAGTCTGTGCACACGACCATAGCTGAGAGTCCTAGCAGTGGGCATGTGGGGCTTGAACTGGCCACCTCCTGGGACCTGGGACCTAGGCCCCAAACACATAAGCTGCAGATGTACAGTTTGGTCTTCATTCAGGTCCTGCAACAGCTGGAGCCCTGTGGCCTGCCTGTGGGTCCCATTCCCCCAATTCCCAATGGGAGAGGATGGTCTAGTCCTGCTGCAACTTGCGGTGCCAGGATAGGTTAGTACTGGGTAGAGGCTGGGGAGGGAGAGCTTCCCATTCTCAAAGGAGAGGGGAAGGGGAAAGAGACTCTGGGAAGGCTGGATGAGAGGTGTGGGCTGTGATCGGGATGTAAAGTTAATAAATAAATAAATAAATAAATAAATAAATAAATAAATAAATAAATAAAGTAGTGGAAGAAAAGGAGAAAAAATAAGCTCTTCAAAGTCTTCTGTCTGGATTTAGCATGTCAGCAAATCTTTTAGTAATTCATCAGTCCGTTGTAGAAAAAAAAGGTTCAGTGTTTTGTGAGTAAAGGGATTGCAGATGGAGAAGGAAGAGCCAGCTTGCAGCCAGGGAAGAGGGGGCAGCAAAATCAGAGGAGCAAAGAGGTCTTGGGGCAAACTGTTGAGGAGGGAGGTGAGGGGATGACAGGGAGGTTACAAGCTCTTCCGGCTAGTTCTGGCCCATTGCAGAATGCCGCAGGCCTTTAAGTTCATTTAGTCCAACTTCTTACCCAGTACAAAAGTGCAGGCACCTTTTTTTGTGTGTGCCTTTTGCCTTTTTTTTTCAGTCCTGAGACCCAGGAGATCGCTAAAGCTGGCCATCCTTCCAGAAGAATGTCTTTTCTCTGTTGTTATCTTTTGTGTCATAGACCTACTGACACTTGTTAATGGGTAAAATGAAACAGACCACTTCCGGTAAGTATCAGCTTTTAATAACTTCGTATCTGTGCCACACAGCCGGACCATTTTCTTTTCCAGCTACTTGCTGTCGTTTGTAACCAGTCTTTGTACGTCCTACCCTACCCTGCCCCCACTAAAAACTTGTATACCCTGAGAGTATAGGAGTGGGAATAGTGTACCTGTATCCAGTGCTAACTGAACCCATTGCCATGTCTTCACAGGCCTCGGAAAGACGCGCAGGAAGCCGAGCGCTCGGGATGCGTCCCCAACGCCAAGCACGGATGCAGAGTACCCAGCCAATGGCAGTGGTGCTGACCGCATCTATGACCTCAACATCCCAGCCTTTGTTAAGTTCGCCTACATAGCAGAACGAGAGGATGAGCTGTCCCTAGTGAAGGGCTCCCGTGTCACAGTTATGGAGAAATGCAGTGATGGCTGGTGGCGTGGCAGCTTCAACGGGCAGATCGGCTGGTTCCCCTCCAACTATGTGCTGGAAGAAGTGGACGAAGCTGCAGCTGAGGCCCCCAGCTTCCTGAGCCTGCGTCGGGGTACTGCGCTGAGCAATGGGCAGGGTGCGCGGGTGCTGCACGTGGTGCAGACGCTGTACCCCTTCAGCTCCGTCACTGAGGAGGAGCTTAGTTTCGAGAAAGGAGAAACCATGGAGGTGATTGAGAAGCCTGAGAATGACCCTGAATGGTGGAAATGCAAAAATGCCCGAGGCCAAGTGGGCCTGGTCCCCAAAAACTACGTAGTTGTCCTCAGTGACGGGCCTGCACTGCACCCCACGCACACACCCCAGGTCAGCTACACCGGGCCTTCAGCCAGCGGGCGATTTGCCGGTCGTGAGTGGTACTATGGCAACGTGACACGGCACCAGGCGGAGTGTGCGCTCAATGAGCGTGGCGTCGAGGGTGACTTCCTCATTAGGGACAGCGAGTCCTCGGTAAGTGCCCAGCTGCTCCTGTGCTGGAGCCATATTGCCAGAAGAGAGCTATATGCACTGTTCCCTGACCTGTGAGTTCAGGGATTCCAGCCAGCCCTGGTTCATTTGCCTGGTTCTCCATTGTTAAATGTCTTACCAAGTCTCTTAAGTTAGGCTTAATCATGGGCATGACAAAAATTATTTCTAGGGTTCTGATCTATCATGTTTTAGGTGTCCACTGAAGTTCTTGGAACCATCCTCAAAAAGTGAGTGTGACATGTGACATGACTCGTATACCTTGTGTGAGTGACATGACTCGTATACCATTCCAATGGCATGTTCACTGACGGTACTTGAAATAGCAAAATGGTATTTGAGGGCCCTACTAAACTAGATAAATACTATGTTGATACAGAGTCAGCTACTCCCAGTTTAACTAAATCTAGGTTGGGTAGACTGTGAAGTCCCTGTTGCTACTCCTTTCCCTAGTTGTAGGAAGATAAGAAAAGTGATTTTCAGCTCTCAAGGATGGCCTTGGGTCTGTAGAAAGAATTCCCTTTTCCAGTTTAGAGATGCAGGCTTCATTTTCCATACTGCTTCCTGTCTATGTAGAAAACCCCTGTGATTACTTGTTCAACACCATCTGTATCTGAGTATACAACGTCCTCTCAGCTAATAGGTGCCTGGCCTCTGACACAGCCTTGTGTTGCTGCTTTGTTTTCCTTTGTAAACTGTATGACCCTCCAGGAGTCTCTGCTGCAAGCGGAGTCACTGAAAAGCTCATCTCTGTAAAGCTCTTAAAGTCCTTATAAACAGAACTGAAGAGAAACCTGGAGTGCTCAGGGAATGAGGACCTGCCTGGTACAGGCAGTCTCCCTCTAACAGGGTCTGCTTGTGGGGCACCATGGCTCAGCAGGACTATCTAAAAGAACATCACAGGGTTGAGGTCTAGAAGGTGTTCCCAGACGCTTGACTCTCCCACAGGACTGAGGCGGGTGTATTTAGGCCTTTAGCCTTACTGTTTGTGCTTCCTGTGAATAACCCAGTTTATAGATACCTTCCCAGTGACTCTTCTAAACCTGTAAGCAAGAGTTTAGTCCAGTGTGTTCAAGGGTTACTAGTTCTCCTAGGCTTTGGTTTCATGTTTTGCGTTCACACTGTAAAGCAGAATGTGTGTACTGCTCTACTAGTTCAGTGAGCAGTGTACACAGAACTGATCTGAGAGGAGGTCACAACCCCTCGTCGGGAGGGGCTACTGAAGTCTGTTCTTTAGAGCAAAAAGACGCATTGAGCTAGCGGAAACCAGATCTCTTTATGGTATCAGCAGCTTTTCAGAGCCGGCCTTAGCCTTAGATATTCTTAGGCAGGACTCTGAATGCTGACTGCCTCTGAAATCTGAATACTGAGATGTCCTGACAAGACAGGACAAGGATGTTCATCATTGCTGGCAAAGACTTCACATGGCATTGTTCTCACACCTTGGAGGCTCTGTGCCTGGCTGCCTTAGATCACATTCTGGGCCCGTGAGGAATTTAAGGGCAGCACCAGAGCAGAAGCAGGACGGGAGCTGGAAAACCAATTAGAACACAAAATGCCCAATCCAGTGTGCCCAAGAGCCAAAGGCTTGAGGCTGGAGTGGCTTCTTGGGAGAGAGAGGGCTAAGAGCCACATAGTGAGGAGGTACCGGCCTCTTTATTGGCAGATGGGTGGGGTTTCTAATCCAAAAAAGACCCGTTGATCTTCTGTTTGCAGATAAGCAGCCTTCTTCCCACTGATGGAGGCATTGATTACTTACAGTTTAACCATTGTTTGTGGGCATCCTTTATTCTGCCAGGTTAAGACAGGCTTTTGTTTCTAGGGATGTGGAGGCAAAGAATACTTTATTAGAGCATGTGTCACTTCCAGAGACACTGATTGGGCTGCATCTGTGTGGTGCCTTTGCCCCGTGTTCTGTTCTTAGGACTGTTAAGCTGTGTATGTGTGCCAAGGGGTCCAAGTTGTGTTAAGTTTTCTCCACTGATGAAAACATGGGCCAGATTGAAGTTTACTGTCTCATTTGTTCATAGCCCCTTGCCATGACAGGGAAGGGCCTGTCCTGGTGGACGGTGACACCCTGGCTTATTCTCTCGCACTTTCTGCTGCCTCTCCCATGTTCCGTGTCACTTCTCCCGTTCCCTGCTGCCTCTCCCATGTTCCGTGTCACTTCTCCCGTTCTCTGCTGCCTCTCCCATGTTCCGTGTCACTTCTCCCGTTCTTTTGGGATTTTTCAGGTCAGAGCCTTGTTCTCACAGCCAAACCCGGATCACACAGAACATTAATTCATGATCTAATTGCATATCTCAGGGTTGAGGTATAGAAGGTGTTCCCAGAGTCTGGACTCTCCCACAGGACTAAGGCAGGTGTATTTAGGCCTTTAGCCTCCATTGTGGGGGGGTGCGGGGGACACAGGGACTGTGGGAAGCCCGACTCCTTAATGTGAACAGTAGTCTGGGGGAACACATCTCCCTGATACATATCTCAGGTAATTAAAGGTAAATGAATAAAGCTCTGGGGTGGCGTTCTGCACTGATAAATGCCTGCAGCTTTTCTTCCTCGAAGTATTAAAATCTACCCTTCTCTGAGGTACAAGAAAGTCTGTACTTTTGAGGAGAGAGGTGTGCATTGCAAGTAAAATAAGCATTGTTTCATCTGTGCCTTCCAGGCTGCAGGAGGGCTAAGCATTGCAGGACATAGTTGGCATTGTACTGGACTTGAGAAACAAACAAGCAGGCCTGTTTGATTCAACCACCCCCAACTGCAGTCCCCACCATCCTTTCTCTTCTGACTCTTTTTTCATTCTTATTTATCTTGTTTGCTTATCTATAATGACAATTCTTCTTGAAAACTAACAGAGGCACAATATTTTTCCTTGTCCACCAACACTTGTAAACCAAATCTGCCTAATGTAGAAAATTCACAGAAGCCGTGCCTTCCCTGAATGGACATCAGCTCCTTACGTGTTCACCTACATTGATTCTATGGGAATGCTTCAGAGGCTGTACTTAAAATTAATTTCTGGCAAGCAGTACAAGTGTCAGGGTTTTATTTTCTGGATCCCTTTCCTTGTAAAAGGTGCTCAGAAGGCATTTGGTGCCAAGTGAGGAGACCTTCTGAAGGGAAGAGAATGTGCTGGGTGGATACAGGAGCGCTCCCTCTGTAGTTTTAATCCTCAGAGAGCGAATAAGCCCCGCCCCTGTGCATTATGTGCTGTGATAATATTAGGTACTGATGTTTGTCGTGCTTCACACTCATTTCAGGTAGAGATCAAAGTCCTTTGATAAAGATGATTTAATATTTTATTGACCGCACAGGCAAAGCCAGTGGGTGTTTCATTTTTCCCTTTTAAAGCCAATTAATATTACTTGATTAGGAAATAAAAACTAATGAGTTCTTTGTTTTCGAATTATTATATATTTAAATTTTATTTTATGCATATGGATGTTTGTACCACATGTGTGGCATGTCCTTGGAGGCCAGAAGAGGGTGTTAGATCTCGCACTGGAATTGCAGAGGGTTGTGAACCACCATGTGGGTACTGAGAATCGAACCTGCACCTTGTGAAAAAATCAACAGCACTCTTAACCTCTAAGTCATCTTTCCAGACCAAAATAATTTTATTTCTTCTAGAAAGATTTCTGACCATAGTTTAAGAATAATGGATTGTGACATTTTAAGTATTTATTTCTTATAGAAACATTTGTAACCACAATTTCCTTGACCCATCTGTCTAGATGGGGATTCGTATAATGCAGTTCAGATCCAGATCCTTCAGGAGCTGTGACCATAGAGATGGTGGCCCTTCTCCCCTCTCAGCTCTTTCTGGGTCAGCTTGGAAGACAGAAGCAGTCAGCTCGTCAGGGTTTGCAGTGCCCAGCTTCCTAGCCTATGACTTATCCCCAACCAAGTTGGCATTAGGAAAAAGCAGGGCACCCTGAGCAGCATCTATATTTATCTCTTTCCCTGTCTTAGAGTTTCTATTGCTGTGATAAATACCATGACTGAAAGGAACTTTGGGAGGAAACAACTTATCTAGCATATACCTTCCATATCACAACCCATTATTGACTGATGTCAGGGCAGAGACCTGAAGGCTGAAACTGAACAGAGGCCATGACAGAATGCTGCTTCGTGGCTTTCTCAGCCTACTGATAATTCCTGGACCATCAGCCTGGGGGTGTCACTGCCCACGGCGAGCTATGCCCCCTCACATCAGTTACCAGTTAAGAAAATGCATGACAGGCTTGCCCACAAGTAAGTTATCGGGTACATTTTTTTACTTGAGGCCCCCTTTTCCAAAATGACTCTTTGAATTGACCTAAAAGTAGCCATTACAGTCCTGTTTTGGAAAAAGTTATTTTGTCAGGCTTTTTTTATGGTACCAAATGAAATTTTTTCTAACTTTAAGCCTACCTATTCTTATTCTTTAAAATTATTTTAATCTAATATATTCTGATCATGCTTTTCCTACCCTGAATCTTACCCATCCCTAAACTCCATGTCCCCTCCCTCCCTCCCTCCTTCCCTCCTTCTCCCCTCCCTCGCTTTCTCCTCCCTTCCTCCCCGCTTCTCTCAGACAATCAAAAATATTTTTAAGTTTTAAAGAAAGAAAACACATGCATACAAAAAGCACAAAATGAGAAATCATAATGTACATCCAAAAGACCAAGAAGACAAACAAAATATGAGACAAAAAGTTTACAAAAATGCTGTTGAGTTTGGTTTGTGTTGATTGTCTACTGTTGGGCATGAGGCTTACCGTCAAGTGTGGTTAATGTGTACAGTTAGATTCCATTGGAGAAAACTAATTTATCCTTTTGAAGTAGCTGACAGTTGCAGATTGCTTCTTGGTTAGAAGTGGAACCCTATGTCCACCTTCTCTTCTCACAGATAGGGCCGCATGTAGCTTGAACATGAACAGGCCCTGCTTTGCTGCCACAGTCTCTTAGAGGTCATATATGCCTCAGTCCTGATGTGTCTGGACTGACACTGTTTCCTTAGGTCCTCGTCCCCTCTGGCTCTTCAATCTTCCTCCCTCCTTATCTACATAGGTCCTAAGGGGAGGAGCTTGATGAAGACATTCTTGTTAGTACTGAGTATTCTAAAATCTGTCACTCTCAACACATTGTCCAGTTGTGAGTCTCTGTATTTGTTACCATCCATTGAAAGAGGAAACTTCTCTGCCTGAGCAAGGCCATCATCTCTGGGTATAGTAGTTTATCATTAGGGGTCATTTTTTGCTTTGCTACTTGAGAACAAAAGTATTTGGTTTGCTCCAAGGCTCATGGTCTGTCCAGTCACAAGTCCTTGGCCACCTAAAGTAGTAGCCAAGTATGGGTTCTGTCTCATGGAATGGGCCTCAAATCCAGCGATACAATGGTTGCTTACTCCTAAAATGTTTGTACCAGAATTGTCCGGCATATCTGTGGGTAGATCTCAGGGTTTGTAGCTATGTTGATGATTGCCTTTCTCCTCTAGTAAGTGTGCAGACTATTTTCCAGTACCATGAACCTAGTCAGTAAGTGTGAAGCTTCTAGTTAGGTTCCAACGTGACTTCTCAGTGTTCATTGTGATATGTAAATGTTTTCATCAGCACTAGGAACTTACCTCAGTCTTAATCTCAGAAGGCTATATACGTTTAGAATGGGCTCTTTTCTAAGAGCCATTGTTCATTGCCTGGCTGTTTCCCTCATCCTCAAGTGAGGCAGACTCCTCACTAGCCTTTGATCTTCTGTACTTGCTTTAAAGCAGGCAGTGCGCCACTGTCTGGGGCCTGTGAAAAGGATATGATTAGTTTGAGAGATTAGCTCTTACTCAAAGATGGCTCATGGTGTGCATGCACATACTCCAAGCTTCAGAGCATCTAGTCCCAAGTATTTGGAGCAGAGGATACTACAGTGTTGAATCCATGTTGACCTGACATATATAACTGTAGGAATGTAGAAAATAGAGAACAACCGACAACAACTTGGGAATCACAATGTGTCTGTGAGAGGAGTCATCCAAGCCCACATCTGTCTGGACAGTAGTGGTAAAACATGCTCATTAATCTGTAGCTGCCCTGTCAGTTAGCTCCGCAATGTGTCTAGCTCCCACAAATCACATACTCAGCTTCATCATTTCCTTCAGCTTGGCTTTTGCCTGTCCAGAGCTCAGTACAAATGTGGAGAGCACAACATAACCCTGCCTTCTGCAGCGCAACATACACTCCGTCTTGAGAAACATAAATCTTTCCAATCCTGCCCTGTCCATCTTCTGAAAAGTCTTGCCTGGCCTGCAGGCTTGAGCCAGGTCCTTGTTTCATCCCCCTGCACACCTCTTTCAATGAGAGTTAGCCCAAGGATATATTAGGAACATTTAACCATGTCTACTTTGCGTTGCATAGAAGTCTAAAAACTGTTACTCCTCTAAGGGGGTAAGTTGATTGTGTACAGTGGAAAGATTCTCCTCTGAGCCTTACAGAGCTATATAGGGTTACCCAGTTCATCCTTTGTTTTTTGTTCATGGGTGGGGTTGTGCTGTACTGCTGCCTGGAGACCCCGGCCTCTGGAGTACTATTGCTGCTACTGCTAAAGGGTCTGGATGCTACCTTTTCAGTTCTGCCAGCACGGTAAAGGGGGAGGAGATCATCCCGTCAGCTAAAGCAGTTCTTCTGACTAAGGAAAAAAGTCAAATTGACAGTTCAACCTTTAAGAGTGTTCAGAAATGTTCTCATTAAAATCCTTTAGATCTGTAGCCCCTTTTTGCATAAAAAGTTAGGTAGTATCCTAGTAAAATTGTACTAGTATCCTACCTAGTACAAGGTAGAAATGTTTTTTACCCAAAATATGTAAAAGTATAATGGAAAAAGAAACTTAAAACCCAGGATCAGATATGCCTTTATCACTTGACTTCCTGAAATGCCCACATAGCTAATGTGTGAACTATACTAAGGGGGAGCTTCTGAGGTTGACTTTTTTGCTATTTGGGTTTTGTCTGGTTTGCATTTTCTACTGTGGCTGTGGTAGACACAAGTGTGTGTCTTATAGATGAAGACATTCCTTTTGCTACACAGAGAATGGATTTGTAAGAGTTTGGCTTGCCTACTCGTAGTCCCACAAGCATGCTGTGTAAAGTAGTCTTGAGATGAAACTGTAGACATGGACTTGGAATGTGTGTCTTTAATAAAACAGTAGGAGTGGATATTTCCTATCTCTGAGAAGCTACATCAGTGTTCTTTGCCATTCCCCCAAAAATTCCATAAGAGTACTGGGCTCAGCGGTTAAGAGCACTGACTGTTCTTCCAGAGGTCCTGAGTTCAAATCCCAGCAACTACATGGTGACTCACGACCATCTGTAATGAGATCTGATGCCCTCTTCTGGTGTGTCTAAAGACAGATAGTGTACTTAAATATAATAAATAAATAAATCTTGAAGGAAGGAAGGAAAGAATGGAAGGAAGATGGAAGAGAGGGAGGGAGGGAGGGAGGGAGGGAGGGAGGGAGAGAGAGAGAGAGAGAGAGAGAGAGAGAGAGAGAGAGAGAGAGAGAGAGAGAGAGAGAGAGAAGAAGAGAAGAGGAGAGAGAGAGGAGAGAGAGATTCCACAATAAAGGTTTATGCTTAAAGGAACTCGAAGATCAGATCATCATATAGCTCATTCAAGGCAGCCACTCAGATGCTCTGCCCAGGCCCAGACTCTACCCATCTCCATGACCCTCCATACCATTAAGAGGGCCATCGTGGCGCTGTGGCGTGCCACTTACAGATTTACATGCTCACTGTCAGTTAACTGTTATGGACTTAGCATCCACAAAGAATAAAGAACTGTGATAGATTGAAACTAGAACAGTTAGCTTTGTAACTGCCTCCACAGTTTGTCCTTGTGCCTGCATTTTATCCACAGCATGTTTTACTGCCATCTGTTCCATAGAGGCGCAGTGGCTTCAGCAACCACAGCAGTCAGTGTCCCTAGGTTTTCTGAGTCGTGGATGAAGATGTGTTTGTAGAAGAATGAGCTAGGAAGTCCAGAGAGTCCCTGATGCTAGGGCAATCTCTCAACTTTTTTCTGGTCCCTAAGAAAAACTGAAATAGTCAGCAGGTGTCTCAAGTGGGCAAAACTATGTTTGATCGCCAAGAAGCAGCACTTGGGGACAGTGCCTCCTCCCCGTGACTTCCCATGCCCACTGTTAGTGGCTTCTGTGGTAGGAAGGGAACAGCCTCCCCACCCACGGTGGCACTTCCATATCCTGGATTCTCAGCAAAGTTTCTTAGATCGTTTGTAGATCTTCACTTAACCTTTATCTTTGTGGGTTTTTTTTTTTTTTTTTTGGTGGTAAAACGGCTTTAAAACCAAATTGGCTGTTTCAACAGTTTTTAAGTGTGCATTTTAATCAGTAGATGCTTTACATACATCATGGTGCAGCTGTAAAATCTTCAGCGCTTCTTTACTGTCCCAAACTGGAACTCTGTCCTCCGTGGACACTGACTCCTTCACTGCCTGCCTCGCTGAGATTCCATTCCCAGTCTGAGTGTTTATACTTAGGGGCCTCTTTTACGTGGAATTATGTAGTGGTTGTCCCTAATTTTATTTCAGTTATAATGTCTTCCGAGTTCATTTATGTTGTAGCAACATTTTAGAAATTGTCCTTCAATAGTGAGTAATATTCCATTTTCTATATCTATTTGTCTGGTGATAGATTTTCAGGGTGGTTCTAGTTTTGCTTTTAGTTATTAATAATGCTGCTGTGATTGTGGAATATATAAATATTTCTTTAGGTTTCTACTTTGAATCCTCTTAGGTTTGCTGAATCAAATGCTAAATCTATTTTAATTTTTTGAAGACTTACATATGTTTCTCACAAGGATGTTTCTAAAATCCTTGCCACTAAACATTCCTTTACAAAGCCTGATATCATGACAGGAGCAGCGGGTTAGAAGTAGCATTTTTATACCATGGAGTCAGCTGCACATATTAAATTTAATGTGTGGTAACCATGGTGGAATCCCATATTCCCCTTCCTTGCTGTACACTGTTTTACTTCTTTTTTTTTTAATTGAATATATTTACATTTCAAATGTTATACCCTTTCCGGGTTTCCTCCTCCCTGAAAACCCCCAACCCATCATCCCACCCCCTGCTTCCAAGTATATGCCCCTCCACTCAACCCACTCCCACCTACCCCTGCCTCCAATTTGCTCACGCTGGGACATCTATTGAGCCTTCATAGGACCAAAGACCTCTCCTCCCACTGATGCCCGACTAGGCATTCCTCTGCCACTCTTTTGGCTGGAACCATGTGTACACCTTGGTTGATGGTTTAGTCCACTAAACTACCAGGTTTATTCCCTGGTAGCCTTGGGGTGTCTGGTTTGCTGACATCATAATTCTTTCCATGGAGCTGCAAACCCCTACACCTCCTCCAGTCCTCCCTCCAACTCCTCCATTGGGGACCCGATGCTTAGTCCACTTGTTGGCTGCTAGCATCTGCCTCTGTATCTATAAGGCTCTGGCAGAGCCCCTCCGGAGAAAACCATAACAGGCTCCCTTTGGTATGCACTTCTTGTCATCCATAGTAGTGTCCAGGTTTGGTGACTGTTTATAGGATGAATCCCCAGGTAGGGCAGCTTCTGGGTGGCCTTTCCTTCAGTCTCTGCTCCACACTTTGTCTCCATAATTGCTCCTGTGAGTATTTTGTTCCATTTCTCAGAGGAACCAAAGCACCCCCACTTTGGTCTTTCATCTTCTTAAGTTTCCTGTGGTCTGTGAATTGTGACTTGTTTATTTTGAGCTTTTGGGCTAACATCCACTTATCAGTGAGTGCATACCCTGTGTGTTCTTTTGTGATTGGGTTAACTCACTCAGGATGACACTTTCTAGTTCCATCCATTTGCCTAAGAATTTCATGAATTCATTGTTTTTAATAGCTGAATAGTACTCCGTTGTGCATATATACCACAATTTCTGTATCTAGTCCTTTGTTGAAGGACATGTTGGTTCTTTCCAGCTTCTAGCTATTATAAATAAGGCAGCTATGAACATAGTGGAACATGTGTCCTTATTACATGTAGGAGCATCTTCTGGGTATATGGCCAGGAGTGGTATAGCTGGGTCCTCAGGTAGTACTATGTCTGATTTTCTGAGGAACCACCAAACTGATTTCCAGAGTGGTTTTACCAGCTTGCAATCCCACCAGCAATGGAGAAGTGTTCCTCTTTCTCCACATCCTCCAGCATTTGCTGTCCCCTGAGTTTTTCAGCTCAGCCATTCTGACTGGTGTGAGGTGGAATCTCAGTGTTGTTTTGATTTGTATTTCCCTGGTGACTAAGGATGCTAAACATTTCTTTAGGTGCTTCAAAGCCTTTCGAGTTTCCTACGTTGAGAATTCCCATATTTTAATAGGGTTATTTGACTCTCTGGAGTCTATCTTCTTGAGTTCTTTGTATACAATGGATATTAGCTCTCTATCCAATGTAGGATTGGTAAAGATCTTTTCCCAATCTGCTAGTAGCTGTTTTGTCCTATTGACAGTGTCCTTTGCCTTACAGAAGCTTTGCAGTTTTATGAGGTCCTATTTGTCGATTCTTGTTCTTAGAGCATAAGCTATTGGTCTTCTATTCAGGAAATTTTCTCCTTTGCCCGTGTGTTCAAGGATCTTCTCCACTTTCTGCTCTATAAGCTTCAGTGTATCTGGTTTTATATGGAGGTCCTTGATCCACTTGGACTTGAGCTTTGTACAAGGAGATAAGAGTGAGTCAATTTGCATTTTTCTTCATGCAGACCTCCAGTTGATCCAGCACCATCTATTAAAAATGCTGTCTTTCTTTCGACTGAATGGTTTTAGCTCCTTTGTCAAATATCAAGTGACACTTTAGGTGTGTGGTTTCTTTTCTGGGTCTTCAATTCTATTCCATTGATCTTCCTACCTGTCTCTGTATCAGTACTACACAGTTTTGTTATCACTATTGCTCTGTGGTAGAGCTTTAGGTCAGGGATGGTGATTACCCCAGGAGATCTTTTGCTGTGGAGAATAGTTTTCCTTCTCCTGCATTTTTTGTTATTCCAAATGAATTTGCAGATTGCTCTATCTAGCTCTATGAAGAATTGATTTGGAATTTTGATGGGAATTGCATTGAATCTGTAGATTGCTTTTCACAAGGTGGCTATTTTTACTATATTAATTCTGCCAATCCATGAGCATGGGAGATCTTTCCATCTTCTGAGATCTTCTTTGATTTCTTTCTTCAGAGGCTTGAAATTCTTGTCATACAGATCTTTCACTTGCTTGGTTAGAGTCACACCAAGGTATGTAATATTATTTGTGACTATTGTGAAGGCTGTCATTTCTCTAATTTCCTTCTTAGCTTGTTTATCCTTTGAGTAGAGGAAGACTACTGATTTGTTTAAGTTAATTTTATTTATACCCAGCTACTTTGCTGAAGTTGTTCATTAGCTTTAGGAGTTCTCTGCTGGAAGTTTTGGGCTCACTTAAGTATACGATCATATCATCTGCAAATAGTGGTATTTTGACTTCTTCCTTTCCAATTTGTATACCTTTGACCTCCTTTTGTTGTCGGATTGCTCTGCCTAGGACTTCAAGTACTATATTGAATAGATGGGAAGAGAGTGGGGAGCCTTGTCTGGTTCCTGAGTTTAGTGGGATTGCTTCAAGTTTCTCTCCATTTAGTTTGATGTTGGCTACTGGTTTGTAGTATATTGCTTTTAGTATATTTAGGTATGGGCCTTGAGTTCCTGATCTCTCCAAGACTTTTATCATGAAGGGATGCTGAATTTTGTCAAAAGCTTTTTCAGCATCTAATGAAATGACCATGTGGTTTGTTTTTTTTTTTTTTTTTTTTTTTTGAGTTTGTTTATGTAGTGGAATACATTGATGGATTTCTGTATATTGAACCATATCTGCATCTCTGGGATGAAGCCTACCTGATCATGGTGAATTATAGTTTTGATGCATTCTTGGATTCGGTTGGCCAGAATTTTGTTGAATATTTTTGCATCAGTGTTCATGAGGGAGATTGTTCTGAAGTTCTCTTTTCTTGTTTGGTCTTGGTTTGGTTTTGGTATAAGCATTTTTGTCTCTTCATAGAATGAATTGGGTAATGTTCCTTGAGTTTCTATTTTGTGGAATAGTTTGAAGAGTATTGTTATTAGCTCTTCTTTGAAGATCTGATAGAATTCCCCACTGAACCTATCTGGTCCTGGGTTTGTTTGTTTGTTTGTTTGTTTGTTTGTTTGTTTTTGGTTGGGAGACTATTAACAGCTGCTTTTATTTCCTCAGGACTTATGGGACTATTTACATGGTTTATCTGATCCTGTTTTAACATTGGCACCTGATGTGTGCCTAGAAAATTGTCCATTTCGTCCAGATTTTCCAATCTTGTTATATAGCTCTTGTAGTAGGATCTGATTATTAGACTAGCTAAAGGTTTATGTATCTTGTTGATTTTCTCAAAGAACCAGCTCATGGTTTTGTTCATTCTTTGTATAGTTCTTTTTGTTTCTATTTGGTTGATTTCAGTCATGAGTTTATTTTCTGTAGTCTACTCCTCTTGGGTGTATTTGCTTCTTTTTGTTCTAGAGTTTTGAGGTGTGTTGTCAAGCTGCCCGTGTAAGCTTTCTCCATTTTCTTTTTGGAGGCACTTAGAGCTATCAGTTTTCCTCTTAGCACTGCTTTCATTGTGTCCCATAAGTTTTGGTATAATGTATCCTCATTTTCAGTAAATTCTAAAAAGTCTTTAAAGAATTTCTTCCTCAACCAAGCTTTCATTGAGTAGAGCATTGTTCAACGTACATGTATTTGTGTGTTTTCCATTGTTTTTGTTTGAACTTAAGACCAACCTTAGGCCGTGGTGATCTGATAGGGCATATGAAATCATTTCAATATTCCTGTATCTTCTGAGGCTTGTTTTCTGACCAATTTATATGGTCAGTTTTGGAGGAGATGCCATGTGGTTCTGAGAAGGTATATTCTTTTGCTTTAGGGTGGAATGTTCTATAACTATCTGTTAGATCCATTTGGTCCATAACTCAGTTAGTTTCACTGTGTCTCCATGTAGTTTCTGTGTCCATGATTTATCCATTGTTGAGAGTGGGGTGTTGATGTCTCCCCCTACTATTGCATGGGGTACAATGTGTGTTTTGAGCTTTATTAAGTTTCTTTTATGAATGTGGATGCCCTTGGATTTAGAGCATAGATGTTCAGAATTGAGAGTTCATCTTTGTAGATTTTTCCTTCGACCAGTATCGACCTTATCTTTTTTGACAACTTTCATTGAAAGTCGATTTTATCTCATATAAGAATGACCACTTAATCTTGTTTCTTGAAACCATTTGCTTGGAAAATTGTTTTCCAACCTTTGACTCTGAGGTAGTGGCTGTCTTTGTCACTGAGGTGGGTTTCTTGTATGCAGCAAAATGTTGGGTCCTGTTTATGTATCCAATCTCTTAGTCTATGTCTTTTTATTGGGGAAATGAGACCATTGATGTTAAGAGATATTAAGAAAAAGTGATTGTTGCTTCCTGTTACTTTTGTTGTTAAAGATGGAATTCTGTTTGTGTTGCCATCTTTTGGGTTTGTTGAACGAAGATTACTTTATTGCTTTTTCTAGGGTGTAGTTTCCACTGTGTGTTGGTATTTTCCACCCAATATCCTTTGTAGATCTGGGCTTGTGGAAAGATATTGTGTACATTTGGTTTTCTCATGGAATGCCTTTGTTTTCTCCATCTATGGTAATTGAGAGTTTTGCTGACATTTATGTTCTCTTAAGGTCTATATGATATCTGCCCAGGATCTTCTAAAGCCTTCATAGTTTCTGGTGAGAAGTCTGGTATAACTCTGATAGGTCTGCCTTTATATGTTATTTGACCTTTTTCCCTTACTGCTTTTAATATTCTTTCTTTGTTTAAAGCATTTGGTGTTTTGATTATTATATGTCAGGAGGAGTTTCTGTTCTGGTCCAGTCTGTTTGTAGTTCTGTAGGCTTCTTGTATGTTCATGAGCATCTCTTTAGATTATGGAAGTTTTCTTCTATAATTTTGTTGAAGATATTTACTGGCCCTTTTTTTATCTTTTTTTTTATTCGATGTATTCTTTATTTACATTTCAAATGATTTCCCATTTTCTGGGTCCCCACTCCCCACAAGTCCCATAAGCCCTCTTCCCTCCCCCTGTTCCTCCATCAACTCCTTCCCACTTCCCTATTCTGGTATTCCCCTATACTGTTGCATTGAGTCTTTCCAGAACCAGGGGCCACTCCTCTGTTCTTTTTGGACATCATTTAATATGTGGATTATTTCTTGGGTATTCCAAGTTTCCAGGTTATTATCCACTTATCAGTGAGTGCATACCATGACTGATCTTTTGATACTGGGTTACCTCACTTAGTATGATGTTCTCCAGCTCCATCCATTTGTCTACGAATTTCATGAATTCATTGTTTCTAATGGCTGAAGAGTACTCCATTGTGTAAATATACCACATTTTTTGTAACCATTCCTCCGTTGAGGGACACCTGGGTTGTTTCCAGCTTCTGGCTACTACAAATAGGGCTGCTATGAACATAGTGGAGCATGTGTCCTTATTGCATGCCGGGGAATCCTCTGGGTATATGCCCAGGAAAGGTATAGCAGGGTCCTCCAGAAGTGATGTGCCCAGTTTTCTGAGGAGCCGCCAGACTGATTTCCAAAGTGGTTGCACCATCTTATAATCCCACCAGCAGTGGAGGAGTGTTCCTCTTTCTCCACATCCTCGCCAGCACCTGCTGTCTCCTGAGTTTTTAACCTTAGCCATTCTGACTGGTGTAAGGTGAAATCTCAGGGTTGTTTTGATTTGCATTTCCCTAATGATTAATGATGTTGAACATTTCTTAAGGTGTTTCTCAGCCCTCCGAAGTTCTTCATGTGAAAAATCTTTGTTTAGTTCAGTACCCCACTTTTTAATGGGGTTATTTAGTTCTCTAGGTTCTATCTTCTTGAGTTCTTTGTATATATTAGATATTAGCCCTCTGTCAAATTTAGGGTTGGTGAATATCCTTTCCCAATCTGTTGGTTGACATTTTGTCCTTTTGACAGTGTCCTTTGCCTTACAGAAACTTTGTAGTTTTATGAGGTCCCATTTGTCAATTCTTGATCTTAGAGCATAAGCTAATGTTCTTTTCAGGAACTTTTCCCCTGTGCCCATGTCCTCAAGGATCTTCCCCAGTTTCTTTTCGATTAGTTTCAGTGTGTCAGGTTTTATGTGGAGGTCCTTGATCCATTTGGAGTTGAGCTTAGTACAAGGATGGATCGATTCACATTCTTCTGCATGCTGACCTCCAATTGAACCAGCACCATTTGTTGAAAAGACTATCTTTTTTCCACTGGATGCTTTCAGCTCCTTTGTCGAAGATTAAGTGACTATAGGTGTGTGGGTTCATTTCTGGGTCTTCAATCCTATTCCATTGATTGGCTTGCCTGACATTATACCAATACCATGCAGTTTTTATCATGATTGCTCTGTAGTAAAGTTTGAGGTCTAGGATACCGAATCCCCCTGAAGTTCTTTTACTGTGAGAATAGTTTTAGCTATCCTGGGTTTTTTGTTATTCCAGAGGAATTTGAGAATTGCTCTTTCTAGCTCTATGAAGAACTGGGTTGGGATTTTGATGGGGATTGCATGGAATCTGTAGATTGGCCATTTTAACTATATTAATCCTGCTAATCCATGAGCATGGAAGATTTTTCCATTTTCTGAGATCTTCTTCGATTTCCTTCTTCAGAGATCTGAAGTTCTTGTCATATAGGTCTTTCACTTGTTTGGTTAGAGTCACCCCAAGATACTTTATGCTGTTTGTGACGATTGTGAAGGGTGTCATTTCCCTAATTTCTTTCTCAGTCTGCTTATCCTTTGAGTATATAAAGGCTACTGATTTGCTTGCGTTGATTTTGTAGCCAGCCACTTTGCTGAAGTTGTTTATCAGCTGTAGGAGTTCTCTAGTAGAGTTTTTTGGGTCACTTAAGTATACTATCATATCATCTGCAAATAGTGATTGTTTGACTTCTTCCTTTCTAATTTGTATCCCTTTGACCTCCTTATGTTGCCTAATTGCTCTAGCTAGGACTTCAAGAACCATATTAAAAAGATATGGAGAGAGGGGGCAGCCTTGTCTAGTCCCTGATTTTAGTGGGATTGCTTCAAGTTTCTCTCCATTTAGTTTGATGTTGGCTACCGGTTTGCTGTATATTGCTTTTACTATGTTTAGATATGGGCCTTGAATTCCTATCCTTTCCAAGACTTTTAGCATGAAAGGATGCTAAATTTTGTCAAATGCCTTTTCAGCATCTAATGAAATGATCATGTGGTTTTTTTCTTTGAGTTTGTTTATGTAGTGGATTGCATTGATGGATTTCCTTATATTGAACCATCCCTGCATCCCTGGGATGATGCCTACTTGATCCTGGTGGATGATCGTTTTGATGTGTTCTTGGATTCAGTGGGCAAAAATTTTATTGTGTAATTTTGCATCGATATTCATAAGGGAAATTGGCCTTAAATTCTCTTTCTTAGTTGGATCTTTGTGTGGTTTTGGTATCAGCATAATTGTGGCTTCGTAGAAGGAGTTGGGTAGTGTCCCTTCCGTTTTTATTTGGTGGAATAGTTTGAAGAGTATGATGTTAAGTCTTCTTTGAAGGTCTGATAGAATTCTGCACTGATCCTGTGCTTTTTTTGGTCGGAAGGCTATCTGTGACCCCTTCTATTTCTTTAGGGGTTCTGGGTCTGTTTAGATGATCTATTTGAGCCTGCTTTAATTTTGGTATATGGTATCTGTCTAAGAAATTATCCATTTCCTCCAGATTCTCCAGTTGTGTTGAGTATAGGCTTTTGTAGTAGGATCTGATGATTTTTTGAATTTCCTCAGTTTCTGTTGTAATATCTCCCTTTTCATTTCTAATTTTGTTAATTTGGATACTTTCTCTGTGCCCTTTGGTTAGTCTGGCTAAGGGCTTATCTATCTTGATTTTTTTCAAAGAACCAGCTCCTGGTTTTGTTGATTCTTTGTATGGTTCTCTTGGTTTCTACTTGATTGATTTCAGCTCTGAGATTGATGATTTCCTGTCTTCTCCTCCTCCTGGGTGAATCAGCTTCTTTTTGTTCCAGGGCTTTCAGTTGTTTCATTAATCTTCTAGTGTATGCTCTCTCGAATTTCTTTTTGGAGGCATTCAAAGCTATGAATTTTCCTCTTAGCACTGCTTTCATTGTGTCCCATAGATTTGTGTATGTTGTGCCTTCAATTTTTTTAAATTCTAAAAAATCTTTGATTTCTTTCTTTATTTCTTCCTTTACCAAGGTATCATTGAGTATTGTTCAGTTTCCATGTATATTTGGGCTTTCTGTTGTTTTCATTGTTATTAAATACCACTTTTACTCCATAGTGATCTGATAGGAGGAATGGGATTATTTCAATCTTCTTATATTTGTTGAGGTCTGTCTTATGACCAATTATATGATCAGTTTTGAAGAAGGTACCATGAGGTACTGAGAAAAAGGTATAATCTTTTGCTTTGGGATGAAAAGTTCTATATATATCTGTTAAATCCAATTGGTCCAAAGCTTCAATTAGGTTCACTGTCTCCCTCTTTAGTTTCTGTTTTCCTGATCGGTCCATTGATGAGAGTGGAGTGTTGAAGTCACCCACAATTATTGTGTTAGGTGCAATGTGTGCTTTGAGCTTTAGTAAAGTTTCTTTTATGAATGAGGGTGCCCTTGTATTTGGAGCATAGATGTTCAGGATTGAGAGTTCTTCTTGTTGGATTTTTCCTTTGACCAGCAAGAAGTGACCTTCCATGTCTCTTTTGATGACATTAGGTTGAAAGTCAATTTTATCTGATATTAGAATGACAACTCCGGCTTGTTTCCTGAGACCATTTGCTTGTAGAATTGTCTTCCAGCCTTTTACTCTAAGGTAGTTTTTGTCTTTAACACTGTATGTTTCCTGTATACAGCAAAATGTAGGGTCCTGTTTACGTAACCAGTCTGTTAGTCTATGTCTTTTTATTGGGGAATTGAGTCCATTGATGTTAAGAGATATTAAGGAGTAGTGGTTATTGCTTCCCATCATTTTTTATGTTAATTTTATACTAGTGTGGTTATCTTCTTTTGGGTTTGATGAAAGAAGCTTAATATCCTGCTTTTTCCAGGGTATAGTTTCCCTTGTTGTAATGGTGTTTTCCCCCTATTATCCTTTGTAGGGCTGGGTTTGTGGAAAGATATTGTATAAATTTGGTTTTGTCATGGAATATCTTGGTTTCTCCATCTATAATGATTGAGAGTTTCACTGGGTATAGTAGTCTTGGCTGGCATTTGTGCTCTCTTACAGTCTGCATGAGCTCTGCCCAGGATCTTCTAGCTTTCATGTTCTCTGGTGAGAAGTCTGGTGTAATTCTGATAGATCTTCCTTTATATGTTACTTGCCCTTTTTCTCTTACTGCCCTAAGTATTCTCTCTTTGTTTAGTACATTTGGAGTTTTGATTATTATGTGACGGGAGGTAGTTCTGTTCTGGTCCAGTCTGTTTGGAGTTCTGTAGGCTTCTTGTATATTCATGTGCATCTCTCTCTTTACGTTAGGGGAGTTTTCTTCCATAATTTTGTTGAAGATATTTGCTGGCCCTTTAAGTTGTAAATCTTCACTCTCATCAATGCCTATAATCCTTAGATTTGGCTTTCTCATTGTGTCCTGGATTTCCTGGATATTTTGGGTTACAAGCGTTTTGCATTTTGCATTTTCTTTAACTGTTGAGTCCATGGTTTCTATGGTATCTTCGGCATCTGAGATTCTTTCTTCTATCTCTTGTATTCTGTTGTTGATATTTGTGTCTATGGTCCCTGATTTTTTCCCAAGGTTTTCTATCTCCAAAGTTGTCTCCCTTTGTGCTTTCTTAGTTGTTTCTACTTCTGTTTTTAGATCCTGGAAGTTTTTGCTCAGTTCTGTCATTTGCTTGTTTGTGTTTTCCTCTAATTCTTTAAGAGATTTTTGTGTTTCCTCTTTCATGACTTCTGCCTGTTGATCAAAGTTCTCTTGTATTTTTTTAAGTGACTTTTGCGTTTCCTCCTTATTGGCTTTTGTATTCTCCTGAATTTCTTTTAATGACTTTTGTTTCCCTTATAAGGGCTTCTAATTTTTGATCCATTTTCTCCTGAATTTCTTTAAGTATGTCCTTCATATGTTCCTCTAACAGCATCATGACCAGTGATTTTAAATCCAACTCTTGTTTTTCTGGTGAGTTGGGGTATCCAGGACTTGCTATTGTTGGAGAATTGGGTTCAGATGCTGCCATAATGCCTTAGTTTCTGTTAGCAACGTTCCTATGCTTGACTTTAGCCATCTAGTTCTCACTGGTGTTAGATGGTCTTATTGTCACTGGCTGGTTCCACAACCTATTGTGGACCTTCAGGGCTATTTCCGAGACACTGGATGACTGGGTTTCCTCTGGCACAGATTACTGATATGCTGTCTTCCTCTTTTGTGCCTTTGGAGCCCTGCTCAGTCTTGCCTCAGGAAATTTTATACTTGGGTTGTCAAGGTGAACCAGGTGTTCTTAGACTGCTCTGTTATGGAGCAAAGATGGTGACTTGGGGGGGGGGGTGTCACTCCCTCTGTTGATTCTCATGTAGGATACAGGCCCCATGACGATAAACCACCTATGTTCTCAGGTCCTGAGTGCAGGCAGACCCCTGGAGATTTGCACCCCCAGAGGTCTTAAGCTCAGGATAATACAGTATCTAGTGATATTTTTCTGCCTTGGCAGGCCACAAAGATGGCCACAGGAGTAGCTCCCTTTGCTGTTCTCTGCAAAGAATACAGGCCCCACGACCTATCACCTGGGAGATGAACCACCTGTGTGCTCAGGCCCTGGGCACAGGCAGACCTCTGGCTGTTTGCACCCCCGGAGATCGGGGTGATACAGTACCTAGTGACTCTCTTCTGCTCCAGCAGGCAGCAAATATGGCCGCAGGGATTCTCTCCCTCTGCTGGTCTCCAGGCAGGACACAGGCCCCACGCCCGGTAGACTGGCAGATGAACCACCTATGTGCTCAGTTCCTGAATGCAGGCAGACCCCTGGTGGCTTGCACCCCCAGAGATCTAAAGCTCAGGGTGATACAGTACCTAGTGAAGCTCTTCTGCTCCAGCAGGCAGCGATAATATGGCTGCGGGGATTCTCTCCCTATGCTGGTCTCCAGGTAGGACACAGGCCCCTTGCCCGGAGGTCTGGCATTTACTGCCCTTTAAGATGTAAATCCTCGCTCTCTTCTGTACCTATAATCCTTAGGTTTGGTCTTCTCATTGTGTCCTAGATTTTCTAGATGTTTTAGATTACAAGCTTTTTGCATTTTACATTTTCTTTGGCTGTTAAATCAACGATTTCTATGGTATTTTCAGCACCTGAGATTCTTTCTTCTATCTCTTGTATTCTGTTGTTGATGCGTGCATCTATGACTCCTGAATTTTTTCCAAGATTTTCTATCTCCAAAGATGTTTCCCGTTGTTGTTTCTTTATTGTTTCTACTTCCATTTTTAGATTCTGGATAGTTTTATTCAGTTCGGCCACTTGTTTGTGTTTCCCTGAAATTGTTTAAGGGATTTTTTAATGTTTCCTCTTTAAGGACTTCTACCTGTTTACCCATGTCCTCCTGTGTTTCTTTAAGGGATTTTTGTGTTTCCTCTTTAAGGGCTTCTACCTGTTGACCCATGTCCTCCTGTATTTCTTTAAGGGAATTATTTATGTCCTTTTTGAAGTCCTCTATCAGCATCATGAGATGTGATTTTAAATCCAGCTCTTTCTTTTCTTGTGTGTTTGGGTTTGCTGTTGTGGGAGAACTGGGTTCAGATGGTGCCATGTTGCCTTGGTTTCTGTTGGTAATAATCTTGCATTGCCTTTTGCCATCTAATTTTTCTCTGGTGTTAGCTGGTCTTGCTGTCTCTGACTGTGGCTTCTCTTTCATGCAAGCCTGTGTGTCTGTACTACTGGGATTTCTGTTCTCTCTGTGCACACAGGTATATAAGCATTTTCAGGAGACCAGCTCTCCTCTTCTCCCAGGCCTCTCTGCACTCCAAATGCGCTGAGTGGGGCTGGTTCTCTAAATGGTTCAGGAGATGTTGTCTTCATTGTGGCAGACCTGGCAAGATTCTGCCACAGCACAAAGGGCAGGCAGCAGCAGAAGGGTGAGAAGGAACCTCTGTTTCTCTTTTTAAAGTTCCAATTTTATAATACATCAGGCATGTAACAGAATCGACTGCAGGAGCTCAGTGGCAGTACTGAAACAAGTAGCATCATTGTCAGCAACAAACTTGCTAGAAATACACAGTGCCAGGCCCCTCCTTCAGTGGATCTGATGCTGGGACTTGAGAAGTCCTGCCTTGTGGGATGTATGCCTGTATGAAGCCCCCTGAACATATTTCATGGTGAAATTATAACTTAATATCATTTAAACTGGGCAAAGTGCTTCACAGCTATGGTCACAGCAGCCAGGAGCCAAAGGTAGGAAGAGTTTAAGACCAGACTGGGCTACATGGTAGGTTCCAGATCAACCTGAGCTACAGAGGAACAAAGAAACCAAACATGTTCTGTTAGTTATATGCAGTAAAACATAGTGGAGAGACAAAGAAAAACAGTATTCTTAAAGTCTATACAATAAAATATTGTACTGGGGAAACATGTGGTGGTAGGCAGGAAGGGGTAGACTTCCACAGAGTTCTGTTTGAAGATGATCTTGAGAGCTCTGATAGTTTCTGCGTTCTAGGTAGGTGGGACTTTAAAGTTATTCTCTAGTTGAGGATTAGTTTTCTTTACTAAAATGAGTTTCTTTCACCCTAGAGAAATGCATGTTTGGTGTTCTGTGGGTTACATTTAGGCCTGTGAAGTAAAGAAAAGGCAATGCTGTGTCCGGCATTTATGGAAACATTTCAGTCAGATTTGACCTAAAAAGAGAGGTTACATTGGACAGCCAAGGAAGGTGGCAAATAGAAGATGTTACTCGGTAGAGCCCATTTTACTCTCATGCATTGGTTCTTCATTTGGTGATCAGTGAACATCTTCAGACAAAGGATGTTTACCCTATTGAAGTAGAAAGGAAAAAAAAATTTACCAAATGATAAGGAGGGAGGGGGGATGTAGGGTTTGATAAGAAACCAATAGACTTCCCCTCTTTGAGATGCAGGGAATATCACCGTAAGTGCAGATCACTTATGCTTGAGACAGTGAGCAGAGTCTTGCTCAGGTTCGTGTAGGTGGTCAAGGTCATTTGTTTTCTTGTCCAAAGTGGATGATAAATTTTAAGGTTAATTAAAAACCAGGTATGTCTTAGCAACAAAGTTCCTTATTTCCTTATAGTCACCATGCTTAGAAAACAAATCACTTTAATACTTATTAAGCTCTCAGAAATAAAGGAGAAAAAAGAACATTAAAGATCATTCTTGATGTTTGTGGTTTTCTGTGATTCAGTTTTCAGTGAGGAAGGGAAATATTTTCCCAAGTGACCTGCTTTATGGGGAGTACAGAGGCACTTCTGAGGTTTTTAAGACACTGGGTTAAACAGGTGCCTTTATAGGAACCATCTGGCTCTGTAGAAAGCACTGGTGAGCATCTTTCAGGGTTTTTTCTAAAAATGCCTATACACAAAAATTGCTGAGATGCAAGATTTAAGAAAGAGAACAGTGGAAGAGATGGTGAAAATTGGGAATCTATTAGTACTCTGAGCCCAGTGCATAGGTGTGAAATTAAACCAGGTTCTCCGATTAGGGGCAGGGGGAAGGCTTCATAATAATGAATTCTATCAACCTGTTGTCTGTAGATTCACCTGAACATGACTTTCTAAATTGAAGAGAGTTGTGGATAGATTATACTTATTGTTAATACTCTTAGATTCCACTGGGCCATGAAGAAAACAGAACTGTGTCTTACAAAGGAATAGGCAGAGAAAGAGATGGACAGTCCAGTCCAGCATTTGCGAATGTGAAGGAAGCCCAGTCATCAGCTCAGAGGAACATCAGCCAAATTCAGTGCTGGGAGAACTTGTGGAGCCCAGGGAGGAGTCCAAATTGGAGAACAAAGAGAGGGCATAGAGCCAGATGTTTCAGATTAGAGGAGGTCCACCCTTAGCGTAGCCAAAGCATAGTCTAGCCATAGAAAAATCTGATGGCTACAGTATATAGAATGGTAGAAAAGGTGTCAATCCATTCTTCACTATCCCTTCCTCTGGAGTATGGAGCCTATTCAAGTGACTGACTTTTTTAATGACTAGAATGAAACACAAAATGGGCAAAGATAGTCTTGAGTTCTTGTTTGGAACTCCCTATCTGGTTGAGTCAGCTGCCACTTACACAGCCTTGCGTGGTTCCAGAGAAATCCTAAATTGAGCCAGATGACTGCAGCCTCCACCAGTGTCTTACGTCTTTTTTTTTGTAGAGCTGGGGATGAAAGGCAGGGCTTTACACATGCTAGGTAAGTATTCTCCCAAGGAACTATGCTTATAACTATTCTCTGTTTGTTTGAAAAACATGTATAGGTTCTCAGACGAGCTTTGTTTCAGAGTATTGGATCACACCTGTTTTTGACAGGAGGTCAATTCAGGCTATTTCATCTACTTTCCCTAAGTCTATTCATAAAAGCAGGCACAAGAGGTTCAGAACAGACAGGGTACGACAGATGGGATAATCTTTCTAGGTCTCATTCCCTTGTCTGGTGTTTTTTGAGGTAGATTTGTTTGGGGTCCAGAATAGCTCCCATCTCCAGTAGACTGGGGTTAGGGCAGTTAGGTCACATGGTAGGAGTAAATATTAACCCTTTCCAGAATGTCCTAGGTATCCCATCAGGGGAAGCTCTCCACAGGGACTGGCCTGACAGAACAAGGAGGTCATCGTTGTTCTACCAGGGAAGTTGGCTGTGGCTCTCCATGTTTGGACTGCTTTGCTCATGAATCACATTCACATCTTTTCTGGTGACTTGTACATTTATTTATTAGTGATTACAGTACTCTCAGTGGGTGGCCCAAGGTCTGTTGATGAGTTTCTAGAGTAGGCTTAAAAACCTCTCTTCATGAAGTCCCCATAAAGATGACAGCACTGTTGCTGGTCTGGGGATCACTGAGTTCTGTCCTCTCCAGGCAGAATGTAAAGAGAGGTTCAGAGGTACTAGGGAGGGGGTCTCTCATAATCTGACATGGGCCAAAGTAAAACATTATTTTTAAATACTTTTAAAAATTTATGCTGTCAGGGTTGGGGATTTAGTTCAGTGGGTTTACTCCTCAGATCTGGTAAAGAAAAGAAGGGAAGAAGGGAGGGAGTTGTCAACTATGCTGTATAAGGCTTATTTAAAACATAAATTAGTATTTTAGACTCTGGTCACATCCCCAAACCATTGTATATGCAAATATTCCATTTTTTTTTAAAAAAAATCTAAACAATTTGTTAAGAGGCAATAGGGTCCTGTAACATGAAGAGATATCTACTGGTATTGATTGTTCATTTTCAGATTGCCTGGGGAAAGTCTTATCAATTAGAATTAAGAATGCTTTCCCCCATGCCCATGTCCTCCAGGGTCTTCCCCAGTTTCTTTTCTATTAGTTTCAGTGTGTCTGGTTTTACATGGCGGTCCTTGATCTACTTGGAGTGAAGTTTAGTACATGGAAATAAGAATGAATCAATTCGCATTATTCTGTATGCTGACCTCCAATTGAACCAGCACCATTTGTTGAAAAGGCTATCTTTTTTCCACTGGATGTTTTTGGCTCCTTTGTCGAAGATCAAGTGACCATAGGTGTGTGGGTTCATTTCTGGATCTTCAATTCTATTCCATTGGTCCACTTGTCTGTCACTGTGCCAATACCATGCAGTTTTTAACACTATTGCTCTGTAGTATTGCTTGAAGTCAGGAATACTGATTCCCCCAGAATTTCTTTTGTTACTGAGAATAGTTTTAGCTATCCTGGGTTTTTTGTTATTCCAGATGAATTTCAGAATTCCTTTTTCTAACTCTGTGAAGAACTGAGTTGGGATTTTGATGGGGATTGCATTGAATCTGTATATTGCTTTTGGCAAGATGGCCATTTTAGCTATATTAATCCTGCCGATCCACGAGCATGGCAGATTTTTCCATTTTCTGAGGTCTTCTTAGATTTCCTTATGCTCTAAGATCAAGAATTGACAAATGGGACCTCATAAAATTACAAAGTTTCTGTAAGGCAAAGGACACTTTTAAATGGACAAAACAGCAACCATCAAATTGGGAAAGGATATTCACCAACCCTACATCTGATAGTGGGCTAATATCCAATATATACAAAGAACTCAAGAAGTTAGATCCCAGGGAACCAAATAACCCTATTAATAAATGGGGTACAGATCTAAACAAAGAATTTTCACCTGAAGAAATTCGGATAGCCGAGAGGCACCTTAAGAAGTGCTCAACATCATTAGTCATTAGGGAAATGCAAATCAACACAACCCTGAGATTTCACTTCACACCAGTCAGAATGACTAAGATTAAAAACTCAGGAGACAGCAGGTGTTGGCAAGGATGTGGAGAAAGAGGAACACTCCTCCACTGCTGGTGGGGCTGTAAGATGGTACAACCACTTTGGAAATCAGTCTGGCAGTTCCTCAGAAAACTGGACATGACCCTTCCGGAGTACCCTGCTATACCTCTCCTGGGCATATACCCAGAGGATTCCCCGGCATGCAATAAAGACACATGCTCCATTATGTTCATAGCAGCCTTATTTATAATAGCCAGAAGCTAGAAAGAACCCAGATGCCCCTCAAAGGAGGAATGGATACAGAAAATGTGGTATATTTACACAATGGAATACTACTCAGCAATTAGAAACAATGAATTCACAAAATTTTTAGGCAAATGGTTTGATCTGGAAAATATCATCCTAAGTGAGGTAACCCAGTCACAAAAGAATACACATGGAATGCAATCTCTGATAAGTGGATATTAATTAGCCCAGAAGCCCTGAATACCCAAGGCACAAATCGCATAACAAATGACTCCCATGAAGAAGTATGGAGAAGGTCCTGATCCTGGAAAGGATTGATCTAGCATTGGAGGGGAATATAAGGACAGAGAAAAAGGAGGGAGGTGATTGGAGAAGGGATGGAGAGAAGAAGGTTTATGGGACATATGGGGAGGGGGGATCCGGGAAAGGGGAAATCACTTGGAATGTAAACAAAGAATATAGAAAATAAAAATATTAAAAAAACAAAACAAAACAAAAAGAATGCTTTCGACTCCCTAGTATTCCTGCTCAGTAGGAGTTGATTGTGTGCCCTTGACTTTAAGGTTTCACTCAAGAAGCCTGTGAAAGTAAAAATTCCGTTCCTGGTTGCATCATTTTACTGCTGCAAGCCCATATGTATTATGTTATCAAATTAAGGATTTGATTTGATTAAAAGCAAATTTCTCTGTTCAGAAAGTCATCTTAGTTAACAAATACAAGGCATATTATATGTCTGCTACAGCTATCCCCAGTTACCACCCCTAAAAACAAAGCTACTGTGTCTTGGTTGATTAAAGAATCATCCAAGTAGCAGAGTTGGCAAGTTGACACAGGGAGGGAACCCCATCTTAGAACCAACAGAATATTAATAGTGAGGAGCTAAAATATAATCCCCCTGGAACCATCGGGCAGCTCCTAACTTGCATGGTTCATTGTCTCGGTGTCTGATGACTGCCTGGGGACCTTAGTGCTACTGTGTGCAGTGCGTGCCTTTTAAGTACCATCTGTTGTTCACTTGCCAGTGGGCCACCCAGAATATTCAGGCTAACTTGTATCTATCTTTAGCTATCTTTGTTATGAGGTCAACCATTGGGATATCACATGGTTACAATCAAGTAACCATATTTAATATTGACATCACAAGGCAGTAACAGTGGTGCTGGCAATTCAAATATTCCAAAAGAAAACAAACAGCACTTTTCAGCATTACTGGGGACCTTGGAACATAAAAAGATCTGTCTGTTATAGATGATGTTCATGGAAGTGTCAGGTTCTGTGTCTTGCCTACCCAGGGGTTCATGCATGATCGTGATCCTGGAAGCCCATACCCCAAGGCCCATCTCTTACTGGGCCTCCTCCCAGCTCTCCAGCCCTGGAGATGAAAATTCAAACTGCTGTCATTATCATTCCTTTCTTCGAGTAGCTGTGGCTGATAGGTGACCCTGCTGCCTACTGAGTTTGAACTGCTTCAGGTTCTTATCTTAAAATGGCCAAGGGCAAACATGGGCTATTTGTCTGTAGGATTTGTCCACCGTATCAGAAAAGCTACTGCGTTTTTGTTAATTTTACATGGAGTTACTTCTAGGAGAGGGCCAGCTCCTGCTTCCTGAGTTGCAGCAAGTTCCCAGGGATGGGAACAAGCAGGAGCAGACTTAGAAGGTCCTGTCATGGGTGTGGACTTACTGCTTCAAGGTGAGTCCTGAGAAGCATCCTGACGCTGCCGAGGCAACTAGACTTTTGAGAATAGCCTGTAGAGAATGGCCAGCCAGGGGACAGTTCAGGGACACCATGAGTGGAAGTGAAAGGGGTCCAGGTGTGAGTCTCTTCCCTTCCTATGGCGCCATACTACCCTTTTAGTGCCATAGAATGGTAGGTCCTCCTTTCCCCACCATAGGTCCCATCCACAGTACAAGCAAGCCACTGCTACCCATGGCTCAGTCTCGGCTCCTTTGTCTATAGAGGTCTTTCCTCACTCCACCACAAGTGCTCAAACATACTCACATGTACAATATCTGTACAGTCACACACATACACAAACATACAAATGATTCACGTTCCTATTCGCTCTTACATACAACTTTCACAAATGCACATATTCCTTCATATATATACAAAGCACACACCTACTCACAATCATGGAACAACCTCCATACACACCTTCCTTCCTAGATGTTATTTAAACTCTGTGGCTTATGTATGTGTGCAGGGCATAGGTTGCCTGGTACATAGTCAGCATTTAGTAAACATTGAATCAATTGATACCTCTATTCAGTAGCCTTCCTCTTGGCTTTTGGGAATTTATCTAGATGACCAATTTTATTTAAAACACTAGCATACCCAAAATATACTTAATAAGTAAGGCACTAACTAAGCTTATCACAGAATTTAGCCTTTTCTCTCTGAAATCTGTGCTTGAACCACTGTGGAGCCATCTCTGGAACATCAGAAACTCTTTAAAATACACCCACATTGTCTACTGCCTTGATAGTATCTATTGTTAAAGAACTTAAATATTAATAGAAATCAGAAGAAACACTTCCAGTTTTCTGCCTGCGTGAAAATCACTTTGAATAATTCCCAGTTTGTCAGAAATAATTTTTGGAAGTGGAAATTTCAGGGTTCTTGTGCCTTGAGGTTAACCCAGCTGTCGTTCTCTCTGTAATGAGTTCCTACGTGTTGGAGACCCAGAGTGCATTTATCCCAAAATCCATGTGAAGCAGAATTTCATTAGTGCTTGATTGATTGTGAAGCTGAGAGCCCTGGGCTGCCAGTCAGTTTGAGGACACTGGGAGAATGCAGTGCTTGTTAGGCAAACCCTGGTCTCTCAGGTGCCTACCCTGCTGGTAACTCCCTTCTGCTTCTTCCTCAGCCCAGCGACTTCTCCGTGTCTCTCAAAGCATCAGGGAGGAACAAGCACTTCAAGGTGCAACTGGTGGACAGCGTCTACTGCATCGGGCAGCGGCGGTTCCACAGCATGGACGAGCTTGTGGAGCACTACAAGAAGGCCCCCATCTTCACCAGCGAGCACGGGGAGAAGCTCTACCTCGTCCGAGCCCTGCAGTGATCGCAGCCATTGGCCCCCTCATGCCCTGCCCACTGTGGGCCTCGCTGCCACCTCCACCTCCCAGAGCCCAGCACTTCTGGTCACCTCCACCCATGTGGCCTGGATCACCTCTGTGGCCCAGTCCTCCTTTTTAGCCTGTTGGTCAACCATAGCTACCTAGGCCCTCACAGCCATGCCCATGGCCACCATCTTCTGTTGATGGGGGTCAAAAGGAGGAAAGCTACTCACTTTTTTTCTTTTCAGTTGGGAACAGTCTGTTTGAATCCAGACAGACAGACAGACAGACAGGAACTTATTTGGAGGGTAGTGAGGCTGTATGTAGTGAATATGTGGCCTTGGCACACACTCCGAGAGCTGTGTCCATGGGTGTTTGGTGCCTCTCATCAGCTATGCTGGTCCAGGCCAGCAGTCTGTGTCTTGGGCCTGCTTTTTTTTCTTCCTTTTGTGTGTGTGTGTGTGGCTCCAGGCTCTGCAGGAGTCCAAAAATGTGCAGATAGCAATACTGGAAACCCTGGGGAGATGGTGGTGAGAGAACTGCCGAGTGCCTTTGAGGCTATACTTGCAATAAAAGAGGGTTTTGGTGAGAGTTGCTCTGCAAAAGAGGGAGGGAACAATGAAGAAAGAAAGTTACTCTGTGGTTATGTACCCCAGGTGTGCCATCCACATAGTGCTTTTGCCCTTTGGCTTGTTTGAATTTCACAATTATGTATTTAATTCTCAAAGTAATATGTATCTGTAGCTGTTTGTTGACACTAATGGCAGATAATTAAGGAAAACAGCTGATCTCTTGGGAAGGGGAGCTACCAATACTTTATACATACACTATATATATATATAGATATATATATAATATGTGTATATTATATATATATTATTTGCTTTACAGGGAAATTTTTCAGGGTTTACAAAAGAATATGTGATTAGTAGTAACAGAATGTTTATGAAGAAATTGCATTTTCATTTTTCTTTACATTTGAACTTCTTTATAGTTTGACTATAGAGTCTTGAGATGGCACATTCCTATAATTGAAGAAGGGGTCTTGGGATCCCCTAAACTTGCATACCCAGTTTTTTGAATATTGTAATAAAAAAGTATTATGACAAGTCTGTGTATTTGTGCTTTGGGATACCTGACTCTCTTCTGGGGAAGGAACAGCCATAGGAGTCATGGAAAACTCACCACAAAAGGAAAATGGCTTGTTGGCTACTGTGCCTGCTGTAGCCAAGCATGAGGACCTGAGTTCAGATCCTTGGCACCCACAGAAAATCGAGTGTTACATGTATCCAATCCTAGCACTGAAGACATCCCAGAGCTTGCTGCTGAGGCATTCTAACCAGTTCATGTGCACTGGGCTCAAAAGGAAGACAGTGATAGTGAAAGACACTTGGCCTCCGAATGCACCTGCATGTGTGCACATTCACATATGTCACAGGCACACAATTGAGTGTTCTCAGAGGACTTTAATACACTGATTACTTGTGTATTTTCCTACACCTTTTGTTCTGTAGTAGTAGAAGTGTGTATGAGGCAGGGGCATGTGTTTGTGGAAGTCACTGAACTGTTATGCCTATCTGCTGGGTGTTATAATTTGGCCTTCTGCCAGTAGTCCTCTAATGAGTGATGCACAGCAATTCAGGGAGAAACATGTCACTAAAGAACCAAAGACACACTATAGAACTTCTGGGATTTCTTAAGACTGGTCACTATTGACAGCTGTCTTTGGTCTTGCCACACACTGCCTTGTAAGAATCACATAGCTGCCTAAAGTAAGTTTGGCTCAGAAGGTGTTTCAGATGCTGTGTTAGTGCTATTGTGTGTCACAGGGTCTCCTCACCATTTTTCTGACTTGGAGGACCCCTCTCTTTCATTAGTGGACTTTCTGAGAAGACCCTACTGGAATTGCTGCAGTGTGCTCTTCGCCTAGATGTCTTAGAGCCCCTCTGGCTTTAAAAGTCCAGGGCCATTAGGCCCCACAGTACAATAAATGACCACCTCACCAGAGCTCGATAAACTATATCCTGAGAAATTCTCCTTGAAGCATTTCAGCTTTCACTTTTTTTTTTTTTTTTTTTTTTTTTTTTTGGTGGTGGTGGTGGGGAGCCTCCACCTGAAGATGAAACGAAAGTTCAGTAGTAGAACCAGTGACTAAAAATGAAGCCTCCATCTCCAGACTGTGCTCCTCTCATTCTGAGAATCCTGGCATTGCCCTTTTAAGAGCAATTCTTCAATTTGGGTTTCTGGTTCACCACCAGGTTTGCTTCACAAACTTCCCTGCTACTCTTATCCTAAGGCAGGAAACATCTATGGGTTTTAGTTAGGATTGGTGCTGGGGTTGCGCTCAGGACCTTGAACATGCTAAGCATATAGTGCCCGTGAGCTAGACCCCTTCCACCACCATTTTGTTTCTTAGGGGTATGTCATACTAGGGTCTTCCGTACAGTGTGTACTTGACCACAGAGCTTCACCTCACTTCTCGGAAGTCTTTCAGACATGGTCTTGCTATGTCTTCCAATCTGACCTTGTGTTCCTCCTCCCTCAGCCTCTACCATGACTGAATTAATCAAGCAAAACATATGTGAAAGAGCAGATTTCATTTGTTTTTAAATTATATGGAACCAATAACTACAGATGTTCTTGTATTATAATGGGAAAATGTCAGATCTATACTAGACGTGGATTTCCTGGTAGAATTAGAAAATAATTTTACCTGTGGTCAGAATTTTCACCCAAACACTGGTTAACACAATTACTAATTTGAGACTGAAATAGCATCTTTTTTTAAAAATATAATCTGCATTTACATTTCAAATGCTAAAAGTTTCCCGTTTTCCCCCATTCCCCAAATCTCCAACACCTCTACCCACCCCCTGCCTCCAAGTACATGCCCCTCCACCTGGCCCACTCCCACTTCCCCCACCTCGATTTCCCTTTGTTGGGGCATGTATTGAGCCTTCACAGGACCAAGGACCGCTCCTCCCACTGATAGCTCCATGTTGTGGAGCAATGAACTCATACCCAGATGATGGAAAAAAGTTAGCAGGGCCCTGCTAAGCCGGACCTGCTTCCATGCTCTTCCTTCCATTTCCTATTAGTGCTTATCATCCTCTACTGATTGGATCACACGTTTACTACGATCCTCATTTACTCTGTCAACACGTACAGCTGGAATGAAGTTGAGGCCACTGTTGTTGTTGATTGATGTCACCTAAACAGAAAATGTTCTGTGTGATGGTTAATATTGGTAAATGAATTGATATGGGAGAAAAGGACAGTGTGCTTTAAGAATCATTGTGTCTGAGAAGGTCTGTGTTGCTCTTGAGAAAGAATGTCATCACCATGGCTCAAGCAGCATAGTTGAGTTTTGTTTTCTTTGTTTCTGACCATTTCTAGATAATGTTCTATATTGGTTGCTTTTCTCATTATGACAAAATACCTACAAATGCAATGTAACAGGGCTTGAAAGATGGTTGAGTAGATAAAGTACTGCCTGAGCAAACGTGAGTACACGAGTTCATTTCCAGCACCCATGTAAAATGCTAACTTCAGGTAACCTCAGTGCTGGAGGGGAATAGATACAGATGGGTAGGGCAATGGCTTGCTGTCTAGGAAGTCTTTCCAATGGTGAGCTCTGAGTCTTGTGAGAGACCCTATCTCGGAAAGTAAGGCTGAGAGCCAAAGAGATGGACACTCAATGTCCACCTCTGGCCTCTGAATGCACATGCATAGATGTATATACATGCACACTCACATACCAACGTATGTACACACACACACACACACACACACACGTCAACTTAAGGAAAGAGGGCTTATTTTGACTTTTACTTTGAAAGGATAGTACCTGCTATGGTAGGGAAGTCATGGTTGCAAGATCATGGAGCTACTGATCACATTATATTCATAGCCAGGAATAAGATTTCAATGCTCGTGCGCAACTCACTTTCTCTTTTATTCAGTCTAGAGACTCAGATCAAGAGATGGTGCCACCTACATGTAGGTTCAACCTTCCTCAACAGTTAAGGTGCTCTAGAAAACACCCTCAAAGACACATCAAAAAGAGGGTCTTTGTGGTCATTCTAAAATCCAATCCAGTAGATGCTCTAGATCAAATATTACAACTTACAGGTAAACTTGATACTTAGACACATCATCATAAATCATAACATCCCATCCCAAACCCCATTTTCATTTCATGATATAGAATACATGTATTCTATCTCTAAAAGACTCTATAGTCTTTAACAGTCTCAACACTTTTAACCATGAATCTCTATAAACCAAACTATATACTTTCAATATAAAATTGCACAGAATAAGCATCCTAATTCCAAATTGGAAAGTAATAAAGGGGAAATATCACACCATGCATCTGGAATGTGTGATGAAATTATTTGGGCCCCAACAGCTTTGGACAGTCCTTCCTCATCCAGCTCATCTATGCATAGCATATGTGAACTCTCTTATGGGCCAGCTCCAGTATATGCCTATACCTTCCCACTGTGGGCATTCATGGGTCCAGCATCTATAACCTCCTGCAGTCTTCAGGGTAACTTAGAATTCACCTTTCTAGCTTTATATGATGGCTTTTCAGGACCATCTTTAAAAAGATTCCAATCCTGCCATGCACTCCTTGGACTCAGCAACTTTCTGCTGCAAACCTCCATGTGCTCTTTCTTCTTGCATGTATGGAAAAATAAGCAGCAAGTAGATGGCTCTGCTAAGCTCTGCCACTCCAGATACAGCTTGGCCCCTCTATCACAGCTATGCTTTATCTGATAGAGGGCTAATATCCAAATGACCTCTGCATCTTGGCAGTTGTTCCTGGGAAAACACTTCCCTAGGCCACTCTTCTCCAGGAAAGAACACTTTCACTGATGTCTCGGTAAAGTCCTCCATTCTAGAAATGAATTTTTAGTTTTGAAAGTTGGAGACTTAATGGATGTATGTTATTCAAACTTACTTTCAAAATAAATTGCATCTATAGAAGATATTAACTCATTAATCCATTAACTCATTAAGCTAGAAGTGGAGTCATCAATTTAGGAGGGCAGATTCCCACATGATCCAAACACTCTCATGCCCTCTTACAAGACCTCTCTGTGGGTATTATGTTTCACATGAGTTTTGGTAGAGGGATTCAAATGCATAGAACTTATCTTTCATTACTAAATAATATTTTCCACCCCTAGGTTTCTGATCATTAAAGCTCCATTAATTTGATAACAATTGCCTTCTCAGGAAGCAACCTGATTATTCTTGAATCTTCTTGAATGTTGTCCTAAATGTTCTTAACTGCCACCAAATGGATTACTAAGCATTTAGAATCAGAGTCCTCTCCCTCCTCTTCTTGTTACTATAGAGACATGATCTCATTCTTTCTCAGACAGATGCTCCCCAGTAGCAGTAGTCTCTAAGGAAAGTTTTTGTTGGTGAAGCATGTTGCCGGGAGTTGTCTGAAGGAGCTAGGATGGACACTATGTGTCATTGTCAATCTGGGCTCTTGTAAGGGCACTTCATCAGGGTTATAGTCTTGACTGACATAAAAACCACACAAGTAAACACCTCCGATTTCCAAAGCCAGACTCCTCACTCCAGGAGAATATGGTGAGCAGGCCAGAGTCCTAAGTAGTAACACACTGACCTCCATAGGCTGAGGCCTCTCTCCTGAAAGATCATGACCATTATCAGATATGTAATTTCTGGGATCTTTTTCTCACACCGAGTACTTGACTCGACTTTGCTCACATGGTAATGGTTGACCACCATCTGACTTTGTTGGGCTCTCTCCAGTCCCTTAACTTCCTTAGTAGGGGCTTTATAACTTCCCAGCAGAACTTGTTAGTTCCCTCCTAAGGTAACTCCAGGCCATAGAGTACTTCAGAATACATGACATCTATATGATGCTCCAGGCAGAAGCACATTGTTCCCAATACTGTTAATTCTTTTCTTTCTGTTCCCACAGATGTCTTTAGGCTCATCAAATAGAAATCAAAAGTTACTCTTCTTCCCAAGTTCTAGGAGATACCACACCTACACCACCATGTGATCCTCTTAAATTACAAGTCACTCTGCCTTAGGCAAGAGAAAGTACTCCTCCCAGGTGTGTCATAGATCACGAACACTTGTCTATTGTTCTGTACCTAGCCTCCCTCTCCTTCCCAGATCTCATAGGCTCCCAGATCTCATAGGCCATGCTAGCAGACTCCATAGTTTCTGTGCTTTTTGATCTAGGATATGGCAGCCATTTTAAACCTCAGGACATGATCCTTACCACTTTGTTTCTCAGTCTCGGTGACTCTTGCCACTACCAAAAACTCGGAAAGCCCAAACTGTATGTCGCATCATACCAGTGAAGACAAATCTTTAAGTCTCCATGTAAGCTCATACTTATCTGTGAATGGATGACAGGAGATGTATGAGAATTCCTGATCTTATGAATGAATGTAGTGCAGGTAGAAGGAAGAATATATGGGAAAAAAGAACATATTTTTCTGAGAGCCCATTCCCTGTACACCTTGGATTTTAATCCTAGCACACTGAAGAAACCAGTATAACAAGTAATGGACAGGGATCAAAACAATGGGTATAAACTAGATAAGAATATGGTAAGCTCATCTGGGATCTAAGCAAGAAGTCTTAGATTAGCAAGTGGATCTTACACAGTTTCAATGGAAATCACTGGATAAAGCTAATTAGGTGTGGATCCATACCACAAATAAGTGGAGTGAAGCTGGAGACATCAGTTATTCATGCTAGTGTCCTGATGTGGAACCTACCTCATGTGGAATCATAGAGCTTGTCTGTTTAGTGTCTTAACACTATAGGGATTTGAGGATAGCTAAAACAATTCTGGACAATAAAAGAAGTTTGGTAGGAATCACCATCCCTGACCTCAAGCTGTACTGCAAATCAATAGTGATAAAAACTACATGGTATTGGTACATCACCAAACATGTTGATCAATGAAATAGAATCAAAGACCCAGAAATAGGCTCACACACCTGCTGACACTTAATTTTTGATCAAGAAGCTAAAACCATACAATGGAAAAATGAAACAAAAAAATTCAACAAATGGTGCTAGAATAACTGGATGTCTGCATGTAGAAGAATAAAAATATATCCCTACTTATCACCCTGAACAAAACTCAAGTCCAAGTGGATCAAGTACTTCAACATAAAACCAGATACATTAAGTCTCATAGAAGAAACAGTGGGAAACACTCTCAAATACTTTGGTATAGGAGACAATTTCCTGAACAGAACACCAACTTGTTGTTGGATCAAGCTCTAAGACCAACAATTGATAAATGGGACCTCATGAAACCTCAAAGCTTCTATAAGGCAAAGGACACTGTTAATAGGACAAATCAGCAGCCTACAGTTTGGGAAAGGATCTTCACCAACTCTATCTGATAGAGGGCTAATATCCAAACTTTACAAAGAACTCAAGAAGTTAGACACCAACAACCCAAAACAACTCAATTAAAATATGGGTTACAAAGCAAAAAGAATTTTCAACAGAGGAATCTCAAATGGCCAAGAAGCACTTAAAGAAATGCTCAAAGTCCTCATTCATCAGGGAAATGGAAATCAAAACATCTATTGAGGTTCCATCTTACACCCATCAGAATGGCTAAAATTAAAAATTCAAGAGATAGCACATGCTGTCAAGGATAAACATATTTTCTTCATTGCTGGTGGGATTGCAAACTTGTACAACCACTTTAGAAATCAATTTGGTAGTTTCTCAGAAAACTGGGAATAGTTCTACCTCAAGATCCAGATAGGGCATATACCCAAAAGATGATCCAACATCCCACAAAGGCACTTGTTCAACTATGTTCATAGCAGCTTTACTTGTAATAGTCAGAATCTGGAAACAGCCTAGATGTCCCTCAACTGAGAATGGATCAAGAAAATATGGTACATCTACAGAATGGAATACTATTCGGCTACTAAAAAACAAAGACATCATAAATTTTGTAGGCAAATGGTTGTAACTTGAGAGTATCATCCTAAGTGAGGTAATCCAGTTCCAAAAGGGGATGAATGGTATATACTCACTTATAAGTGGATATTAGTCATAAAATGAAGCTATCATGTTATATTCCACAGACCCAAAGAAGCTAAGGAAGAAGGAAATCCCAAGTGAGGAAGCTTGAACCTCACTTAGAAAGGGGAACAAAATAGTCATAAGAGGCAGATGGAAAGGGAATGGGGGCTTCAGGATCAGGTGTGGGGAATGACAGGAGAGATGGATATATGTCCATGAAAAATTAGTGGAAATCTGCAACTGACAGGGATGAACAGGTGGGACATCTCCAGGACAAGACAGAGACGTGATATAAGGGAGGCTCTCAAGAAGCAATAGGACTTAACTGTGACTCACTACATTAGGGATATGGAACCTAAAGAGGCCACCTGTAGCCATGTAGGAACTCCAGTGGAACAATAGAGACATCAACCTCACAAAACTTTCAACCCAAAATCTATCCTGTCTATAGGTAGGGTAGAGATTGGAGCTAGAGTAGAGACTGAGGGGATGACCAACCAATAACTGGCCAAACTTGAGATCCATCTCATGGGCAAGCGCCAATCCCTAACACTATTAATGATATTCTATTATGTTTGCAGACAAGAGCATGTTGTCCTCTGAGAGGCTAACTTACCCAGCAGCTGACTCAGACAAACACAGACATAGACACTGACAGCCATGCAATGGATGGAGCTTGGGAACTCTTATGGTAGAATAGGAGGAAGGATTGTGGGGCCCTGAAGGGGATAGGAACTCTACAGCAAGACCAACAGAGCTAACTAACCTGGACCTTTAGGACTCTGAACCCACCAACCAAAGAACATACATGGGCTGCACCTAGGCCTCCCTACACATATGTAGTAGATGTCAGCTTGGTCTTCACATGGGTCCCAAACAACTACAGTGATTCAAAACCTTCCACTTTCTTTTTTTTAATATTTTTATTTTCTATATTCTTTGTTTACATTCCAAATGATTTCCCCTTTCCCAGATCCCCCCTCCCCATATGTCCCATAAACCTTCTTCTCTCCATCCCTTCTCCAATCACCTCCCTCCTTTTTCTCTGTCCTTATATTCCCTTCCCATGCTAGATCAATCCTTTCCAGGATCAGGACCCTCTTCATACTTCTTCATGGGAGTCATTTGTTATGCAATTTGTGCCTTGGGTATTCAGAGCTTCTGGGCTAATTACAAAACCTTCCACTTTCTATGAAAAAAGAGTTTTTTTTTTCTTAGAAAGAAGCCAGTGCCACCTCAAGCTTAGGGTCAAAACATGCTACAGGGCAGTGTACCTGTAGTGCATTCAAGTAATAACTGATCAGAAACACTAACACCGAGGAAAATGGGTTTAAACATTCCCCCTGGCATTGAGCCCTGACCCTAGAAGACCATTGACTATCCTAATCCACTCGTAATTTTATAATTTAGTGTCAGGTAGGTGTCTACATGTGGCACTAATAGATAAAAAAGTCAATGTGTGTAAGTGTTCCATTGGGTTAAACCATTACACCATAAGAAGACCTTTTAAATTAGATTTCAGACTCTGGGAGTTTTGCCTGAACACCCACTGAAAATTACAACTTCCTACCTATTTGAAACATTTTCTTTTCAGTTTCTAATACCCACCAAACATTAGTCCAGGCAAACGGAAGGATCCATTTCTCTTTACTCAGCATTGTCCTTCCTCAGCCACAGGCACGCAGGCTATAACCCTAGAGATTCCTTCCTGTGAACAGACTTTCACAAAGACTGGTCTCATAGCTGTTTCTCCCTGTCCCTAGAAGTCCCCTGGGTGAGTCTCTTGGCTGGAACCTAAGCTACAGCAAAGTATAGTGACACAAAAGAGCTACTGTGTGAGTTGTAAGTCAGTAGGAGGCAGCGGGACCCAAGGGTGACTCACCAAGTGCATCTGCCTGGTTTTCTTGGGCCTGAGTTGACAGAGCTTCCTGGGTTGCCATGGGTGGAGCTCCCCAGGTGGCATGAGCCTTATTCCACTGACTTGTGTCCTAACACTGAGGCATGGCTTCTTAGTCTGCCTACTGTCCCAGATGATATCTACTTGCCTTGCCTTCATCCTATTAATGTAAAGGCCCCAAGGTCAAGCACTTGACACTGTGGCCTAATCCACAACAGTTCTTGAGCCAGTGCGATCAGAGAAGGATTGGTCCATAGTTTACCTTGAGTTTGGCGATATCAGAGATATTGGTTACTGGCCATTTACAATAATTAGTGTATTAGGCAAGCTCCTTTCTTCCCTGTACCATATTTCATAATGCACAGTTTAAGCCAGCTTAAGGTCCATTGGCCAGACAGAAGTTAGGGGCAAGGGCAATGGAGCAAGGCTAAAGTTTAAGTAAAATTCGAGAGTGAGTGAGGGTCACAGAATCTGACCTAGGTTATGGCCAGTAGCCAATGCCTCTAATATCTCCAATATTGCTATGATAAAACACTGACCAAAAACAATTTGGGGAGGACAGGCTTTACTTCAGCGTAGATGTTACAATCGATTGTCTAGAAAAGTTAGAGAAGGGGTAGAAGGCAGTAACTTGGAGGCAGGAACTGAAGCCAAGACTATGGAGGAATTCTGCTTACTGGCTTGTTCTCCATGGCTTGCTCGACTTGCATTCTTATACAAGTGAGATAAGGCCCAATCTCCTCTCCAGGGATTATCATCCAGGAAAATAAGGCAGGCTGGGGATATTTTTGAGCCTGGCAAGATTAGGAGTGAGTGAGCCAGAGGCCCGTGTTTCCTGAGATCTGAACTGACCTGCATTGTTATCACAGGTCACTTATAGACAATGGGCACATATGAGTGAAGACATGCTTAAATGTAAATGCATACCAATTTGTGAGGAAGTCATACAAAATATAGGAAGAATAAACATTATTTCATAAGATTTTATGTTGATTACATGTTGAAAGCATAATAAATTAAATATGTTGAGCTTAATAAAATATTAGTAACTTCATTTTACTATTTTCCATTTCACTTTCAAATGTATCCACTAGATACTTTTAAATATTTAATCACATTGTAACTCTGTGTGATAGTGTTGTTCTGGGCCATTTGTTTGCCTGAGTACCCCAGTTCCTCTCATGATGGTCCCCAAGGTCTGCACAACACTACACTTAGAATACAGTGGACTCAAACAATCAAATGTTATCACACTGGAAGAGTAAAAAAACCAGAAGTGAGTTCTTGGGTAAAAAGAACAAGATGATCTTACTCATAAGCTTAGTAGATTGGACAATAATGTTGAGAAAAATCTTCCAAAATGCAAAGAAGAAAAACTACATGATTGGAAATTCAGGAACTAAAAGTCAAATTACCAAGGATACTCATCTTCAAGAAATGGGGAGAAAAGAAGGGAAGGAAGTTGCTTAAGCTTTTGGCCCCTACAGGCCCCAAAGTTAGATCTTGTCTTCCATCATGAGAATTTGATAGGTAATGCCTGAAAATGCAAAATGGAGGAAGGTCTGTTTCCTGCTGTCCCTTGGATACTTGGCCTTGAAGTATTGAAAGAAGTTGTCAGAGGAGGAACACTGCAAGTTCTTGGAGAGAAGTAGCATAGTCTAACCACAATGCAGACACCTAATCCTATTCATATTACAGACTAGGTAATTCAGTACTAAAGGCATAACATGAAAAGAAAAGGTTAGGAGGTGCTGCCATCTTTGCTCCTGTGACTGTGTAGCAGACTGGTAGGCAAGGATCACCAGAATAGAGGATTGCTTGGGACACACCCCGCCAGGACTCTGCCTGCACCCAGGAGCTTGGCAGCTCCACAGCCAGTCAGCTGGACACTTACCCTGCTATGGGTCATCTGTCCTGAAGGGAGGCAGTTAGAGGCACTTGGAGGCAATTAGAAGCACTTGGAGGTGAGGCACTGCCATCTGTGCTCCTGTAAGTGTAGCAGACTGGTAGACAGGGATCTCTAGAGCAGAGGATCCCTTGGGACACACCCCACCAGGACTCCACCTGCACCCAGGAGCTCAGCAGCTCCACAGTGAGCCATTGGGTTGTCTGTGATGCAGGGAGGCAGTTAGAGGGAGTCCTTCACTTGGAGGTAAGGTGCCACCATCTATGCTCCTGTAAATGTTTAGAAGGGCAGACTGGTAGTCAGGATGACCAGAGTAGAGGATCACTTGGGACACACACCAGGACTCCACCTGCACCAAGAAACTCTACAGCACCACAGCAATCTGTGCAGGGGGAAGCAGGGGAAAGCAGGTCACCCAGGGTTGCTGAGATAGGCTTGTAGGCACACAGGAGGGGCAAGAACAGCCAGTGACAGCAGGACCAACTAACACCAGAGATAACCAGATGGCAAAAGGCAAACGTAGGAACATTACTAACAGAAATCAAGGCAATATGGCACCATCTGAACCCAATTTGCATACAACAGTAAGTCCTGGATACCCCCAACACACCAGGAAAGCAAGATTTGGATTTAAAATCACAGGTTATGATTCTGATGGAGGGCTTCAAGAACAACATAAGTAACTCCCTTAAAGAAATACAGGAGAACACAAGTAAACAGGGAGAAGCCCTTGAGGAACTAAGGGAAAACACAACAAAACAGGTGAAGGAATTGAACAAAGTCATCCAAGATCTAAAGATGAAGGTAGAAGCAATAACTAAATCATAAAGGAAAACAACTCAGTACATAGAAAACCTAGGAAATAAGTCAGGAATCACGGATCCAAGCATCAACAACAGAATACAAGAATTAGAAGAGAGAATCTCAGATGCAGAAGATACCATAGAAAGCATTGATACAACAATCAAAGAAAATGCAGAATGCAAAAAACTCCTGACCCAAAACATCCAGGAAATCCAGGACAAAATGAGAAGACCAAACCTAAGGATTATAGGTATAGAAGAGAGTGAAGATTTCCAACTTAAAGGGCCAGTAAATATCTTTAATGGAATTATAGAAGAAAACTTCCCTAACCTGAAGAGAAGTCTATGAACATACAAGAAGCCTACAGAACTCCAAATAGATTTGACCAGAAAAGATATTCCTCTCATCACAAAATTAAAACACCGAATGTACTAAACAAAGAAAGAATATTAAAAGCAGTAAGGAAAAAAGGTCAAGTGACATAAAAAGGTTGACCTATCAGAATTACACCAGATTTCTCACCAGAGACTATGAAAGCAAGAAGAGCCTGGGCAGACATCATGGAGACCCTAAGGGAACACAAATGCCAACCCTTTCACCAAATCCAAAAGAAGATAACCACACAAACATAAAAGTTATATCAAAAATAGTAGGAAGCAACAATCACTATTCCTTAATATCTCTTAACATCAATGGACTCAATTCCCCCCCCCCAAAAAAAGACATAGACTAACGGACTGGATTCATAATCAAGACCCAACATTTGGCTGCATACAGAAAACGCATCTCAGTGTCAAAGACAAAGTCTACCTCAGAGTAAAAGGCTGGAAAACAGTTTTCCAAGCAAATGGTCCCAGGAGAAAAAGCTGGAGTAGCCATTCTAATATCCTGTAAAATAGACTTTCAACCAAAAGTCATTAAAAAAGACACAGAAGGACACTTTGCACACATCAAAGAAAAAATCTTCCTTCAAGAACTCTCAATTCTGAACATTTATGCTCCAAATACAAGGGTACCCTCATTCGTAAAGGAAACTTTACTAAAGCTTAAGGCACATATTGCACACCACACAATAATTGTGGGCAACTTCAATACTCCACTCTCCTCAATGGACAGATCAGGCAAACACAAACTAAACAGAGACACAGTGAACCTAAGAGAAGTTTTGGACCAAATGGATTTAATCAATATCTACAGAACATTTCATTCTAAATCAAAAGAATATACGTTCTTCTCAGCACCTCATGGTACCTTCTCCAAAACTGACCATATATTTGGCCACAAAACAGACATCAACAGATATAAGATCAAACTAATTCCATGCCTATCAGATCACTATGGAGTAAGGGTGGTCCTCAATAGCAACAAAAACAACAGAAATCTCACATACACCTGGGAGCTGAATAATGCTCTACTCAATGATACCTTGGTCAAGAAAGACATAAAGAAAGAAATCAAAATCTTTTTAGAAATTAATGAAACTGAAAGTACAACATACCCACATTTATGGGAAACAATGAAAGCAGTGCTAAGAGGAAAAGTCACAGCTCTGAGTGCCTCCAAAAAGAAGCTGGAGAGAGAGAACACTAGTAGCTTAACGACATGCCTGAAAGCTTTAAAACAGAAAGAAACTAATGCACACAAGTGGAGTAGAAGGCAGGAAATCATCAAACTCAGGGCTGAAATCAACCAAGTAGAAACAAAAAGAACTATTCTTTTTGAAAGAATAGTTTCTTTCAAAACTATTCTTTCTTTGAGAAAATCAACAAGATAGATAAACCTTTACACAGACTAACCAGAGAGCACAGAGACAGTATCAAAATTAACAAAATCAGAAATGAAAATGGAGAAATAACCACAGAAACTGAAGAAATAAAAAATTATCATTTCCTACTACAAAAGCCTATACTCAACACAACTGGAAAATCTGGATGAAATGGACAATTTTCTAGACAGATACCAACTACCAAAGTTTAATCAGGATCAGATAGACCATCTAAATGGTCCCATAACCCCTAAAGAAATAGAAGTGGTCATTGACAGTCTCCCATAAAAGAAGCACAAGACCAGATGGTTTTAGTGCAGAATTCTATCAGACCTTCAACGAAAACCTAACACCAATATTCTTCAAACTATTTCACAAAATAGAAAAAGAAGGAACACTACCCAAATCATTCTATGAAGCCACAATTTTGCTGATGCCAAAACCACACAAAGATCAACAAAGAAAGAGAACTTTAGACCAATTTCCCTTAAGAATATTAATGCAAAAATATTCAATAAAATTCTTGCCAACTGAATCCAAGAACACATCAAAATGATCATTCACCATGAGCAAGTAAGCTTCATTCCAGGGATTCAGGGATGGGTCAATATACGGAAATCAATCAATGTAGTCCACTACATAAACAAACTCAAAGAAAAAAATCATATGGTCATTTCCATTAGATGCTGAAAAAGTATTTGGCAAAATTCAGCATCCTTTCATGTTAAAGGACTTGGAAAAAACAGGAATTCAAGTCCCTTATCTAAACATAATGAAAGCAATATACAGCAAACCAGTAGCCAATATCAAACTAAATGGAAAGAAACTTGAAGCAATCCCACTAAAATCAGAGACTAGACAAGGCTGCCCTCTCTGTCCATATTTATTCAATATAGTACTTGAAATTCTAGCTAGAGCAATTAGATGATAAAAGGAGGTCACAGGGATACAAATTGGAAAGAAAGAAATCAAATTATCACTATTTGCAGATGATATGATAGTATACTAAAGCGACCCAAAAAACTCCACCAACTGATAAAGAGAACTCCTACAGCTGATAAACAACTTCAGCAAAGTGCCCAGATATAAAATTAACTCAAGCAAATCAGCAGCTTTCCTATACTCAAAGGGTAAATAGGCTGAGAAAGAAATTAGGGAAATCACACCCTTCACAATAGCCACAAACAATATGTATCTTGGTGTGACTCTAACCAAAGAAGTGAAAAATCTGTATGACATTAACTTCAAGTCTTTGAAGAAAGAAATCGAAGATCTCAGAAGATGGAAAAATCTTCCATGCTCTTGGATTGGCAGGATTAATGTAGTAAAAATGGCCATCTTGCCAAAAGCAATATACAGATTCAATGCAATCCCCATCAAAATCCCAACTCAATTCTTCATAGAGTTAGAAAGAAAAATTCTCAAATTCTTATGGAATAACAAAAATCCCAGAATAGCTAAAACTATTCTCAACAGTAAAAGAATTTCTGGGGGAATCAGTATCCCCAACCTCAAGAGCAAGAGTGTTAAAAACTGCATGGTGTTGGGTCAGTGACAGGCAAGTAAATCAATGGAATAGAATTGAAGACCCAGAAATGAACCCATACACCTATGGTCACTTGATCTTTGACAAAGGGACTAAAACCATCCAATGGAGAAAATATAGCCTTTCAACAAATGGTGTTGGTTCAACTTGAGGTCAGCAGGCAGAAGAATGCAAATCGATCCATTCCTATCTCTTTGTACTAAGCTCAAGTCCAAGTGGATCAAGGACCTCCACATAAAATCAGAAACACTGAAGCTAATAGAAAAGAAACTGGGGAAGACCCTTGAGCACATGGTCACAGGGGAAATTTTCCTGAATAAAATACCAACAGCTTATGCTCTAAGATCAAGAATTAACAAATGGCACCTCATAAAATTACAAAGTTTCTGTAAAGCAAAGGACACTGTCAAAAGGACAAAATGGCAATCAACACATTCGGAAAAGATCTTCACCAACCCACCGTCCAACAGAGGGCTAATATCCAAAATATACAAAGAACTCAAGAAGGTAGACTCCAGAGAGCCTAATAATCCTATTTAAAAATGGGGTACAGAGATAAAGAATTTTCACCTGAGGAATATTGAATGATGGAGAAGCACCTAAAGAAATGTTCAACATCCTTAGCCATCAGGGAAATGAAAATCAAAACCCCGAGATTTCATCTCACACTAGTCTGAATGGCTAAGATCAAAAACTCAGGAGAAAACAAGTGTTGGTGAGGATGTGAAGAAAGAGGAACACTCCTCCACTGCTGGTAAGGTTGCAAGCTGGTACAAACACTCTGGAAATCAGTCTGGCAGTTCCTCAGAAAACTGGGCATGATACTACTGGAGGACCCTGTTATACCACTCCTGGGCATATACCCAGAAGATTCTCCTGCATGTAATAAGGACACATGCTCCACTATGTTCATAGCAGCCCTATTTATAATAGCCAGGAGCTGGAAAGAATCCAGATGTCTCTCAACAGAGGAATAGATACAGAAAATGTGGTATATTTACACTATGGAATACTACTCAACTATTAAAAACAATGAATTCATGAAATTCTTAGGCAAATGGATGGAACTAGAAAGTGTCATCCTGAGTGAGTTAACCCAATCACAAAAGAACACACATGGAATGCACTCACTGATAAGTAGATATTAGCCCAGAAGGTTGGAATTGTTACACAATTAACATGTCAAATGATGTCCAAGAAGAAGGAAGGAGAGGCCCCTGGTCCTGGAAAGGCTCAGTGCAGCAGTGTAGTGGAATACCAGAACAGGGAAGCGGGAAGGGGTTGATTGGGGAACAGGGGGAGGGAAGAGGTCTTATGGGACTTTCAGGGATGAGGGATCCCAGAAAGGGGAAATCATTTGAAATGTAAATAAAGAATATATCGAATTAAAAAAGAAGAAGAAGAAGAAGAAGAAGAAGAAGAAGAAGAAGAAGAAGAAGAAGAAGAAGAAGAAGAAGAAGAAGAAGAAGAAGAAGAAGAAGAAGAAGAAGAAAGGCCAGGCGGTGCACGCCTGTAATCCTAGCACTGTAGGAGGCAGAGGCAGGCAGATTTCTGAGTTCGACGCCAGCCTGGTCTACAGAATGAGCTCCAGAGTGAGCTCCAGGACAGTCAGGGCTACACAGAGAAACCCTGTCTCGAAAAAAACCAAAAGAAAAAAGAAAAAAAAAGAAAGAAAGAAAAAGAAAAGAAAAGAAAGATGCTACTGTAAAACTATTTGTTGATGAATTTGAAATGAAAGTAATTTATAGTTCACAGGAAGTATAAAGCATGGAGGAGGAAACAAAGGCAAAGGTAACCTCATTAGAAACAAGGATTACCATTCCTCCAAAGATGATGCAGAGGCAAACTTAGTGGTGTGTTGCTGGTGTCCCAGTTACTTAGGGGGTGGGAGGATGGCTTGAGCCAGGTGTTCAAATCTAGCCTTAGCAACACAGCAACACCCAGTCTCAGAAACAAACAGGAAAACAGCAGAAAGTAGAAAGATAGTGTAAGAACTGAAAAAAAAAAATCTTTTAATATATTTTACTACTAAGGGTTTTAACAGAGAAAGAATATGCTTAATGTACAAATTACCACAAGAATATGTATAGTCAGGGTAACAAATGGGTACATGAAAGCATCACAAAAAATGAAGTTGAATAAAATTTCCACCTTTTAATTATACATGCTACAATGTATAATGCTGTGGCTCATTCACTGTGTGTGGTTATTGGGGAATGTGCTTTGTTTGTTTGAGGGACTGGATCCAGTGCCTTGCACATTCCAGTTAAGAATTCTCACACTGGGCCAAACCCCATTGGAGCTTCCAGGGACTGGACCACTAACCAAAGTACACTGAAGGGGTCCATGGCACCAGCCACATTAGTGGCAGAGGATGGCCTTGTTGAACATCAGTGGGAGAAGTGGCCCTTGGGCCTGAGAGCATTAGATGCCCCAGTGTAGGGTAATGACAGGGAGGGAAGACGGGAGTGGGTGGGTGGGCAGGGGAGCACCCTCGTAGAGGCAGGAGAGTGGGGATAGGATGGGCATTTCCAAAGGGAAGATCTGGAAAGGGAAAAAAATACAAATAAAGAAAATATCCAAATAATAAAAAAAATTCTAACACTGAACTAAATTTCCAGACCAAGAATAGAAATTGATGCAACTTCTTTCAGGAACAAGTGGACATTAACTATTAACATTTTTATTATTTTTTATGATATTGATATTTTACCAGCATCTAAGTCTGTGTACCATGTGTTTGCCTGGCATCTATGGAGGCCAGAGGGGCACTGGTTCTCATGGAACTAGAATTACAGATGGTTGTAAGCTGCTAGGTGGGTGCTGGAAATCAAATCCAAGTCCTCTGCAAGAGCAGCCTATGCTGTTAGCCACTGAGCCATTGTTCCAGGCCCAGTTAGCTCAAAAAATTCTACTGCTAACACACACCAGAAAATTCTATAGAGAGGAGAGATGATGGATAGGTAGATAGTAGGTAGATAGATGGTAGATAGATGAGAGATAGATAGATAGCTGTATATATGTATCCACAATAATATCTATCTTCTGTATTCCTAGATTCCCATCATAGATTGAAAGGTAATTGGAAAGGACTCTGTACTAACCATGTACACATCTTTTTTTTCTTATTATCCCCTAAACAAAACAATATAAGAACTACTTTAAATCACTTAGTGGTTTAAAGGTAATCCAGAGAAAATTTTAAATATGTAATTGAGAATATAAATTCATTATATGCAAACACCATTGTTGGACATACCCCTCTGGCCATCGGTCTGGCTGGACTCCACCCCTACACTCACCTGGCTACAGCCAGCTTTTCTGGCCCCACAGTTACCTGGCAACAGCCAGGTAACCCAGCTCCCTTTAAAAGGTGGCTTCCTGGCCCCTCCGAGCTCTCTTGCCCTTGCTCTTGTCCCCCTTCCCCCTCCCTCCCCATTCTTTCCCCTCTTTCCGCGTGGTCATGACCCTTTTATCTTTTCTTTCTCTTTTTACTTCTCTATCTCTTTTTCTCTTCCTACTTTTCTATAATAAAGCTTTGAAACTATGGACTGCCTCTTCTTATCAAAACCCACAGTATAGGAGCATGCAACAGGCGGCAGCGTCTCTAGCGAGCAGACAGGACCAAGACTCTCTCAGTCAGGCTTCCTTTACAGGTACCTGGGCGTGCGAGACGCCCCATCTTTTGAGCAAAGGCCTCCTCCCTGCTAGCAAGTCAGCCTTGCTTCAGCAGATACGTGGGTGCCTGCCATCCCTATACAGGTGTGCGGGCCCTGCCCGCCGTTTTCCCAGCCACACGGACTCACCCTGGTTCTGCTCGTTTTGTTTTTTTCCCCCTACAGCTGGTGCCCAAAGTGGGGCACAAATACACAGAGACCATACACAGAGACCGGTCCAGCGCACGCCTCTCTGACCACCCTCTTCTCCCCCTGGCCCAGGGTGGACAGAGCTCCTCTCCCGTGGTTTTTCTTCAACCCATCTTTTTTTTTTTTTCCTTCTGCTGGGTCACTGCTGTTCTTCTGCAGTATCCAGAAGCGCCCTGCAGTCTCTGGCCTCCGGAGTCCCAGGGACCCTCAAGACTGTGTGCTCCCCCCACCACACACACACACCACAGTGGCCTTTCACAGCCCAACACCCATCCTGCTCAGTCTCCCATGTCCGCCTGTCCAGGGTCAGTGAACTCTGGTGGGACATGAGTCCCTCAGCCTTTTAGTTCCCCACATCCTGCACCCTGAAAGTGGTCTCCGTGAGGCCTGGGGCCTTGGACTGAGTGTACCTGCCTCAGCCCCCATCCCCAGCGGTGTGGTGGCCTGTGAGCCAAGCCACAATCCAACTCCTACGTTTGCTCTGCCAGAACTGGTAGCTCTAGCAGAGAGGCGCAGGTTCCCTTGCCCTGCCCCTGCGCAGTACTCGCTCCCTTCTCCTTGCTCGCTGCTCTGCGTCCTTGTGACCAAGCAAAGGTCTGTGTCTTCCTCGACCGACTTACACTTCACAGGTCTCTGCCTGCATCTCTACCTTTCCCCGAGCCCTGCAGCAAGAATCCCAGAGATTCTGCTTTCTGCATCTGCCAACCTGCCTTTCCTTAGAGTCCCCGTGGGCTAGGGGTAAGGGCAGTGATTTCTCCCTCTCACACTAGCCATCCGGACTACTGCTGCTTTGGCTGGGGAACCTCTCATTTTCCATTTCCTTGACTAAAGCTTATTTAAGGTTGGCCTTTCATTTTCTTCTTTCCAAGAAAAAACGTGCGCTGCTGCCTTGTGTCAAGGCAGGCTCCTCCCCCATCTACCTAAGCCTGTGAAAGCTACACCTGCGGCTTGGCTCTCTTGCGCCGCCTACAGGAACACCTAAATAATGCTTTTAAGTTACACGTGAGGTTTTGCTCACTTGCTCCTGAACACCTAAATAATGCTTTTCAACCCAAAATTTTCTTGCTTCCTTATTTAAATGCTCATTTCTCTCCCCAGCATGTCCAAAATTTTCAACTTGTTTAAAAATGTCTTTTAAGATCCAAAAGCCATCTAATATGCTTCCACAGGTCAAATTAACTACGCTAATTAACAACCAGTTTTCTTTTACAGGCCTAACATAATATTTTCTTCCTCAGCCTCCCAGAGCAGACTTAAAGATGCCTTCCAGAACTATTACAGGCTCAGCATTCGCCATCCACCCTGTGCAGACATCCCCCTGCTGGGGCTCTGCTCCTCTGTTGTTGGTACTCTACTGGTTTATTTCTACACCTTGCCTGCTGCTGCAGATCCAGCAGAGATGGCACCACCTCCTGAGACCTACCAGAGACAACAGAGCTGCCTTCCTCCAGACACCTCATCTGACTGAAGACTCCCAAGACACACGCTGAGATCCAGAGACACACGCTAAACCGCACAGAGGACAGGCTTGGGACCTCCAAGCTACAGATGAACTCTTTTGCCAAAGGCTGTTGAACTTGGGGGAAATTCCATGAGAGTGGGAAAGACATAATACGTATCTAGACTGATTGATTGCTGTTTAAAACTGATGTTATTATCCTCAAACTGTACTACCCATTGATTTGATCACCCCTTGCCTTCCGCCTCAACCCTCCTTACCACTCTGGCTTTCTTCTGATACTTCCACACCACCCAAAATTTTCACCACAAATGACACCTCTCTTTTGTCTGGAGGTGAGTTGTGCACAGGTAGCCTGGTCTCATCTTTTAAAAATAAAAAGGAAAAGGAGGAGTTGTTGGACATAACCCTGTAGCCATCATTCTGACTGGACTTCACCCCATGATGTAGACCTCATTGAGGTGGTGATTTTCCTGCCTGCTGTGTGTCGAAAGATGGGGGTGACCTACTGCATCATCAAGGGAAAGGCCAGACTGGAAGACATGCACCACTGTTGTCTTCACACAGGTTAACTCGGAAGACAAGCGTGCTCTGACTGAGCTGGTAGAAGCTATTAGAACCAATTATAATGACAGATATGACGAGATCCGCTGCCACTGGGGAGGCAACGTCCTGGGTCCTAAGTCCGTGGCTCACATTGACAAGCTAGAAAAGGCAAAAGCTAAAGACCTGGCCACTAACCTGGGTTAAATGTACACTAAGTTTTCTGTACATAAATATAATTACAAAATTAAAAAAAGAACACAAAATGAATTCAAGGACTAACAGCAAAGTCAAAAGCTACCCTGAGTAAAGGAGAGAAGCTGTGGCTAAGGAGAAGGCCTTCCATACCTGACTGAACAGTTGATGTCTCCTTCCTTAGAGAAATGTGAAAACCTATTTTTGAAAATAGTTCTCAACTGTGAGATACAACATACAAATACAAAACACACAGACTTATCTATATATGTATTTGTGTAGTACATTATGCTTTCAAGTTGGTGTTCACATGTATGCAAACACAAATGGAAGCCAGAGATAAAAAGGGTCTTTCCCTCAATTTTTGAGGTCTACTCTCTCATTGGACCTGTAGTTCATAGAGGCTATCTGAATACTGAGTTCCTAGATCTTTCTGCCTTGAAGCCATAGTCCTAGGGTTACAGGTGCAAATTGTCAAGTATGACTTTCGAGGTCAGTGTTGGATATTTGAACTCAGGTCATTACACATGCACAATCAGCATCTTGCCTACTGAGCCATCTTTCCAATCCCCATTTAACATGTTTGTAAAACAAATACCCCCAAAATACCTCCCAAATCAAGAAAAAGACTGCAGGTCCATGTCCACCTGTTCCACAGAGACCATGAACAGCTGGCTACATACGGCTGAAGATGACGATGTGCAGCTCAACAGAAAATCATATGCTTACTTAGAACATTAAGATTCTTTCCTGTATTTTGTTCTATTGTTTTTGGTAATTTAATTGCACAGTTCCAGAGCATATGATTTTAAAATAACAACATGTGGCAATGTCAAAAGTTTGGGCACATCTGAGAATATTACTGGGGCCCCAGAACCCATTACCTGTAAATTTCTTCCCTTTAGAAACAGTTGTTCCACAAGAGAGGATCATTATTATCACTTAGAAAAAGCTTGTTCTGAACTCTGTCCACTGTTTCAACTTCTGTGGAAGAAGCTTGAGCGGCATAGTTTGTTTTAGCCTGAATTAAAGTTCTATTTAGGTGAAAATTACACTGTGCCATTTTGTACTCAGCTTTCCCTCTCCATTGTCTACTGATAAAAAGGAAATGCAATGTTTGTGCCTCCACTTCACTCATTTTTATTGGCAAGTAATAAATCTGTGTTAACAGATAAAATGTATTTATCCACTCTCAATAAGTCATTTCCCAAATAGCATATACTATTATCCAAATATTAATGAATTGCCCAACCCTAAGAAGTTGTCTGATTTAAAAAAAGGAAAACCTACTGATAAAAGAACAAAACTAGAAAGTAGAAAATGTTTGCTTCATTTTTGCTTCAAGTTTTAGTTTAGATATAGGAAGTGACACTATAAGTGACCTAGCTTCCACACCCATGCTCTGTGTAGCAATAGCCCTGGCTCTACTTTAGCAGACACCAGAACCTCCATAACATAGGTTAATCAAGATGCTGACCATATCCCTGGAGTGTCTGCGTGAAGCCCGGGAAATCTCACTTCTAGTGGAAATGGAATTTTGAGGGTTACACAGCCTTTGGCAGAAGCTGACAAACTTCCTGAACTTGAAGCATTAAATAACTAATAACCAAATGCTGATTTTTGAATCAGAAAATCCCTTTTAAGAATCCTGACCTGGAAGCTTGCTGGGATCAAGCAATGCTCTTCTCTGTGTAAAAGGCAATCATAGCCAAGCTAAGCAGGATTTCACTGAGACAATGAGTTGACCTATTGCACTCCATTTCTAAGCTGTCACTATATCATCTCAAAGGGTAATGCATGCAAAACATGAACTCATTTGCCCTTGAGATGTCAGTAACTACTTTGTCTTCAGCTCCACATATTACAGGAAAAGCTGTTATTGTAATCTAGAGTCCTTATTTTAATATGCTGTACTGTCATCTCAAGTCATATTCAAGTCTAAGTAGACTGATGACACAGGTCACAGGTGGCCACATAAGTCTTCTACAGTGATTTCTCAGCAATCAGGAGTTTCAGGTGCTTTGGGATATAAAGCTACCCCATGCATTGGGTATCAGATATTAGAAATTGGATATCAGCCACTGAAACTACCTGTGAGGCCACAGAACCTCTTCATCTGTCAAGTTGTTGTGGACATCTTGGTGAGAGAAATTCTAATGTTCAAGAACATGTAACAAGGTTCTGAAGAGATGTCTAAGCCATTAAAATCATTGATTATTCTTCTAGAGGATGTGAGTTCAGTTCCCAGATCTTATAAGGTAGCTCACAGTGATCTCTAATTCCAGTTCTAAGGGGTCAGATGTCCTTTTCTGGGCCTTCTCAAGCAACAAGCATGTATGTGTTACATTAATACTTGCATAAATATGCATGCAGACAAAACATCAGTACATATACCATACAATGGTATTGAGGAAGAGGAGGAGGAAGAGGAGAAGAAGGAGAAGGAAAAGAAGGAGGAGGAGGAGGAAAAGAAGAAAAGAAGAGGAAAAGGAAGAGGAAGAAGAGGAAGAGGAAGCAGCAGCAGCAGCAACAGAAGAAGAAGAAGAAGAAGAAGAAGAAGAAGAAGAAGAAGAAGAAGAAGAAGAAGAAGAAGAAGAAGAAGAAGAAGAAGAAGAAGAAGAAGAAGAAGAAGAAACATAGATTGTTTAGGAGGACCAGGACCAGCAGAAGTGATATGAACTATGAACTCAGGGCAGTGAGTGTTTGGTTCATTTGGGTTCACAAGGCACATGCAGTTCAGGGCAGCAATTCCTTTGGTGTTCTGCAAGACTTCAGCCACCCAACTGTGGACAGTGCACAGTCCTAGGGAAATCAGGTTTGCTCATTACCTGGGACTATGTTGCCAGGGGGTGGGTGCTAGCTTCAATTTTCAAGCCTCCAGATAGCCACCCAGCAACCACAACCAAGTTTATGTGTGTGCTGTGAAACCCAGCCACTGAGGACTGGTGCAACTGCTCAGAGCCTGCACTTACTCCAACAGTCCAGTTGCCCCTAGCTTTTTTTCTGCCACCTTTCTTTGTTTCCAGCTCAGTCTATACTATTGAAAGTAGGCTGGCAAAGGGAATATAACAGAAAAAGCTTTCTTTGTTGGACCTGGTGTTGTAACACCATGGGAAACAGGACACCCACTGTCTAAGTCTAAATGACCTGTTTATATGGCTGGAGAAGGGGCATCTGAACCAATCAGGCATTTTTGTAGCTAATCACTCTGCCAGGGAAAGTGCTCCCTCCCTGGCCATGTTTGTAATTACAAAAAGCCTGGTAAGAACTGTTTAAACAACCCTCCCTGGCAGGGGCTCTGCTTTCAGGAGTCTGGGAGATCAGCCACAGTCTACTGCACAGTTGTCTCTGAGCAACATGGCTGGAGCAAGTATAAGGGTGGGCTTTCTGACTGTAGACTGGAAGTCTTTTTTGCTCAAGACAGCAAAGCAAAGTACCCAAACTACTAATTAGGGCATCAAATCACCCCAGCCCCAGTGTCCTTGCTTCTTCATAGGAAAACGAGCATTACGAAGAGTAGTTATGATATAAACCTGTAGAATCTGTCATAATAAAAGTGATTTAGAGAAATTTCAACAGTGTGGTAAACTCCACAGATATAAACAATGATTACACCTCTAAAAGTGGAGCTTCTGTTGCTTCATCCTGGTCTAGCTCAGGAGTCAGTTGCCCATCATAGGTTGAATTCAGAAACTACACAGAGCAATTCTGTCTTTTGAAACGCTTGGAAGTCCTGAGTAAACCCATCTATTTCACTGGCTTTTCATTACTTAAGTTCATCACTACTGTTAGAAGCCACGTCCATGAACAGTAAAGTAACAGACCCTTGCCAGCTCTGTGGCAGCAAATGCCTCTACTGCCTGTTATATTGTGGGTAACTGATTTCACACTCATTTGTGGGATTTGGAGACCCTGGTATAGTTTAAATCAAAGACCTGTTTCTTTACTTGAACCTCTGCAAGTGTTTGTAGGCAACATTTTGGTGTTAAAGGGCCCAGAAAATCTGCACGGAGCTAACAGCTCTGTTTTGTCAGCATGTGTCCTATGAAAAGCCATGAAGTTTGATTACCTGTGTGCAGGCCACAGATTATGCCACCTGTCTTTACTTCTAACCCACTCTTTGTTTCCCCCCTCTGTCTAGTTCATTTAGCATATGAAATCTCTAAACTCTATCTTGAGAATGCTGATTTGTGTCTCCACACCTCCACCTTTCTACCGTTTGCTTCCTGATAGATAAACTCTATCAGTTTAGGTGGATGGTGGAAAGTATTGGGTGTGGCTTGATGTTACCACCAGTACCTTCAAATAACCAGCCTATGGGAATGGAAGCTTCCTATAAGAACAAGTCAAAGAAAATGGGACAGAATGGAAGCAATGGGATCAAGAAACAATAGCAGGCAGGGTGAAGATGAATCAACAAAACAAATGGAGACCAGGAAGGACAACTGGGGAAGTGGACAGAAGCCACACTTTATTGAGTATCCAGGAAACAGATGAGAAAGGCAGTTCAAATGGAGGAAACCATCAGTGGGGTCAAACTATCTTCAGAATAAACCATATCAAGAGGAACAAAGGAGAAGGGGGAAATGAATGAAAACCCCCGTTTCTTTTCTATTAGTTTCACTGTGTCTGGTTTTATGTGGAGATCCTTGATCCACTTGGAGTGGAGCTTAGTACATGGAGATAAGAATGGATCAATTCACATTCTTTTGCATGCTAACCTCCAATTGAACCAGCACCATTTGATGAAAAGACTATCTTTTTTCCACTGGATGTTTTCACCTCCTTTGTCAAAGAACAAGTAACCATAGGTGTGTGGGTTCATTTCTGGGTCTTCAGTTCTATTCCATTGATCCACCTGCCTGTCACTGTACCAATACCATGCAGTTTTTAACACTATTACTCTGTAGTACTGTTTGAGATCCAGGATACTGATTTGCCCAGAAGTTCTTTTACTGTTGAGAATAGTTTTAGCTCTCCTGGGTTTTTTGTTATTCCATATGAATTTGAGAATTGTTCGTTCTAACTCTATGAAGAAATGAGTTGGGATTTTGATGGGGATTGCATTGAATCTGTATATTGCTTTTGGCAAGATGTCCATTTTAACTATATTAATCCTGCCAATCCAAGAGCATGGAAGATTTTTCCATTTTCGGAGGTCTTCTTCAATTTCCTTCTTCAGAGACCTGAAGTTTTTGTCATACAGATCTTTCACTTGTTTGGTTAGAGTCACACTAAGATACTTCATATTGTTTGTGGCTATTGTGAAGGGTGTCATTTCCCTAATTTCTTTCTTAGCCTGCTTATCCTTGAGTAGGCTACTCAAATAGGAAGGCTACTGATTTACTTGAATTGATTTTGTAACAAGCCACTTTGTTGAAGTTGTTTATCAGCTGTAGGAGTTCTCTGGTGGAGATTTTTGGGTCACTGAAACTAATAGAAAAGAAACTGGGGAAGACCTTTGAGGACATGGGCACAGGGGGAAAGTTCCTGAACAGAACACCAATAGCTTATGCTCTAAGATCAAGAATTGACAAATGAGACCTCATAAAATTACAAAGTTGCTGTAAGGCAAAGGATACCATCAAAAGGACAAAATGGCAACCAATAAATTGGGAAAATAGCTTCACCAACCCTATATCGGACAGAGGGCTAATATCTAATATATGTAAAGAACTCAAGAAGTAGACCCCAGAAAACCAAATAACCCTATTAAAAATGGGGTACAGAGATACACAAAGAATTTTCATCTGAAGAACTTCGGATGGCTGAGAAGCACCTTAAGAAATGTTCAGCATCATTAGTCATTAGGGAAATGCAAATCAAAACAACTCTGAGATTTCACTTCACACCAGTCAGAATGACTAAGATTAAAAACTCAGGAGACAGCAGGTGTTGGCAAGGATGTGGAGAAAGAGGAACACTCCTCCACTGCTGGTGGGATTGCAAGCTGGTACAACCACTCTGGAAATTAGTCTGGCAGTTCCTCAGAAAACTGGACATGACACTTCTGGAGGACCCTGCTATGCCACTCCTGGGCATATACACAGAGGATTCCCTGGCATGCACTAAGAACACATGCTTCACTATGCTCATAGCAGCCTTATTTATAATAGCCAGAAGCTTGAAAGAACCCAGATGTCCCTCAATGGAGGAATGGATTCAGAAAATGTGGTATATTTACACAATGGAATACTGCTCAGCAATTAAAAACAATTAATTCATGAAATTTATAGGCAAATGGTTGGAACTGGAAAATATCATCCTAAGTGAGGTAACTCATTCACGAAAGAACACACATGGAATTCAGTCACTGAGAAGTGGATATTAACCCAGAAGCTCAGAACACCTAAATCACAACCCACATATCAAATCATTCCCAAGAAGAAGGAAGGAGAGGGCCCTAGTCCTGGAAAGGCTTGATGCAGCATTGTAGGGGAGTACCAGGACAGAGGAGTGGGAGAGGATTGTTTGGGGAACTGGTGGAGGAAAGAGGACTTATGGGACTTAGGGGGAGGGGGAACGGGTAAAAGCAAAATCTTTTGGAATGTAAACAACGAATATAGGGAAAAAATCGTTAAAAAATGAGAACCCTCAACTGTGTGTGTGTGTGTGTGTGTGTTCCCTTCATGTATTTCTGTATACCATATGTGTACCCAGTGCCCATAGCAGCCAAGAGAGGGCGCAGGATTCCTTGGAAGCATAGTTGCAGATGGTAGTAAGTGGACATGTGGGTCCTCTAGAAGTGTAGCCAGTGCTTTTAACCTCTGAGTCCTGAGTCATCTCTCCAGCACCCTTATTGGATTCTTTTTAAGAAACAATGAATATTGAAACTGCAATTGGAAGTATACACAGGTCTACTAAGGTATAACAGCAAAGGGAACACAATATTAAAGCCAAAGAATTCTGTCTCTATCTCCCCCAGGCCCTTCCCCCATGTGTTGTAATAAACCTTGAACAAACTGGCAGACCCTTACTAAGCCCTTATGTTGAAACTCCAGCTCCCTCCCCTTCACTGCCTTAATCAAACTCAATTACCCATTATATATCACATATCCTGATAACATGGGATGGACAATTTCTAGAGATAAAATGGCCTTGTCTAGACAAGCAGCTCAAGGAGGAAGAAACTGAGCTTGCATATAGCCCTGGCAGTTACACTTAATTCCCACTCTGCATACTCCAAGTGTCTTAGTCAGGGTTTCCAAGGCTGCAATGAAACACCATGACAAAAATGCAGGTTGGTGAGCAAAGAGTTTATTCAGCTTACACTTCTATATTACTAGTAATCACCAAAGAAAGTCAGGCCAGGAACTCAAGCATGGCAGGAAACTAGAAGCTGATACAGAGGCCATAGAATGTGCTGCTTACTGATTTGCTTCCCATGGTTTGCTTAGCCAGATTTCTTTCTTTCTATTTTTTATATATATTTTTTATTTTTTTTATTTACATTGCAAATGATTTCCCCTTTTCTGGGTCCCCACTCCCCGCAAGTCCCATAAGCCCTCTTCCGTCCCCCTATCAGATTTCTTATAGAACCCAGCAGCACCAGGCCAAGGTATCCCCACCCACAATATGGTTGGGCTTTCCCTCATTGTTCAGTAATTGAGAAAATGCCTTACAGCTAGGTGTCACTGAGGCATTTCCTTTCTGATGACTCTAGCTTGTATCAAGTTGAAACACAAAGCCAGTCAAGTATCCTCTTTGCCTTTCACAGATACTTCTTTCCCTCTGTGTCTGCCCCTGGCTGTTTGAAATAAACTGTTCCAACTGCTAAGTTCAACCTGAACTCTTTTTTGCCTTCTATCTCTTTAAGATGCCTCAGAAATATAACAGTAATAATAATAATAATAATAATAATAATGTGTGTGTGTGTGTGTGTGTGTGTGTGTGTGTAAATTAGGAACAAACCATCATGGTTCTCTAAGTTGACAATGGTCCAGAAGAGATGATGGCCATAGAAGAAGAGTCACACTTTGATGCATTCAGTAAATACTATTTTGAGCTCCTTACATCAGAAGGCAGAAGCAAATCTATTTTTTTTTTTTTTTGGTTTTTTGAGACAGGGTTTTTATGTGTAGCCCTGGCTGTACTGGAACTCACTCTGTAGACCAGGCTGGCCTCGAACTCAGAAATCTACGTGCCTCTGCCTCCCAAGTGCTGGGATTACAGGCGTGCACCACCACACCCGGCTGGCAGTAGTGAATCTTATATCAGAAGATAAGTCAAGGAGTGAATGAGGATATTACAAGGGCATTGAGATATGGAGCCCAAAGAAAGGTGTGTGCTGAGCTTGAGGAGGGACAGATGGCATTGACGTGACTTTGAGGAGCTCTTGCGATTTCATGGCGTGCTTCTTTAACCTCACTCTTTACCCTACTGTCAATGTCTCTGTCTGTACATCAGAATTCCTGACTTCTGAGTGTTTCTAAGGTACTTTTCATAACTTCATGCTCTAAGGGAGCCACACTTAGTCATATTTGTGGCCTACCCACAGACTGCAGAGGGGATTGGGTGACTTAACTCAGGGAATTGCTAAGTTCTGGAGCACCATTCTGACTATCGGGTGGAATTTCACTTTATAAGCAGTGTAGAGGGGTGCTGGAGAGAAAAAAAATGGTACTTCAGAATATTTGAGAATGGAGCAAAGAAATGTGTGTTTAATTTTAAAAGTTGTTGAACTAGAATTTACTAACATATAATGACTCCCATTGCTCTCTAGTCATTAGAAATAGGTTCTCAGTATCCAATAGGGTTAACCTATTATACAGATAGATTTTACATATATGAACAGAGGCTGTTTGAGAAACTGACAACGTGCACAGCAGTCACTCAGCATTTCTACAAATACATGCCTGGGGGCTTCTAGTCTACTGAAGTAATAAGTAAGGAGCTCATGTCTTTAAGTCTCCTGAAACTAGAGTTCTTGACCTCAGTGACTATCTACCTCCTGATGTATGTGGGGATACTTCATTTAGAACCAGTCAAATGACCAGAAAGGTACACCCTGTAAGTTCTGCTCCCAAGATCAGAACAGCAGGAGGGAATCTGAGAAAGACAGAATGGGATGCTGGCTGGTTTCTCAGCCAGCATCTTTGCTGGAAACAGGTTCTATTAGAACCTACAATGTGTTCTTTCAGCTTCCCTGGGGATCTCATATGCCATTTAGCAAGCCATGATACATTCTTTTGACTTAAACCAGCTCAAGCAGATTTTGTTCTCTGCAACTGAACTCAAAGGGAAAGCAACATGAGGACTGTCAGAAAACTCAGGTAGGAGCCTTGCCATCCAGCCATAACAAAGCCAGTTATTCTTAATCACGAGATTGATGACACACCTGCAGCCCATGTGTTCCTGCCTTAGCCCAAGCTTACTCCTTGAGACCTGGGAAAGGCCTGATCTACACATGGCAGCCCAGCAGCCCCAACAAATGAGCAATGGGGAAATGGATGTTGGAAATCTATTCAGGTCTCCCGTTTGCTGTGTGTGAGCAATTGAGTCTACATTGTGAGGTCTAGCGGGAACCCAACTGTTCTTATGTTTCAGAAGAAGGAAAGTGGATGATATAAGACATTTTTTGAATTGCAGGAGGACTTGAATTGTCACCATTGCACTAGCTCCAAAACTACACAGGACACTTCATAAACTGTGATCAGGATGGTGAGGAAGTGTTCCTGGACTTGAATGTATTTTATCAGTAATTGGAGATTCTCTACCTTCCCTTCCCCTCAAGCATATGTGCTTTGAGCCCTCTTATGTCTAGTGAGAATTACAGGAAGGCAAAACTGGAATAGTGGTTACTGTTACTATAACCAAGAGGAGCACAGCAGTCAAGAACCCTCACAAAATACTATCATTTTCCCATGGGTCAAACAAATATAAAGACAATCTCCTAAGGATCAAATTTATTACTGATCAATGAAGTGCTTCCATCATTAGGCAGTAGGCAGTGGTTAATTAGCACAGAGCAGTGGTGCAGATTACATCAAACATTTGTTTTACATTTGAACACTCTGGAAATGAAAATTAATGGATTCATGCTGGTCCCCCTGTTTGTGGGGGACCAGTGGCTCTGAATAACCCAGCAATTATTCATTTTCCTTTGGCTTCTTTTCTGTGATTGGGGAAAAAAAGTGATTTCAAGAAGGAAACTGCTTCATGGAAATCTGGAAAGTTTTTCCAAGAGCTGAATCGTTCTTTTGTTTCCTGACCTGTGATGTGAGATTGTCAGCTGAAACCAGGTGTCTGTAGCCTTTTGCCAGACTGGCCTTGTTCAAACCTACAAATGCCAAGTACTGACAAGGCTCTGCTCTGGAACAGGACACAGAGGGAATGCATGGTGGCTAGAAGAGGCTGGGCATGCAGACCCTCTGCAGGGCAAGGACACTGTACTCTTCATATTTCAAAGAAAAGACAAGGTAATTTGAAGCTATGGACACATGTGCTCTACAAGATAGGTCAACAGCTAATTTAGTTGTCATAGTGATGATGAAGGGGTTGGGGGAATTAGACAAATGAACCCAGATCCACTTGCCTTCTTTTTTTCACAGTTCCCATACTTCCTATTCTCAGGGAATACTCTGTACTTCCTCAGTGAATGCCTAAAACTGGATAGTCCAATTTATTCACATTGTCTCTCGATATTGATAGATAGGTGTAATTTCCTCCACATGTATACACAATACAGTATGAATACACAGGATAATGAAATGACTCATGGTTCAGAAGGGGCACAATGGGGCAAGTTGAGATTTTATCACATTATTCAAAATAGTGTGCAGTTAAAAACTTATGACTCTTATTTTTGGATGTTTTCAGATTGTTATTGACCAAAGGTAACTGAAACCTCAGGTAAGGAGGGTGTTGTATATACAGACCAAGTACAGACACACCTTGTGACTCACAGATAGATAGCCTTGTGCTTGGCATAGTGAGACTGTTGTGTTTGATAAATGATTGTTTATACAAAACCAAAAGGACAAAAGAAGCAAGAGGTAGTAGATGCTGGATGACCATCAACCTCATATAGGTGACATTTGTTTTTGTTCTTTTATCTTATAGAGTGTTCTAGATATGGACACTGAAGCTAAACATTGTGGCAAAGTAGTCAGATCAGTTGATTTCTGAACTGAGGACCTGGTAATTGTCCCAGAGTTGTATGGGTTTAGGGGTGGAGAGAGGGCAACTGATGGGACCATCTAGCAGCTGGCTGACAAGATTGATAGAGACAAGTGAACATCTTGGTTTCCTTCCAGCCAAACTCAGCCCTTGTTGGCTGGCAGTTTATTGCAACCAGGCTGCTGAAGATTAGCTTTCCTACACCACCACACCCTGGCATGGCTGGAGCCTGCATATAAAATAATTCCAATGATTATTGAGTAAGGTTTTTGTTTGTTTGCTTGCTTGCTTGCTTTCAAGACAGGGTTTCTCTGTATAGCCCTTTCTATCCTGGAACTCATTCTGTAGACCAAGTGTTGTTGGCTTCAGACTCAGAAATATGCCTGCCTCTGCCTTCCAAGTGCTGGGATTAAAGGCATGCACCACCACTGCCCAGCTTGAGTAAGGTTCTTAATATAATACTTTACAAGCTTAAAGTCATCTGTCAGAAATTGGTTATATAGTTTCCAGCAGAGTTAAGTAAATTAGTTATTACTATAAGATTCTCTGTTACCCCATTACTTAAATTATATAAAATTAAATACATACACACATAAACACATTTGTACATTATAAACATACATATAATTTCCAGATCTTCTATGATTATGTAAGCAGATTTATGCAGAGGACAATTGCATATTTCTGTGGAAAGAAATAATATCAAAACCCAGTCAGGAACAATGGTCTCCATCTACTGAGTATTAACAAATTCCTGTCACTGTTATATCAAATGCCATCACCCAATGATGGTGAGTACAATGCCAAAATGTAGAAACAACTACTAATTCTCAGAGGGTCCAGCTTTGGTTCCCTTAGACCTTTGAGCATTTCTTTCAGAGTGGGAAAAGCCTGGCTATGTTGGCTGGAAGTGGCCCATGTTATGAATGCAGCAACCACAGCCCACACAAACTTTCCTCAGTGCATCTTCAGTGATGACTGAAAAAAGGCAGGGGTCTGTCTTTAATAATGTGGAATGTTACTGTTTTATTTACCTGTTGTTGTGACAAACTATGTAGCTAAGACAAACTTTGGGTTTATTTTAGCTTATGATTCAAGTGGATTCTTAGCATACTGAGACAGGGATGGTATTGCAGTCTGAGCAGGGGGTGGGTCACACTGAGCTCACAGCCAGAAACCCAGGGCTGGTGAGAGCTGCTTCTCAGCTCACATTTGTCTCTTCACTCAGCCTAGCTTTCTTGCCTGTGGAACAGCACCACTATATTTAAACTGTGTGTTCCCACCTCAATATAATCTAAAAAATTCCTCCCAGATATTACCAGATTTCTGTGGTGATTCTGAATATTGTCCTAATTACAGTCAATGTCAATCTCCATGGTCAACTACAATGTTTTGTTGTTGGAGAGTCATGATATCTGCTAACAACTAAAGGCACTGTGAATTTCTGCAGTGAGGAAGTAGGCCTTGGACCAGTTCTTTGTGCTCTTGAGTTTGCTAACACCAATAGCCTCACAGATTCTGCCACAAAGACTACTTAGACACACCTACATGAAAGGAAAGATGTGCTTCAGCAGTCTCTAGAGACTCTGCTGTGGAATCTTCCCAGACCATTATCCTTGAGAGCCACTTTGGGAGAAATGCTTCTCACTGCAGAAACAGCTGCTTGGCTAGAATGTGCTCTGAACCCAAGTGGGTCTGGGGCAGTGGGTTCTGGAGGTCCAGAGCAGAATATGATTGAAACATCAAGGAGCCTTTCCTTAAGGGCTCATATTGAGATAAAGTTTGACAAAGGATCTCAGATTTCTCTCCAAAACAGTACACAGATGTAGTTATAAATTCCATAAGATCACATTTTTAAAGAAAATTTAAAATCAATTTTAATATAGTTTTATTTCAATATAAATTCAATACAAAATAAATTAATAAATTAATAAATTAATAAGAGCTTCCCCCCCTTTTTCTTTTAAGATGATGTTTCATATAGCCAGACTGGTTTTGAACTCTGTATATAAACGTGGTTAAGCTGGGGAAAGGGAACTTGTAGAATCCATCTCCAGTACAAAGACAGGGCATCAAATGAAAGGATGGAGTTGTCATCCCACAGTCAAAAACTCTCAACTAGAATTGTTCTTGTCTAAAAGCACTGCAGGGATGAAAATGGAGAAGAGCCTGAGGGAAAGGAGGACCAGTGACAGGTCCACATTAGGATGCAACTCAAGGGGAGGCTCAAAGGGACACTATTACTGATGCTATGGTGTGCCTAGAGACAGGAGCCTAGTGTGGCTACCCTCTGAGAGGCCCAATAAGCAACTGAGTCAGATAAAGATCTTACACCCAACCAATGGACAGAAGTCAGGAATCCTGTGGTTAAATCAGGGAAAGGCTGGAAAAAGTTGAGGAGAAAGGCGACTCCATAGGAAGACCAGCAGTTTCAACTAATCTGGACCCCCGAGATCTCTCAGATACTGAGTCACCAACCAGGCAGCATACACCAGCTGATATGAGGCCCTCAACACATATTCGGTAGAGGACTGCCTGGTCTATCCTCAGAGAGAAGATGCACCTAACCCTCGAGAAACATAAGGCCCCAGGGAGTGGGGAGGTCTGATGGGGTTGGGGTGGGGGTCAACCTATTGGGGATGGGGGAGGAGATATGGGAGGAGGAATAATCAGAAGGCAGACCAGTGTCCCAACCCGCAGGACCTAGTTATTCAGGGAGCCGAGGGGAACCCAAGCCTGAAAGAGAAATGGGTGGGAAAAAGGAGCAAGGTCAAGCAAAAGGGGAGTCTTGTCAAAGCCTCTTTAATGAAAAGCAAAACACCTGGTTTTGACACTTGGTAAGAGGGAGTAGGGAGGGGCTGAGGGGAATGCTAAAAGCACAGAAAGAGGAAAGGTCATCCGGGATGGATGGTAACTCTGGCTTGAAGCATCTGCACTTTTCCTGGAATGCTGGTTCTGCCCAGACCATCTCAGGTGTTCAGCCAAGATAAGGATCAGTTGATTCTCATTATGGCCTGGTGTGAAGGAGCGGGCGGCCCAGCTGTGAACTGCAAGGTCAGTGAGCTCTCAAGGTGAGAGCTGTTGAGAATCTGGTTTCCCAGAGTTTGGTCTCCCACAGACCAGAAGAGGGATAATGACTGGACTGTACAAAAAGATTAACTATTACTACTACTACCACTACTACTACTACTACTGCTACTACTACCGCTACTACTACTACTACTACTGCTACTACTACTACCACTACTACTACTACTACTACTGCTACTACTAAAGCTTTCCTAATCCTCATGCCTCTATCTCCCAAGTGCTAGGATTACAGGCTTGTTTCATTATCATTTAGATATCTTTTTCCTATCTTTCTATCTGTTGGGGATCTATCTAGCTTCTTTCTTCTGCCATTTATTCTTATTATGATGTCTTCATTCATTGGGGTTCTGAAAGCAACAACACTCACCAACCTTATACTGACCTCCAAAACTTCAGGCAAAAATCAATTTTCTGCTTTTCTAATTGGCCCATTTCAGGGCTCTTTTTACAGGAAAGAGAAAGGATACAAGCAGCAGTTCTTAGGTTGGAGCTGGAGTGTGTCTGTCCATCTTAGTTGTTATGCTAATTCTCCTTGTTGCATTTACTTTGGGGGACAAACAATGACTTACAGAGTAGTTGGTAAACATTACACATTTTGTCAAACCAAAAGGAATTTAATTCTTTTCAGTGGGGTAAAGACATGTTCTGACTTGCCTTAAACTTGAACAGACTCAGGCTTAAGACCTGTATGGGTTCTTGTGTGATGAATTTCCCTTATCTACTTTTCACACGTTCATTTGTAGACTACCATGTCCCACATCCAAGCCCCCATAGTCCAGTGAGGATGAGCATAATTTTTCCTGTGGCCGATCCTGACCTGGAAGCCTTCTCTAACCCATATGTCTCTGCTATCCATTCAGGTGGGAGCTGATAAAGATAGAGGTCAATATGAAGTCTGTTTATGGCTTGCTTAGTCCAGAGAAGGTCCAGGCTTGATGGAGCTCTGGATCTTCTCTTTCCTGTTTTCTACCTCACCTCCTGGCCATATGCACAATGCCATACATATCTGGTTCTGTGGCCTTAATGCCTGGCTATTGCCTTTACGAGATGAGATTCATCCAGTCACTGAGAATGCCCCTCCCACAGCTTCCTGCCATTTTCGGAGATATATAGCTCCAACACTTAACCACCCACCTCCCCGCCCCGTCCCATGTCTTATAACCTGAAATCCTAGTAGACCAAGTTTCTGACCAACTCATTTTATGGTTTTCCTTGTGAATCATGAGGGCACATGTCTGCCATATGCGTCCAGGTTTGCTGGTGAGAAAGGTGATCAAGCAAGGAGAAGTTATGTCTCCACTGTGTTGGGACTGGAAAGCAGTCACATACAACTCTGGAAAGGAAGCCCTGGATCCAAGATTCCTGACAGGTCTCCCCTGCTTTATGATTACAGAATGAGTCCACAGTTTAAAAGACCCAAAGATTGCCATGGCAAGGCACCACAAACAGCCAGCCACAACAATTCCCTATGCATCACAGCCCATACTTTTGAGCTCCCCTTAGGCCTTAACTTTGGCCAGCAGTGTCATCTCAGTGCCTACACTGAGGAGGGAGGGGTTTCCCAATGCTTCATTACTTACCATGTAAATCACCACCTATGTCAGTTCCCAAAGAGCTCAGCACAGTCCTGGGAGCCACTTGCTTTCCATGCCCTGCCCTCCTCTTCTTCCCCTGCCCTGCTTTTCCTTTCCTCAAAAAAAAAAAAAAAATATTGCCAAAAACACAGGAAAAGGGGGAATAAGAAAAATTCAGTGTATGTTATGACAGGTTTAAAACGTCCTTTTTGCAGGTTTGGAGAGATGGCTCAATGTTTGAGAACCATTACTGCTTTAGAGAAGGACTTGAATTCAGCTCCTAACACCAACATTTGGTGGCTCACAACTGCTTATAACTCAAGCTATAGGTGATCTGACACTGTTTCCTGGGATCTGCTGGCACCTGCCACTTACAGGCACATACCACCACATAAACATGTAATTGAACATAAAAATCAATCTTGTAAAAAAATCTATTGACTAAAATGTCCAAAATTAATGTCTGAAAATATTTTGACAGAGATGATTGTAGTTTAACTAAACTGTTTTCTGAACCCCATAAAGGAGTGTTCTAGGCTCACACAGGTATGGAGAGTGATCATAGAATTACAGCACAAGATTAGGGGCCAGGCCAGTGAGTAAACCTAACACATTGCTCATACACACCACATATGCCCAGAAAGAGATTATGGAAGAGTTTATTTTGTCTTATAGTTCTAGAGAGATAATAATCCCCCATTGCAGGGCAGAGGCATGGTATTTAGTGGCAGACATAGTGGCAAGACCAGGAAGCTTAGAGATCACATATTTAATAGCAAGCATGAAGCAGATCAAGCAAACTGGAAATGGTGTAAGGTTTTAAATTCTCAAAGCTCAACCCCAGTGACATACTTATTCCTGCAGGACCACACCTCCTAAACATCTCTCCAAAGTGCCACCAACTGGGGATTAACTGTTCAAATACCCTAGCCTATGGGGGATATTTCTCATTAAAACCACCAAGCACACACCTTATCTTCTCATCCAGAGCCTTCTGCTTTTGTTATATCTGTAGGGAGACTGGTTATATACAGGCATGAGAGCTAACACTTTGTAGCTTCATTTTCTGAGAACACAGGTGTTCTCTTTAGCAATGAATTGTTTCTGAATTAGTTTGGGGCTATGAACTCACTGGAGACAAATTTTTGGTTATAGGGTCTTCTAAGAGCTAGTTCTTTGCCCTCACTTCAAATTATAAAAAAAGATTTTCACTGCTAAGGGAGAAAACTCAGTGAACAAGATATGGGCTACAGGCTAAGAGACCCCAGCTGGCTGCTGAATGGCATGAAAGAAAGAAAAACACTGGTGACTTTTTCTGGTGACAAGGCTGGTCTCATGATCCACTGTTTAGATTTTTCTCAAAAGAGCCATCTCTGTTTGATCCATAAATTGATGTGCTTGAAGTGTATGTGGAAAAGGTAAGTCTTGGACCTAACACACTCTCTCTCTCTCTCTCTCTCTCTCTCTCTCTCTCTCTCTCTCTCTCTCTCTCTCTCTCTCTCTCTCCCTAAAGCTAAATTGACTGCTATGCTCTTTTTTGTTGCCCTTTGGGCTAACACACTACTTCTCAAAGTGGCTGATCCACCCCAAACACACACACCCAGAAAACAGCCTGTTGAGAGCTCCAAAAGGAATACACACTAAAATACTTCCTATCTCAGAAGTTCTATGAGAATGTTCCAGGAGAGGAATGCTAAAACTACAACTCTTGAAAACAAAACTGCAACTACAAGAATGCATTTTGAAGATGGATAATGTCCAATATCATCATCAGTTCAAGACATCCTCTGATGACAAATTACACACAGGCAAGGGTCAGTTTGCTACAGGAACAAGAGGGAAGTTTTTCACACAATTTTTCATTCAGAGGGAACTCTAAAAGGTTTAAGGCAGTGGACTAAAACTGGCCTCAGTGTGTTCAGTCTAGAATGACTAGTAAACTCAGTACTCACTAGGAACACAAAAGTTGACATAGAAGTTGTAGAAACTGAACAGAAAAGATTTACTTGTTGGCAACAAAAATGTTGACACTTTCTTTTTTCCCAAGAGTTGGATACATTATAGGAAAATTAAGAAAGATGTTTGAAAAATAGAAATAATGGTAGTTATTCTTGGAAATGTATTGAATGACTCCAGCTACCAAAAGATATATCAGGTAATCAAGAAGCAATGGTAGAGGTATGGAAAACTTCAGAGCGACCCTCATTCTACAAAGCTTATAGCAGGGGATGGGAAACATCAGATGTCTTTAGTGGGGAATTCCTAAGGAAGTGACTCTTCATGCTCAAGTAAGGTGGTGTCTCAGTTAGGGTTTCTATTTCTGCACAAACATCATGATCAAGAAGCAAGTTGGAGAGGAAAGGATTAATTCAGCTTACACTTCCACATTGTTGTTCATCTCCCAAGGAAGTCAGGACTGGAACTCAAGCAGGTCAGGAAGCAGGAACTGGTGCAGAGGCCATGGAGGGATGTTTCTTACTGACTTGCTCAGCTTAACTTCTTATAGAACCCAGGACTAGCAGCCCAGGAATGGCACCACCCATAGTTGGCCCTCCCACCCTAGGTCACTAATTGAGAAAATGCCTTATAGCTGGATCTCATAGATGCATTTCCTCAAGGAAGGCTCCTTTTTTTGAGATAACTCCAGCTTCTGTCAAGTTGATCCATAAAACCAGCCATTACAATTGACCCCTTGTCAACTTGACACACAAACACATCACTATTAAGCCTTAACCCTTACTTTCTTATTCATCCCCAAGATCTAAATAACTTTAAAAGTCCCACACTCTTTACATATTAAAATTTCAATCCCTTTAAAATATGCAATGCCTTTTAAAATTCAAAGTCTTTTTACAATTCAAAGTCTCCCAATTGTGGACTCTACTAAAATACTTTCTTACTTCAAGAGGGAAAAAATATCAGGGCACAGTCACAATCAAAAGCAAAATCAAACTCTAACCAACCAATGTCTGGGATCCACTCATTGTATCTGGGCTCCTCCAAGATCACTTCTCCAGCCCTTTGTAGCACACAACTTATCTTCTAGGCTCCAGCTGTCTGTACTCCACTGCTGCTGCTGTTCTTGATGGTCATCTCATGGAACTGGCATCTCCAAAACACTGCTGCCTTCTGCTACAACTCGACTGCACTTTCACAAATAGCCTCTCATAGGCTCTTTTCATGGTGCTAAGCTTCAACTTCTCTGATTTTCACTCTCAGTGCTGGTTCTGCAACTACCACTGAGGTTGCACCTTCACCAATGGTCTTTCCTGGCCTCTCACAGTGCCAAGTATCACCTGGGTGACTCTTCAACATGACCAAGTTTAGCTGCAGAACAAGGTACAACTGTGGCTACCTCTGGAACACAGCTTCTTTGTGCTCTCAAGAAACACTTACCAGAGCAGAGACTGAAGTAAAGGCCACCCAGAGACTGCCCTACTTGGGGATTCATCCTATAACCAGTCACCAAACCCCGACACTACTATGGACGACAAGAAGTGTATGCTAAAAGGAGCATGCCATGATTGTCTCCAGAGGGCCCCTGCTAGAGTCTTACAAATACAGAGGCAGATGCTAGCAGCCAACCATTGGTCTGGGGTGGCATGGGGTCCCCAATGGAGGAGATGGAGGGTGGTCTGGAGGAGCTGAAGGGGTTTACAGCTCCATGGGAAGAACAACAATGTCAGTCATCCAGAAGCCCCAGGACTCCCAGGGACTAAACCATCAACCAAGGGGTACACATGGTTCAAGCCAAAAATATGGCAGAGGATGCCTATTTGGGCATCAGTAGGAGGAGTGGTTCTTGGCCAGGTAAAGGATCAATAGATGCCTCAACAAAGGGACATCGAGGGGGATGGGAGGTGGGACTGGGACTGGTGGAGAGGCATATACGTGGAGGCAGGGGGTAGGAAGAATAATTGGGGGTCTTTGGTGAGGGAGGAAATTGGGAAAGGTTTTACCATTGGAAAAGTAAATGAAGATGATATTCAATAAATAAAATTTAAAAAATAAAAGAAACACTTCCCAGAAGATTTCAACTTAGTGATCTTTCTTAATCATTTTCTTAATCACTTTCTTAATCATTGCTAATTTCTTAGCTCTAGCTAACCATCATCAATAGTCCCAGTAATGCAAAGGTTTTGTTTTAGTAGTTCTGGTCTCTTGTTAATCATAGCTGGTTCTTTAGCTCAAACTAACCAAAAAACCCCTCAGAATTGTCACAATCAACATAGCAATGACCCTGATAAAAGTCTTTAATCTTCTCTCTGAAATTTCATAAGCCATCATTTGTACTGCTCTCAACATTATCTTCCAAGCTTCTACAGAACATCCCACAGAGTTCCTAACACCAAGTGGATCTTCTAGTCCAAAGTTTCAAAGTCCTTCCACAGACCTCCCCAAAACATGGTCACATTATCACAGGAATATCCCACTAGGCTGGTAACAAGCTGTCTTACTCAGGGTTTCTACTCTTTCACAAACCTCATGACCAAGAAGCACTTTGAGGAAGAAAGGATTTATTCAGCTTAAATTTCCACATTTTTGTTCATCACCAAAGGAAGTCAGGACTGGAACTCAAGCAGGTCAAGAAGCAGGAGCTGATGCAGAGACCATGAAGGGATGTTAGTTACTGGCTTGCTCAGCTTAATTTCTTATAGAACCCAGAACTACCAGCCATGGGATGGCACCATCCACAATGGCCCCCCCACCCTAGATCACTTAATGATGTAAAATGCCTTACAGTTGGATCTCATGGAGGCATTTCCTCAAAGGAGGCTCCTTTCTTTGTGATAACTCCAGCTTGTGTCAAGTTGACACACAAAACTAGCCAGTACAGGTAGTGTGGTGACAAGTCAGTTCACTAATTTTAGGAAGCTAGCAGAACAATTCAAGTCTGGTGAAAATACATGAGACTGGGGATTTGAAAACCCCAAGATTTGGTCTAGATACTGAGACTAGAAGAACATATCAGAAAAGGAGAAATTGGATGTGTGCCTTTGCCTCCATTTGGCCACACCTACTGATCCTCATTCATAAGGAAAATGGATGAAGGATACATTGTATACCTCTTCCAGATGACTAGTTCTACATGAAACCAGAAATGAAAAGACTTGTAGTAAAATCTTAGGGAAAACTAGAGATCTTGGGATAAATTTCAAAAACTTCCAGTCCACCAGAGAATAGTCAAAGTCTTTGCACAAAAATTACTGTGAGCTCCTTGGTCTTGACCCCAGGACCCCCACTGCTGGAGGAGTCCTTTCATCATTGAAACACCCCGTGTTGGGACTAGAGGGGGAAACCAAAGATGGAAGAATCCAATAAGTCCCAATGGAATGTTCTGGAAACATCACAGCTGAACTTGATCTCATGGATAACCTTGTCCATAGCCTGCAGCATATACATAACCTGTAGTTAAGGAAATGTTCATGAGAACATAGGTATCCTGAAGAAAAAGAGAGTTACCGAGTAGCCACACTTCTGGTACTAAGCACATGTTTGGGGCAAGCTGTAAAAAACATTGCTGCAGATAGACTGACACAAGTCCACAAATGGAGACAGAATGATTAAACTCAGGGTCAAGACTTGGAGATTTCTCATCCCTGAAAGGCTTTCTCTAATGATTTCAGGAAAGTGTAGACAGCCCACAGGAATTCAGCTGTTTCCTCCAAATCACATCTGAAAGAACAAACACCACCTCCTGGTATGTGTGTTTGGGGGATGGAAGGGGATCTAGTGGCCTAAAAGTCTTTGAGTAGGCTATACTGCCTAGGCAGTGAGCCTCAAACTGGCCTGTCTCCATCTCTTTTGTGCTGAGATTGATTTCCAGTTAGATCCATCATTATTGATTTTTGTTTTGTTTGTTTTGGTTTGGCTTGGTAAAAATGGGTTCTAGACATTGAATTTGTGTCCTCATGCTTGCAGGACAAGCATTTAACTGACTGAGCTGCCTCCACATGCCACAGTTAATTCTTAAGGACTATGACCAAAGCAGTGAACAGACAAATAACTAAATGAAATTAAATAGAAACAGAAGAAATCACAAAGACAATAGTGCAAAACACATTTTTGATGGTAATGATGCAAATGCAATATTTTCAAATGTTCCTAGGTCTCTCAGTTATCACACTAAACTTTCACTGAATTACACCAAGTCATGTTTTCTTCCTGAGATCAGTATGTACCTATTTCTAACCTAAAGACACATACATTTAGGAGTCCACTGGAAATGGTAGTTAAATGGATTAGTGTAAATTTTACATATACACCTGTTCCTTTGAACCAAGAACTCTTTCTACTTGCATATGAACACCCCTCCACCTCCTCCACCACTGTGGAATAGCTCAGCTTTTGATATAACTTGAATTTGTTAAACCTTACAAAATAACTTTTGAAGATTTGTGGTCTGTCTTCCCTGAAGACTTCATTCATATTTGATAGGCAGTTTTTAGTCATCTGAAATAGCCCACTACCTACCAAACAGCTTTGACAGCCTTCCCAATAACTGCATGATTAAGTTGTCAAAGAGTCCAGGTAGAGAAAGCAGACCTCCTTTGTCTCCATCCCCTTAAACCATTGACTTAAGTACAAGTACATGGCAAGGCAAATCCCTATGGAGAAAGTACATGCTAGGAGAGAAGAGAAAATTTGTGTGATCAGAGCAGAGTAACTAAGCCATAGAATATCTATCTTAGAAGTGAAGAGTAAAGTTGTTTCACATACTCATTTCTTGATACAGTCTTAATTGCTGCTTGAAATAAGTACTATTTTTGGATAATCTACTCTTTATTATATTATTGTGAGAGGAAGTGTGTCACTGTGAGGGTGGGATTTGAGGCTCCTACGCTCAAACTCTGCTCAGTGGGCAAGAGAGATTCAGTCTTCTCTTTGCCTTAGGAACAAGATGCAGAACTCTTACTTCCTCTGGCAGCATGTCTGCCTGGATGTGCCATGCTTTCTGTCTTGATGATAATGGACTGAACCCCTGAACCTGTAAGCCAGCCCCAATTAAGTGTTGTCCTTTATAAAAGTTGCCTTGATTATGGTGTCTCTTCACAGCAATGATACCCTAACTAAGACAATGAGGTACATCTCATTTTAGCCTTTTGAAAATTGTCCACACTGATTTCCATAGACATACTCAGAGGCTAATGCAACCTAGAGATTATAACTCAAAGGTATTCCAGGACTTTGACTTCAAGGTGATCCTATACCCTGTCAACTTGAAAAGTGGCCATAATCATCATAATTCTGGATAGCCAAAGAAACATTAAGCAAAAATAATACTACTGAAGGCATCACCATATTTGATTTCAAGTTAAACTGTAAAGCCATAGTAATAAAAACAGCATGGCACTGGCATAAAGCAGACACATAGATGGATTTGGGAAATTAAATAGAGGATTCACAGGTCCATGCAACTAGAACCACCTGAATTTGGACACAAATGCAAATGCAAAAAACACATTAGAGAAAAGATAACATCTTAAAAAACTGGTTATGAGAACACTGGATATCTACTTATCACTACATGAAACTAAATCCTTATCTCTCTACTAATACAAAAATCAGTTCAAATGGATCAAGGACCTCAATGTAAGATCCCAAACTCTGAAACTGTTAGAGAAAAAAGTTGGGATACACTTCAAGATAAAATCAAGGTAAGAACTTTCTAAATAGGACTGCAGTCATTCAAATAAAAAGGCAACAATTGACATATGAGACTTCATAAAATTAAAAAGCTTCTATACAACAAAAGAAGCTGATAATTAAATTAAGAGACCATCTACAGAACAGGAAAAAATATTTGCCAGCAACACATCTTACAAATGATTAAAGCATAGAATATACATTAAGAAAAAACCCAAACATCAAGAAAACAAATTTCTCCCTAAAATAGGTTATGGAACTAAATAGAAAGTTCTCAAAAAAAGAAATACAAATGGTTAATAAACAGTTTTTAAAGTGTTCCACATTCTTGAACCTCTGAAAATATAAATAAAAACCATGTGGAAGGAGGAATGAATGTACTGAAAATCGATGTGGATATTTCTTTAAAAGTGGAAAATAGGATTACCTTAAAACCTAGTTACGTCATTCCTAGGTTATAATCAAAGGACTATATCCTAATACAGAGACACTTGAATGTCCACATTCACTGTTGTGTTATTCACAATATCCAGGAATTTGAATTAACCTAGAGGTCTACTAGCTGATTAGTAGATAATGAAAATGTGGTAGATATATTCAATTAAATTGTATTCAGCTGTTAAAAGAAAATTGTGAAACTTGCAGGAAAATGGATGGAACTGGAAAACATTATACTGAATGAGGTCCAGAAAGGCAAAAATAAGGAAAACCTGCTGTTTTCAGTACATTGATCCTAGCTTTGCAGTTTTAGATTTGTTTAGCTTGGAGTAGCTTAGAGGGCAGGAAGCTGAGAAGGGATCATTGGTGTTAGGGTTGGAAGGACAGTAAAGCACATGCGCCATGAAAGCATGGGACAGTAAGACTAGGGATAGAAAATTTAAGTGAGGATGGGAGAGATGGGGCAATGGAGGACAAACAAAAGGCTATATGAAAAACTTGATGGAAGTCTACTACATTGTAAGCTAATTGGAAACATAATTAAGAACCAGCAATTTGGCTCAGTGTTAAGGCACCTGCCACACAAGCCTGATGGCCTGAATTTTATTCCTAGAACTCGAGTAAAGGTAGAAGGCAAGAACCAACTCTACAAAGTTGTTCTCTCACCACTATGTGCATGCTGCTCTGAGCATACCCACACATACACACTATAAATGCACAATAATCATAAATTTTTTAAAAGGAAAGCCATTTTTAAAAATTAAAAGGAAACATCCTTTGTAGGTTAATAAAGCTGCTTTTGGAAGCCATAGTTTATTAAACCAAATTCTATGGTCATGTTTGGGATACACCCCCTACTTGCTGGTCAGGGAAATACCAGAGATTCACAAAAGAATGCTGGGTATTGTCACTTCTCTTGGATGCTTACCAGAACCAGATGTTAAGACTCTCTTGCTGAAGACATTAGATGCTTTGGTTGCAGGATATTGAGAAATCAAGCTGAAAGACAACTGGATACTTCCTTTATACTGGCTAGTATACATTGTTCTAGAAGGTTTATGAAGACTGCTGAAGGAGAACAATCATCATCGGTATAGTATCACTCAGATGTGAGCCGTGTATGCTAGGCAATAGAGTACAATAGTGGCATGGTTATTATGGGAATAACCAATCACTTTCTGATTGCATTTAAGGCCTTTTCATAGGAAGGAATTTGTGCCTATTGCTGTAAACCTAATCAAAAGCCCAGGGCTTAGGAAGTCATAATATCTAGCAAGGAACCAACACTTCTGTTTTGTTAAATAAACATCTCAAATTCTCTTCTAAATATTTTTACACACGTAGATTTGTTCTCTTTTCAGCCTTAGTCAGGGAAGTTTCTATTTGCAGTGATCAGTGTGTAATGTAGATTTATAAATTTGTGCAAGTAATGACAGTAAGCAATTGTTGACTGCTCTGTTTTAATTTACTCATATATATTACTCCATTCAAGGCCCAGGGAACATTCTAGAAGAGAGGAAAGAAAGAATGTAAGAGCTAGAAAAGGGAGAGTAGTGTTAGCAAGTGACATCTTCTGAATGTGACATTAAAGTCATGGATTCACAGAAAGCTCTTCTTAATAGCACAAGATTGAGCCCATCAACACTGTATCATGGGTGGTGGAGGAACTTATGAGTCCCCACCTTCCCAGGCATATTACTTAATGGTTGCTAAGGGAGGAAGAGCCATTTTCCATAGTGGTGTAGCTGATGATAAGTATCTGTGGTCCAGTAAATAACCCATGTTCACAAAAGCAATCATGACTAAGCTCAGTGAATCACCAAAAGGCCCCATAAAAGTAGAGGGAAGACTTATTGGGAAGAATAAAAAAACATCAGTGGGAATAAGAGAGGGATTAAACAGGTAATGGGGTGAGTGTGATCAAGTCACATTTTCAAAAGGAAAAATTCACAGACAGAAACAGGACTGGGTGAAGAAGGTTGTGGAGTTATTTAATGTGGACAGAAATCTACTTGGGAAGATAGGAAAGTTCTAGATGTGGAAGGTGGTAACTAGTTCAGCAAGATATATGTGCTTATTATTATCTAACTGGGCTCTTAAAACAGTTCACAAAACTTTAAGTTGTATATAGTCATAAATCTTAGAGAATGTATATTCTTAAATGGTAAAATAATAAGGAAGAATGCCTTCAAGATGATTTTTAAATGTTTACAAATAGCTTCTTAATGAAATTATAGCTACCAATGTAACAACTATCTTGATGGTCAACTAATTTTCCTTGACATGAATCAACTATCTCTAAAACTAAAATTGTAAAGCTTATGGAACTATTGCCAAATAAATAAGAAAGTCTAAGTGGCTCAAAATAGTGATATAGAGGCGTGAAGGTGTTGGGGCAGTTTGAGGAACAAAGGCTCTATGTGATCTTATGTGGGGCATTTGACCTCTCTAGTCCTGGAGACATCACCTTCCTTCCAGGGATTAGCTCCAAGGTAAGGTCTATTTTCCACCCATCAAAATGAGGTGGATGTTCGATGCTGGTCTCCCTTGTGTGTCTGAGATCTAAAGATCAGAGGCACTTGGCTCCAGCAGCAGCAAGTCTTTTTTCAGGCAGCAATGGCTCTGTTCCTTGCTCCGTGTTTGTCACAATTAACTTGCTGTGCATTGTTACCCGTCACTTTTTCTAACACTCTCTATCCATAAAAGTTGATGTTATTTTTGGAAGGAGAAGGTCAACACAAAGTCCACGCTGACTAGGGATAGTTTCAGAAAGACAATAGCTCATTTAGGAATTGCTTTCTTAAAACAGAAAAAGAAATATGTCAGATCTGATGCCAAGGATTTCATGCCTCAGAGCGTGCCTGCATTTTCTTTCCTGTCAGGAGGGGAAAACAGATATGAATGTCTGACATT